>NC_056742.1:40614574-40669574 GCF_019279795.1 Protopterus annectens | reverse complement strand
CTGGAGTTAGACTGGGAGTTAGGGAGCAATGGCCTTCATTTTAAAAAGCTACAATATAGTATTTGCTACTGACAACATTAAGTTTCAAATATCTAGATAGTGTTTCTGATATGAGAGGATGAGGTTGAGTGTGTTTAAGCATTTATTATGAAAACATGACTTTCAAAATTAAATACAACGTGGTTTGCTTGAAAAAACTTTGCTCATACAATTAGAATATCTATGCTTCAACAGGTAATATATTCATATTTTCTGTGCAATGAAGGAAAAAAAAACCATCAAAGTCACACTAATAAAATACTAAACCTTTACTCTTGCTGAATTTGGAAGACAGACATATGTTTTACTAATAAAAACGGGGCCATCAGACAATCTAATATGCTTTAATTGTGTGGCTTGATTTAGAATTATTAATTATGACAGAGGAGGAAACAACTCTGCACAATATGTTAGCTGCAGAAGGATAATGCTGTGGATCTCCAGAGTTGCTGCTGCTGTCCCCTGGACCCATCCCTAACAAGATGCTACATCAGAAAGGGCATGGTGCCTGACCTCAGTCAATAAATGTAATCGGAAGCATCATTTATTTTAGTTTGGGAAAGATGACATGTATCTCATATTTGAGTTATTAGATCACCATGAAATTGAGAGGTTATAAATAATGAACCAGGAAGAGCATAAAAAGAAATATACAATGCCCTATATGTTGCAACAATAAATTTAATATAATGTAGACTCTTTCTTTTCCTTTATAGTGCTGCAGTGATTCAGCTCTGAAACAGGAGAAATGCATTTATGTTTTTCAGTGGAATCACTGTAGTCACACTGCTTAATCCTAACAAAGTAGTAGTCACAAATTCACACTAAATAAATACACATTGCTCCAGATCAAAGGATCAAAGGATATTATGCAAATGCGACAAGACAAAGTATAGATTGTTCCACACCTGCTGTGGTGCATAACATTGTTACATTCTGTATACCACTAACCATAAAACATGCCTTTATATGAGGACAATTAGTTGCTATGTAAGAAGTATACCTTGTCTGAATTTTTTTTTAAAACTGTACCCCTTTAACTGCTCTTCTTATTAATACCACACCCACAATTAAAGAACACTATAAAATAATTGAAAGGTGTGTTGTGAACTTTGACAAAGGTAAGAGTATTGGCTGATATGCTAATGCCCTGAAAAAGTTATCACCGAGCTATTACCAGACAAACCTCAGTGTCACATGAGTGTATGAATGTGTGTGCGCAAATGTGCACGTGCATGGGTTTGTGTGTGTGATGGTGTGGTGCAAGAGACCCTTTGCTATAGCAGGTTAACACCTGCTTTTTTTTTTTCAAAAATAAGTACACTATATGGTATTAAAAATAAAAAAATGCTCATAGTGAGACAATTTCAGTGAAAAGCATACTTTTATGTAATATTAAACTTGTTCGCAGTGAAGGTCATCCCATTCATCTGAATGAGGCACCTGAACTGGACAATTGTCTTCCTTGCTGCTACAGTCTCTCATTCACATTTTGTCTCTCTCAGGTTGAATACTTTAAATAAATATTTAGTATCTCAGCTAAACACAAGAGTGTAAACTAAATAGTCCATATCATCAACAGTGTAAAGCAGACAGAATTTACATTTGATAATGATGAGCAATGACTAAGAGTACAACATTACTTTTCAATGTGATTATTGCAGCCCAGGTAAATACCTGCAGCTGTTAAAGTGATTGTTTGCTAAAAACTGAATCATAAATTGCTGTTTTTTGTATAGCCCTTTTGTTATTTAGCCATTGAAGTTGGCATGCTAGACTATCTTGTTCATGTTTTATTGATCAGCTAGCTTTATTATCTACCTTTGCTTGTACAATGTGATATTTGATAACAGACCCCAGTATTTTGCCCAGTATTTTTGATCTAACTGGGTAACAGCCACCCAGGCAATTAGTCATTTAAAACAGAATGGCAGTACATTTGCCCTTTAACTTGAGCCACAAACTATTTTTGAATATATTTAATAAAAGCCGTTGTGGGAGATGGTGTTTGTTAACCACTGCCAACATGAATTCCATCACATAATGAGACTGCAGTACACACAGTCCTTAAACATTTTGTCATAGTCATACTATATAGTTTTAAATGTTTAAATTAAAAAAAAAAAAACATTCCCCCGGATTTACTAATCTTCCGTGTAAGACTAGATTAGTCTTTCACAGAAGTGCCAGTCCAAGAATATGATGGCAGCGCGCCATGCATATTAATGAGGGTATGCTGCCTCAATTCTAAAGCTTACACGGAGCATGGATGAGTGTAGGGGGCGTGTCGGACTGCCGAGCAGTCCAAAAATCCACGCCCCTGCAATGAAGAAAAGCCGCAATTTCGAGTTACATGAGCGAGTCCGCTCACATGTGCACAATGTAACACTACACTCCCCCATATGTTAATCAACTGACAAAATTAAAAAAAATAATAATTGTTTTTTCTTCCGATATAGCTGCCTGTATTTGCGCGGGTTTGCCCATTACTTAGCTACACTTAGCAGCTTAGACACCAGAAGAGGATAATAAGAAAAATATATGCAAATTAAGCAAAATAGCAATAGTGTAGTGGTTAGAGCCTTCGCACAATGAGGAGGCATTCCCGGTTCGAGTCCCACTACTGTACGTTCCATTTTCTGTTGGAAATCTCTATACAAAAATATTTCCTGACATTTTTTATGTATAAGTTTTGTAAAAAGCATTGAAATGTTAAGTGTACTAGTGAACAAATTTTATATATATATATATATATATATATATATATATATATATATATATATATATTTATATATAAAGGTGAAATGGTTATTTATTCTGAGGCATGAGTACCCTATTTTAAGCAATATAAAGCACTGCTAAGCACATTTTACCAGTATTGAGCATATTTAAAAAACAATTGCGTGTAGCTGCACACTGCGTTAACCAGCGCAATGTCTTTGCGCGTAGCTGCTCACCGCACTAACCAGCGCAACCACAACGTATTTGCATGTAGCTGCACACCGCACTAACCAGCGCAACATAGGGCAACGTCTAGCAACGTTGGGCAAAGTTGAGCAAAGTCGGTTAAACACGGCCACACCTCCTTTACTGTACCTTAACCAGTCAGGTCTGCCCAATTGGAAAATAAAAAGCAGTGACAGGGCTCGAACTCAGGATACTGTGCACTATAGTCACAGTACTTAACCACTAAGCCATGACAGCATTTTGTAAACATGCATTTTCAACAGACACATATCTATCAAAAGAATTTTAAACATTGCCAACATCAGCTAAGCCGGCGTGCCTACAGCTGAGGTTTTCCAAAAGTGGCCAATCACAAATAAGTGCGGGAAATGAGGCATATTTAAGCACCACAGGTAGGAATACTTGCTATAACTGGTTGTAGCTTCCTTCTGCAGTCAGCATGGCTGGTGTTGGAGAAGGCACTCGATTTAGAGCACAACGCTGGGGCATCGAGGAGTCCAAAGTAATGGTTTGGCTCCTTGTCCACAATCATGAGGAAAGACTCCGCTGGGGCCAGTAACAGGTACCCAATATAAAACAGAGGCCTGGAACAGTCTTGCCCATTATCTCACCAATTCCACTGGTGTTCCTCGGACTGGTGAGCAGGTCAGGCACCATTATTCTGACCTGAAGTGATGTAGGGAGGATCAACTGGACCAGTGGATCCAGGAATCCCGTGCGATGCCTAATGCCCCAGTACTGAGTAAGTAGCCATTGTATTAAGTAGTTAAGAATTGCTATGCTTGTCTATACTATGGATAGGTATTTCTCAATATCACTGCATTTACTTCACAGCTGCAGGTGTCCTGGCTTTGAACCAGCAAGCCCATGAAGATAGGCTGCAAAGGCTGCATCATCAGGCAGGTTAGTAATTATTCTGCATGTACTGTTATATAAAATAAATGAGAGAGCCTTCAAAAAGTGTTTTAACCCAATAAATAAAGGTGTAATAATCCTTTAATAAATGTATAATTCCTGGAGTGTGTCTGTGTCATTTTCTTTGATATGTTGTTGTACTGTTGCATTCTACAAATAGCAGTGTTGTATTAAGCAGTGTCAACCCACACTTGGGTAGGCCCATATAATGTGGATGAAGGGAGTGCCAGTAGCTTTTATGCATATTGACAGCCCTCAACTGTTGGTTCATGCCCAGCATGTACAGGTTAATCTGGCACATGAGTAGCTTGGTATTGTGTTCCCCAGAAATGTCATTGTGCTGCCAGAAATCTAGGGAGCTGCTAACATATAACTGATACTTTCACCTGAACATATCTAGATAATTATATGAAAGTAGAGCTGTCAGTGTACCATCTTAGCAGTAGTGTGTGTGAGCAATTCTCAAAATATGTTGCAGTAACATCTGCATCTTGGACAGTTTGTATGTAAGATACAGCTCATGTATATAATGATCTAGCAAAATCCAATTGCACAATATGAGGACATTGTGTAGTGTAATAATAAATGTAAGGGACATATAACTGCAGTTAATAGGAATGTAGTAAAAACTAGAAGGATATATAAGCTGTTAATTGAGCTATCTTTTTCCACCATACTGTATGTGCATAAAAAATGCAATTCCACACCTCAATCGGTATGTCTAATCTCAAAACATTTGTTGGGACATATGTCCTATTGGTTTATAAATATTTGCATTTATTTCTATGCATGTGCCCTGTTAAAATACCACAATATTGGTTGTCTGTTGCCATCAATTAAACCTGCATGCTGTTGTAATGTCCACTATTGTTCTATATATGCATGTGTTACGCTTGCTTTTCAACTGTTGAAAATCTGATTGGGTTAATGGGAATACTTCTGCATGCTGTTATAACTAATTGGAAATGCTGTTGACTGTTGCTAACCCATATCTTTATTAAACTCTCCAAAACATAGCTCGTATGAGAAGGCTGGTCCCAGCGGACCCACCTGTCCCACCTCAGCTGGCTATGGCACCTGGCACCAGCAGATCTGGTGCCCAGCATGGGACCTCCTCCTCCGCTGGCCCTGTGCCACCTTCGGGTGGAAGTGCTGCAGGGGATGGGTCTTGGCCCCACCATGCAAGCATGGGCGGAGGAGGGGCACCTCTCACCCTTCGAACAGTCCGGGCTGTGGTGCATAGAGAGATTGAAGGTTCTGTTGCAGAACCTTTACACCAGCTTGAGGCCCAAGTGGTGCAACTCCCAGGTCAGTCTGCCCCTCCTACATAGCCCCCAGCCCAGGGGGCTCATGGGCTTGCGATTTCCAAACATCCCTCCCCGTCAAAAGTGTTCACCCACCACATGTCATATACCGCCCCTGTATGTGTCTTGTTTGTCTTGTCTGTTTACCTCCCCAACCTACCTCCCCAAATATACCTACTTCCCCTACCCCACATTCCACTCTCATCTGGAAAAAAAAAAAAAAAAGGACAATCTGCTCCCCAAAAAAAAAAAATTACGCCCCATACATAGCTGCCCATTTTCCACTGGACACATGAAATGTTATTTAACTGGCATTACAACATACTTTGCTGTCCTCACCCCTCTCTCAGGGGTTGAAGGTTTTGTATCTACCTCCAAACGTATTGCATATACACAGCTGTTGAAGAAATGGGCAGCCATGGACCTTCCCTACCCCCGGTCCTGCACATCCCGAGCTATTTTCCATACTGTCTTTCCCTCTTTGTGCCCCTTTTTCACCACTTTCTTATCTCCCCATTTTTCTTTTCTTTCAAAAAAATGAGCGCGGGGGCTAGCAGAAGTAAGCACTATTAAGCAGTAGTTAGCTTGTTTGCGCTTGGCTAAGCAATGCGCAAACCCGTGCAAACCCACTTACAACTGCTTAAAAGTGCCATAGTCACTCTGTATGTGAGAGGCCTTGTTCTGCTCCTCAGGAACAAAATAAAACACCTCTGTAAGTCTAGAACCACGGACCTTGCACACACTACACAACATGAAGTACCACTAAGCCACGGTAGATACACATCAAGTTGGTGCTTAAATAATTATATCATGTATCAAAATGAGTGAATGTAAAGGAAAAATAGGAATACCATACCACACAACTTGTTCTGTGGATGTTGACCAACAGTTGTTGTGGGATTACACTACATGACTGTGATAAGAAAAGCAGCCATTCTAGCAGGAAATAATGTTACACCATCACATTACAACCCCACACAGTATCACAGCAGGACATACACTGACATATCTGTTTAGGGCAGAGGCTATACCTCCCAACTGTCCCTAATTTTCAGGGATGTCCCTGATTTTGACACAAATTTTAGCTCTGTCCCTCTGAATCCCTCCTAAAACTACTGACTTTGGCCAGAAAGGTGGTGAATTATACTTAATGAATAATGACAATAATTAAGAGTTAGACACTTCTTTTACTTCAGAAAAGGTGCATTAATTCACATGCTCTGATTCTCTCAATGTCTCAACTTAATGGCACTAATATTTTAAAGGTGTCCCTGATTGTCCCTGACATTTTCTTGACTTTTCCCTGAGTCTGTTCAAATATGTACCTGATTGGTTGAGAGGTCTGGCAGAGGCAGAAACACAGAGGCATATCAGCCTTGCTGCTGTTACACACTGTGCAAATAGCTTTGGAAGGAGGTATGGAAGCATACCCTTATGTAGGAATACAACACTGAAATACAAATGGATGTAACCATGTACTGGTAGCAACCAACTGTAAGAATGCCATTGTGCTATTGCTGAAAAGACCTGTGTGGTGCACAGACAAAAAATAACAGGCTATTCTCTGGCTATCATGTGGATAGGTCCACAGTTGGGAGTTATGCAGACAGACTACTTGCCCTGATAAACTAACATGTACACAGCAACCCTGTAAGTCTAGCAAGATAAAATCCACACAATACTACTTACGCTCTCTGTACTTCTGCAACCCTACCCAAATTAAAAATATACCTGTGTGTGCAGGGTCTACCAAAGATGTAGGTATGCATAGTCATAGTACAGAAATGTGTCCAGTTTTTCTGAGTAGCTTGTGCTAATGTCAACACTAAAAAAGCACAAACTGTTTAGAACTGAGTAAATGAATATTCACAGTATAGCACTTCACAAACAATTCTTGTGCCAAAGGAATACATCTCAATAACTAGCTTTGTATGGAAGTTAATTGTAACAGTTGAAAAGAAAGTACATATTTCCATGTATCTTGGGGTAGCATTTTGAGGGGTGAGTACATTTCTTACACTGACAAGTGGGTACTGGAAGCAGCAATATTAGGTCTGAGTACAAAATGTAAATCTCTGGCTACACCCCTGGCTTCTGATATAAGAACTATACCAACCTTCTGACTTAAACAATGATATCCACAGCAAACAAGGATGATTTCCATCTTGGAAAGCTGAAAGGGCCACGCCTACATGAGTCAGCAATTTATAGTACTGGGTTGCTATGACAGTGATTACTGCAATTACTACACAGCAGGCTGCATGCAATTAGCAAATGGTGTCCACTAATTGGTGCAGTGGCCATCACATGTTCATGAGCAAATTCATACAAAAGCAGGTTGCAATCTCTGCCAACAAACTCAGTCACGCTATTGCAGAGACTGACAGACAGAGAGAGACAGAGAAAAGGAAAAAGAAATATTACCAAATCATACAAAGGAAAGGTATGTGCCACATATTTATTTACTGGCATGTAGTAGATGTTATTGAAGAATAGTCTACATAATGTGAACCATTCATATGTGGCAGCAGTACTTCTTTATGCACATATGTTCTGCTTAACTACTGCTATGGACAATACTGTGTGTACCTGTGGGCAGTGGGACTTACCTGTGAAATGTGTAGCTCAGCATTAGATGTCAAAGATCTGATCCATGTTATCTGTGTTCTGTACAGTAGTGTGGCCAATGGTTGTTGGGGGGAGGGGGTTAGCGCTAACATTATATAAACATGGGTGTGACAAACAACACATGCATTATAGTCATATTAAAGTGTAGCTTAGCACTGGCAACTGCTGTAGCAGTCTAGTATGCTTATCTGGCATCTGTTGACATATATACCCCCCTAATGTTAGTGTGTGTTCATATGTGACACCTGTTTGTGTTGCAGCAAGGCCCAACAGTTCAGCTGTGAGATCCAGGGACTTACAACAGTGTGGACCTTGTGTGTGTATGCCACACACATACGGAGAAATATATATGTGTCATATATATTCACATCTGTATATGTGCATAGAGTAGGGGACATATTGTAACTGTTTGTGAGGGGGGGATATATATGTTGGTGAAGGTCAGTATGTGCATATTTGTATGTAGGTTTTAGTGTGTGATAAACAAGACAGCATACAGTGCTGGTATATGACATGTGGTGGTTAAACACTGTGGGTGGTTTGTTCACTTTGCAATGTTGAAGCCAGTAAGGCCTGCTAAAGCTACCTGAGCTGTGAAGACCTTCAATGCATTTATCCCAAGACTGTGCAATTTTATTACATTACTGTACACCTTACATACTTTGTATAATTGATATTCTCACTATGAAAGGTGAAATGTATATATGCCTACATATATATGTATATGTAGACAAATGGATGTGTATATGTGTATATGTATATATACATACATATATATATATATATATATATATATATATATATATATATATATATATATGTATATATACATACATATATATATATATATATATATATATATATATATATATATACACACACACACACATATATATATATATATATATATATATATATATATATATATATATATATATATACTCATACTCACCTACATCTACTTGTTGCAATAGATTCTCTGTACTGTTGACTGACTGGTGATGGTCAATATGTTTGTGAATACGTCAAATATATGTATCTGTGGGAAAAGTACAGTTTTGTACCTACCATAAATGTAGATGTTCAAGGATCTACATTGCTGCAGTCATAACCTGTGGGTAGTCCGCTGTCCTCGGTCGGCCCGAATACCAAAGAGCTTGGCTGGCGTCGGTCGTTGTCGCCTAGAGCTGACGTCAGTATGTAGTAGTACTTAAGCGCATGACCGACGCCATATCCTCAGTCTTTCTTGCCCCAGATGTCAGAAGGCCTAAAAATGAAGGCCAGAACTAAAGTAGTAAAAGCCCAACAACCACCAGTGTGGAAATAAAGAGCATCCCAAAAAGAAACCCAGCAACCACAACAATAGAAGGGAAGGAGGGAGGGATAATTGGACTGCAGCAATGTGGATCCTCGAACATCTACATTTATGGTAGGTACAAAACTGTACTATGTTCTTCGTCTCACATTGCTGCAGTCATAACCTGTGGGTAGAATCCCAAAGCAAAGGAAAAGGGAGGCTGGCAAACCACAAAGCATTAGGAGCTGCTAACATGCCCTGTAAAACTGCAGTGGCAAACCCAGCCCTGGACTTGGAATAAAGAGGGAGATGGTAATGCTTAGTAAAAGTGTATACTGAACTCCAAGTAGCTGCCTCCAAAATATCCTTAGTAGCTACACCCCTTAGAAAAGCAGTAGAAGTGGCAGTAGCCCTAGTAGAATGAGGTCTGATCCCAGCAGGAACATCCTTCCCATGATGAGAATAACAAAAAGCAATACAATGACCAATCCACTTTGAAATAGTCTGCTTTGAAAAGCTTTCCCTTGTGAACTCAAAGCAAAAGAAACAAATAACTGTTGAGTCCGTCTGAACTCCTTAGTTCTGCTCAAATAGTAACGTAACTGCCTGTGGATATCCAAAGAATGCAAGACTTTTTCCCCTTTATTTTGGGGATCAGCATAAAAAGTAAGCAAATGAATAGACTGGTTCAAGGCCACATTAGAAACCACTTTAGGCATAAAAGTAGGGTTAGTTCGCAAAGAAACTCTATCCTTATGAAATATCAAAAAGGGTTCAACTGCCATGAGTGCCTGCAATTCAGACACCCTCCTAGCAGAAGTAATGGCCAACAAAAAAGCAGTCTTCCAAGACAAAAACTTCAGTTCAGACATAGCTGCAGGTTCAAAAGGAGGTAAAGTAAGTTTCTCCAAAACAAAATTGAGATCCCAGGAAGGAGTAGGAGCTCTACGCGGGGGTCTTATATTCTTTGCCCCTTTGTTTGAACAAAGGATGAGAAAATAAAGGAGGGTCACAATCATAGTGAGCAGAAATGGCTGCAGCATGAACCTTCACAGAAGAGAAAGACAAACCCTTGTCCAGTAATTCAGTAAGATACTGTAGTACAAAACTCAAATTAGGCACTGAAACATCAAAACCCTTTGCAGTGCTCCAAAGAAAAAATCTCTTCCATTTATCAGCATAAACTTTTCTAGTGCTAGGCCGCCTGGCTTCCAAAATGACATTCAAAACCTGTTGAGGAAGCTGAGACCCCACAGGCTCCATCACTGAATACGCCAGGCTGTTAGATGGAGGGATTGCACCTGAGCATTGAGAAAATGACTGTTTGACTGGGACAACAAATGAGGAACCTGTGGCAGAAGCCAAGGAGGCTCCTGGACTAAACTCCTCAGCAGAGGATACCAATGCTGACGCGGCCAATCTGGTGCTATTAGAATCATGCAAGGCTTGTCCTGCCTGACTTTCAAGAGTACCTTGGGGAGAAGAGGCAGAGGAGGAAAAGCATAAACGTGAAGGTTGTTCCAACTGAAAGATAGAGCATCCACTTTCCAAGCATCTGGGTGGAAAATCTTTGTGCAAAATTTTGGAAGTTGAAAATTCAGTGGAGAAGCGAACAGATCTATGTCTGGAGTTCCCCAAGCCACAGTCAATTGTTTGAAAACCTGAGGATCCAGTTTCCACTCGTGGGGATCCACAATTTGCCTGCTCAATATATCTGCTAGGGAGTTCTGAGCTCCTGGCAGAAACCGTGTTTGAAGATTGATTCAAACTCAGAGCAGTCTCCACAAAATCATTGCTTGCCTGCAAAGAGGGTAGGAATGGGTTCCCCTGCTTGTTGATGTACCACATGACTGTTGTGTTGTCTGTTTGAATCAACACCTGTCCCGGCTGAAGCAGGTCCTTGAAGGCCATCAAAGCAAATTGAACTGCTAACATCTCCTTCATGTTGATATGCAAATGTAGTAGTTTGGGAGGCCACATGTCTTGTATCCATTTCCCATTGAAGTGTGCTCCCAAGCCAAGTCCGAGGCATCCGTCGTTAGGATCTGACTCGGCCTCTGGTCGGGTCACAGAGAGTCCCTTGTTTAGGTGACATTCCTGAGCCCACCACAAGAATTCCTTCTGGATGCAAGGTATAATCCGAATGACAGTGTCCAAACCGTGGCAGTGTTGAGTCCACACACTTTTGAGATACCATTGTAGCTTCCTCATATGCAGTCTGGCATTGGGAAGTACTAGAATGCAAGATGTCATGAACCCCAAGGCTTGAAGGACTGTCCTTGCAGTCAGCCTGGACATTACTGATAACTGCTGGAAGTAAAGATGAAGAGTTCTTTGTTTGTCCGGGGTCAAAAATGCCATCTGAGAAGCTGTATTCAGTCTCACACCCAGAAAGCACATGTCCTGAGAGGGTACTAGACTGGACTTTATTTCATTCACAGAATACCCTAGGCACCTTAAAACTGCCATTACATACTGGAGATGTTGTAGTAATATGTCTTTGTTTTGAGCAAGAATCAGGCAATCGTCCAGATAAGGGTAAATTTGTATTTCTCTCTGTCTAAGAAAGCAATCACAGGAGCCAGAACTTTTGTGAATACCCTGGACGCAGTAGATAAACCAAAGGGCAATGCAGAGAACTGATAATGTGAAGTACCAGCCCGAAATCTCAGGAATCTCCTGCAACTGGGCCTGATAGGGATGTGAAGATAGGCCTCTTTGAGATCCAGGGTTACCATCCAGTGATCTTTGCCTAGCATAGGCATAAGTTGTTGTAATGTTAACATCTTGAACCTTGGAATGTCTAGGTAGGTATTGAGAATGGACAAATCCAGAATTGGCCTCCAAGTGTTTCCTTTCTTCGGCACTAGGAATAGACGGGAATAAAATCCTAGGCCTACTTCTGACGGAGGGACCACCTGAATTGCCTCCATCTGCAAAAGCAGAGAAATTTGCTCCTGAGCCTCCAGCCTTTGCTGAGGAGGCACATCCGGCATGCCTTTGAAAGGAGGAAAAGTGTGAAAATAAAACTTGTAACCTTGATTTATTATATCCAATACCCATTGGTCCTGGGTGACCAAATTCCAGTTTTGTTTGAAAAGTCCCAACTTTCCTCCTAGAGGAGCTGCCAGTAAAGAAGGGTCTGGCAGCGGAAGATACATGTCATTGGGTCTGCTTACGAAAGGGCTGACCCCTACCCTCACCAGAAGACTGTGCAGGAGAGCTCCAAGTCCTAGGCCTGAAAGAACCCTGAGCGTGAGCCCTGCCTCTACCACATCTAGACCTGCCCTTAGACTGATAATCCGAAGAAGGATAAGACCATCCTCTAGCAGGCCAATTCCTACTAAACTTAGGGGGCTGCACCTGCATAAAATCCTTGACCGTCTGCATAGACTTAGCCTTATCTTCCATCTTTTTCAAAACTGATTCCACAGGAGGGCCAAAAAGTACTTCAGATTGAAGAGGAGCATCCAAAATCCGAGCCTTAACATGCTCTGACAAATTTTGATCCTTAAGCCAGGCATGTCTACGAATAACTGAACCTGTAGCAGCCACCCTGGATGAAGCCTGAAGAGCATCAAAGCCACACTGCAAAGAATGTTTGCCAACTTGATCTGATGCATGAACCAACTCCTGGAGCTCCTTACACTCTATACCTTCAGATAAAGCATCCACCTTAGATTTCAATTGGCCTAACAAAAAATTCTGATACTTCAGCATATGAAATTGGCAATTCAAAGCCCTCATAGCTAACGAGGAGGTGTCCACTTTCTTCCCCCACCTATCTAACGCTCTAGAATCCTTATCCAAAGGAACTGGATTCTTAGCCACAGAAGCCCTAACACCTTTCGGACCTTGAATAATAGTTTCCGGATCAGCTCTAGGACTCTTGTACAAATACTTATGTGCTTCTGGAACTCTGTAATACCTGTCTGGCTTAACAGGGGCCAGAGGCAAAGAATCAGGATTAAGGGAAGATTCAGAAAAAGCATCCTGAACAACATCTAAGACAGGAGGAATAGCCAAGGGCCTATGTTGTGGTAGAAACAAAATTCCTAAGCCTTTTTTCGAATCTGAAAAATCTTGACCTTCCCACTTGAAATGTTCCCTCATGGAATGTAAAGTCTCAGAAAAAGAAAAATCCTCTGGAGGAGAAGCAGACGGACCGGAGTCCTCTGCATCCGAATCTGAATAGGAAGGGAAATCCTGAATTTCTTCAGCTGAGGATTCAGAGTAGTCAGAGGAATGATCCATTCCCTCTAAATCTGCCTCCACCCTAGGCCTCTTCTCTGGGGGAGGCATAGAACCCCTGATCAAAGTAATCAAGTCCTCTGCCATTTTCAACATATGCTTTTTAGGAACAGGGGCTGGAGAGCTAGAACTATGACCAGGGCCAACCAGACAAGGTTTGGCCTTAGCATGGCCTTTAGCCACTGAAGTAGAAGGTCTAATAAGCTTTTGTAAAGCTGGAACTACAGACACTTGAGAAGCACCCTCAGCCTGGCCTAACTCCTGAGAGGCCAGCTCCTGTAAAAGTAAAGGTTCCCTCTGGGATTCAGCCGAACCCTCGGCGGGATCCACAGATTCAACTGGAGGCTCCGTAGAACCGGCGTCCACAACGGACGACTCATCCGGTTTAGACCTTAAAGATTTATCCCTTACTTTTAGCGGTGGCGTCGGAGGATCCGATGGCATGTTATAGTTACACCGTTTACCAAAAACAAGCCTGGCACAGTCTAATCTTCGTTTAATGGTGCGCTTATTAAATCTAGCACAAAAGCGACACCCGACCACGTCGTGCTCAGGTCCCAAGCAAGGAATACAGAAAGAATGATAATCCCTATGAGGTATCTGTTTCCCACAAGAAATACAATTATTAACTTTTTCTGACATCCGGATAACTGAGGCAAGAAAAGACAAAAATTTCCCCAACGGGGTACTTAGCCCAACTTGGTCTTCGGTCTGAAACTCGATAAAAGAAAATTTCAGAATGCCAAACGGCACTTGCTGCTGCTTCTGCTTCGACCACGCTGCAAGAAAGACTGAGGATATGAGGATATGGCGCTTAAGTACTACTATGTACTGACGTCAGCTCTAGGCGACAATGACCGATGCCAGCCTAGCTCTTTGGTATTCGGGCCGACCGAGGACAGCAGACTACCCACAGGTTATGACTGCAGCAATGTGAGACGAAGAACATCTGCTTATGTCATGGTATTATGGGTCCTTGCTTTGATCCTAGCAAAAGTTGTGTATTCTGTTGCTAGGCAGAACAAGTGCTATTGCATACAGTGTGATTAAGTCCCTTGGTTTTAACTAAGGTGTGTCATTGGAGGTTAAAGCACTACATCTATGATTATTAATTGGTACCAATGTTGAATGCAAATCCTGTGTGTACTGTAGTACTACTTGAAGCTCTAGGCCTGTACAGCAAAGTATGGTGTATGTCCACATTGCTTGCATCCACTGTTTTGTGTGGTCCCTGTATTCATCACAGATTACATTTCTCAAGATTAAGGTTGTGTAAGTACTGACACACTGAAAGCTTATCTGGGTTGTCATACCTTTGTGTCCTGTAATTATGTCTGACGAGTGTGTGTGGGTATGTCTGTAACATGTACTTTGACATATTTGTGGTAAAACATATAACTGCGTATCTAGCAACATTCATAGTGTACTACAGCAGTATGTGACCTATATTCCCAGTTGTGCACATATTTTGGCCATGGGTTTGGCATTAACAAGTTGTGTGGTATAATAGTGATACATTTACTGGACCTTACACTGATTGTGATGGATGATATATTTCTTTACACATCAGCTTGATGTATATCTGCTGTGGCTAAGTGGTGCATCGTGTTGCATACAGTGTGCCAGGTACTCTTGCATAGTCTTATATAGTGATTTTATGTTGTTGCTATGCAGAACATGGTTCATTAGATAGAGAGTGAGCAAGGTACTTTCAAGCAGTTGTGGGGTGAGCAGTGATAAGTGGCAGTTACAGTGTTTCACTCTCGGTTAACTTATAGGTTGCTATATATGGCAGTTCAGTGATATCTGTACTGTCTAATGTTAAATGTGCCATATGACTTGCTCAGACATATTTTTGTATTTATGTCTTCCAGGGATCATGGCCCATTGCAGGAGCCCCAGTTACAGTAGTGCTGAAGATGATATCATTACTAGCAGTATGATTCAGCACTACCGTCTCATGCTCTCACAAACCAGCCAGGACCAGCAGGAGTGTACTGCAATGTGGCAAGATGTTTTCCGCAGGGTCAATGAGGTAGGCATGCATAACTGGACATATGAGCAGGTACGCCACCACTGCAGTGATCTTCTCAGACATGTCCGTCATCATGCCGCTGATGTGCGTAGACAACAGCTTGCAACAGGAGGTGGTGTTAATATCCACCCCCCTCATCAGAGTGGAGGAGCTGCTCATGAGCCTGGTGGCACCTGCCCAACAACAACAGCAGCAGACATACACCATGATGGAGGTTGGAGCCACCCAGCAAGCACACATGGAGCATGCAGGTAACATGGCATATCTGTAGATACTGTTATCTGTATTGGTAGATCATGCATATGTGAGATGTGGAGTGTGTCGTTCAAAGATGTGGAGCCTGTTGTTGTGCAATACTGATCATTTGGAACATAATCTGTAGCCCTGTGAATGTAAACTGTTGTTGTACTGTAAGACTGCAAACACACAGTAGCAATGCCACAGTTGTGGCCACTGACAAACTGTCTCATCTCTATGTAGGTCCCTCTGGGGTGACATCAAGGCAGCGGACAGATGCTGGTGAGTGTGTTCTACATTTATTATTGTAAATAAAAAGTGCATGTCATAGTTAAGGTGTAGGCCATATACACATGTAACACACCTACCCATAATGCATGCTGTGCATGTTTGGTGTAAGAGCACACACATCTCACTAATGTGATTAGCTGCCTCAAACACATGCAATACCCAGACCATCTCAAACAAATGTGGCTAGACTGTAGTGACCATTGGATAGGCACAGTTGATACTCAACATGCACATAACATACACATCTATGTCATACACAGAGCATTTTAACATGCTACACATAAAGGATTCCCAAACCCTCTGTAAAGACACACTTCAGTATCCAAAATCTCATCCACACATTACACATAATATACCTGAGGGGTAGAGGCCTATCATGGGGCATTTAAACACTCTGCAACACACTACACATTCATGTCAGGGAATGCTCCTTATTGGCCTCCTTACAAACTCACGTAACAACTGGTTGTGAAATGGTGAATTTAGCCAAGATAGTACAGTTCTGGCACAGCATGATTAGTGCTGGTTTGTGAAACATTTGTAGCCTTGAGTGACCACCTGATGTTTCATGATGATGGCCTATGGTACTATACCCCATCCAGTTATTGTAGCCACAGTACTACACATAGCTGTCATTGCTACACACCATAATGATGTGTATGCACATATATGCACCTCTAAACAGTATGCATACCAATCACCATTTGCACAACTGACACATATATGTCTTGTGATGCTATTGAGTGGCTAGGTCATATGACACATATTGGGTATGTGTAGTGTTTAAATATGCAGTTGTGTTTTAGCATGCCATGTCATGGATGAGACTGGCTTGTCCACAGTATGATCTGCACTCACCATAAGTTCAGTATATTGGGTATGTGGCCGAATGGTATTCCATCAATTATCCATGCACCACTGATAATGTTGTGTGAATACTCATCATGCATGTGCTAAAAATGTGTCCACAATTATTTGCTAAAGACACAGAGGCTGTAATCAGCACTGGATACCTATCTGACACACAGATACACATCCAGCAATGGTATGCACACCTGTGAGTTATGGTACACAGTACATTACAGGGTTATGAATACCTGCACAGCAATTTTGTGTCCATGTATGCATTGTGTTCCAGGGAGAGGGCCGTCACCTAATAACAAAACACATGCATCAAAGTCATGTATACTGTCAGTAACAAGGACTGACTACACTTGCACTGCATGCTGACATGTGTGATATGACTGTTTTGCTTGTGATACTGTACCCCACCATCACCTGCTATTGTGTATGTTCTGTGATTGCTGGTATTGTGTGTGTCTGCTTTAGGGAGGAGTGTAGATTTGTGTGTTTGCATGTGTGCATGTACATGTGTGCATGTGTGCACGTGGTCTGAAGTCATGTTCAGGTCTTAAAGTGTTTCCTGTTTTCCTCTTACAGGTGCCAAGGTGGGGCTAGTTCAGTATAGCAGGGAACCTGATGTCACTGAGACAGACAGTGATGATGAGAATAGGTGTGGTGAGGCACAGGCAGGTTTGTCAGGGTCTGTTGTTGGGCCACCAATTGATAGTACACAAGTCTCCACCCCATCCATGCACACAGTCATACTGCCTGTACATCCATCATCACCATTGCCCTTAGCTGAGGGACAGTGTACGGTTGGCACTGGCCAGGACAGTGTAGTATCTATGGCACATATATCAGGACACAGCAGCCATAGCCAGATGTCTGGAATGGTACCACATAAGCAGATGCCTATGGGTTATCATCAGAGCACTGCTGGTCATCATGCCCCTGGCAGATGTGCCACACCTCTTTCTACCACAAGCATGTTCCAGGCTGTCATGGAGGCACAGACATGAATGGAGCAGTACACCAGACAGGGGCTAAGGGCACAGAGTGCTCATTACACCTCTGTAAATGACAGTATCCGTGACCTAGCAGGTGCCATACGTAACTACACTGAGGTCATTGATAAACATTGGGGTGAGACATTGGATGTCCTCCACAATGTCATGTCCATGTGTCAGGACAGTGTGGGATGGTTGAGACGTCGATATGGATGTATGCCAGCAGCTGGAGGTCGCCATGGACATCCAGCAAGTCACAGCCACTCCCGTAGTGTCAGTACCAGCCCCAGCAATGTTGGGGGGGATATCCATAGACCGTCCTAGCAGACCACGTGCACATGGCTCTGGCCAGTCCCAGCAGGGACCTGGATCCAGTGGACATATGTCAACCTCTTCAGATAGTACCCAATCTGGATTAGTACCTGATACTGTCTGTAGCATCCATGCCAGGCACAGGTTATGTATCCATGGCCAGAGACAGTGATCTGTAAAGCCTGCCAGTTACAGTCTGTAGCTGTCTCACAAATCCCCATATATGGCAGACACATGGTGGAACTGTGTGCATGCAGACACACACACACAAACCTAGGGTAAACACATACCCACACACATTACATCAATATTGGCCCATAACTGTACTCATGGCCCACACACACACACACACACACACACACACACACACACACACACACACACACACACACACACACACACACACACACACACACACACACACAAACCAGTTGTATGGCTCAGTGTAGGCCTCTGGCTAACCAAGAACACACCCTGTGCATATGATGAAACCTGTGCAATCTCCTGTCATCTGTAACATTGATGCAGGAACAGGCTAACATGGTGCTGATGCACAGTGTGACTTTAATAAAGTATAAAAAAGTATAGCAATGGCTGGATGTGTAGCATGTTGTCAGCAGTAAAGTGTAATGATATCCTTGAAGATGTAGCTGAGCAGGCATGATACATTAAAGCTGTAATTAGCAATGTTGCATTGTTTTCGCCAGTGTTTATTCCAATTGTGTTTTGTTTGCCCATGTGCCACTTGGCTGATGTGTGTAGTTGTGTCAGCATGTGTTATACAGTGGACAGTAAGTGTGGGGTGTGTGCAACACACGTTTTCAGGTGTCCATTTGTGAACATGGTGGAGGTACACTGTCTGCATGTACATGCATATTGGACACACGGGCAGGGTGACATGCCCTGTATTGGCCAGTGTTAATACTCCATAGTTTCTATTGGTAGCCAGTATGCATTGTACTACACACATTTTAGAACTTGAGTATGCATGTGTGTGTATGACACGGGTTGACACTGTGCTGTGGGTGATGCTGTTGTTGCTATCTGTCATTGGTTTGCATTTCTAAGGTAAACACTGTCTCAGCTGCATAATCCTTTAGTAATATTCACCTACAGGGTTGCATGGACTGTGCTATCACAAACACAAGAAATTCTCACTTATACAGTAAAAGTGCATTAGTCTTATGGACCCCTGCCATAAACTAAATATATAATAGAAGGTGTGAAGTTGTACCAAAAAAGAGTTACATACCAGGAAGGGATAACCTCTCTGGTCGGTATCATTGGGGAAATTATAATCCCTCAATAAACATACAAGGCAAGCTTCAAAATACAAAATGGCAAGGATTCTAAAGACAACACTAAAGCTTTCTTTAGTGTTGTGTATAATCTACAGGGGAAATCTCAGATCAGGTCACAGTTAATGTAAATGGTTACAAAGTACACTTATCTGACTGACATTACCAATTTCTTGTCAGACAGTTTGAATGTGGATTTTACCACCCTGCCGTAACACAAGGGCCACATTTCCAGACCTGAAGAATGTAAAACCTGATGATTCACAGACACTCTAGTTAAAACATCTCTTTACCAAAGTCCAAACTACAGTGGCAATGGTACTGAACAGTGTCCCTGGCTGTGTCATAAACAGGCTGACATATGAAGTCACCATCACCTAAACACTCTGTCCAGATGCAGTCTCTATACAGGTTACATACTTGTGGAATGATGCACGGTAATGGTATTCACAGTCCACAAGGGTTGAGCTACGTCTTCTTCTTCTCCTTTTGGATGCTCCCATTAGGGGTCGTGCCACAGTAAATCATCTGTTTCCATTTTTCCTACCCTCTGCATCTTGCGCTGTCACACCATCCACCTGCATATCCTCTCTCACCACAGTCATAAACCTAATCTTAGGCATTCCTCTTTTCCTGTTACCTGGCGGCTTCATCCTTATTATCTATTTTACAATATATACTACATCCCTCCTCAGCACATGTACTAACCAACTTAATCCTGCCTATCTGGCTTGGTCTACTAACCTTCAAACCTAGGCCGACCCTCTAATATACTTATTCCTAAACCTGTCCAGCCTCGTCACACCCAGTGCAAATGTTAACATAAATTGATTAAGGGTAGAACTACAACAGATCCTGGAAACTCTCACCCTATAAGCCAGACAAATGTTATCGGAAAGCCTATGGAGCACAGCATTATGGAACTCATTAACATTATGAACCTGCAAACAATACACCATACCCACTTATGTTCTCTAAAGGCCAAATCATGGCTCCTACACCTAGTAGACTTCAAGCCAGGTAACAAGGCTATAGGTGAGGGTGGGGAGGTCCACACAGCCAAGCTATAGCTCACCAGAAATTCATACCCATCCCACATTCTGGTATTATACATAACCTCAACAGACTGACCATAAACGATTGTTAGATGATGGATTGACAATTGACGCACAGATGTAGGACACACAGTAACATTTGCAGCCTCCATGTACAATTCTATGCCAGTAACAAGTGGTATTCACCTGCACTCAGTCCTGCGACCACTCCTGTTTGGCATATAGCTTTCTTAGGTACAGCAGTATGCATTTACATGATGCACTATACACATTACTGGGATTTCACCATTCTACAGGTATATTTGTAGGATTGTGACATCATCAGACTTGACAAAGATGAGTATACAGTATTCTCCAAAAAGGTGCTCTCCCCAGGGGACACACACACAGTGCAAGTGCAGGATTCAAATTCCTAACTTATCTAATTATGATAATTTACACAATATACACATAACTGTGATTTCTCCTTTCCACAGGTATATTTGTAGGATGGTGACATCATCAGACTTGACAAAGATGAGTATACCACTTTTTAGGGGTGTGAGTATTCTCCAGAAAGGTTGCTCCTTCCCAGGAGACACACACAGTTGGCAAGTGCAGGATTCAAACCCCTACCTAACTACATTATGATACTACAGCAGTACGCATTTACAGGATGCACTATACACATTACTGGGATTTCACCTTTCCACAGGTATATTTGTAGGATGGTGACATCATCAGACTTGACAAAGATGAGTATACCACTTTTAAGGGGTGTGAGTAGTCTCCAAAAAGGTTGCTCTCTCCCCTGGGAGAGACAGACACACACAGTTGGCAAGTGTGGGGTTCTTAATCCAAACTAAGTACGTCATTACACTTCAGCAAGCAATATGGCGTTACAGGGTGCAATACAGACATTACTTGCTGAAAGTTTGCCCAAAGGTTTTTTCACATTTGCTAACCTCAGCAGGCTTATCATACTAGGTGTACTGTGAGTGTATTGTATGCATAGGCCATGACCATATCATATATGGGTTGATGCACCACATGCTGGCGCACACAGGGTCAAACTGGTGGCTAAGCTCTGTCAACCCAATACTGGACAATACAGTCAAGAGGAATAGGGTAATACAACCACAACACCAACAGTCTCACATAGACCTACAATATAAGCACCAGCAAAACACACACATAAATGCACATTACTATACTCAGAGTATATAAATATTAATCTGAAAAAGAGAAAGTATCCTCCTAAGCAGACGAGCAAGCAACATGCAGCTCCAAGCACACGCCAGAAAACACATAATACACCAAAGCAGTGTGCCTCACAACAGGCCCTAAGGCAAAACAACATACCCAACACACTAGTAATAGGTGACTTCATAGTCAGGCACACAGATGTTCCACTCACTTGGCTGGACAAGGGGAAGGTTACTGTCAGTTGTCTATCAGATGCTATGATCCGCCACATAACACAATCACTTACATCACTCCAGAACAGGTACATATATGACGTGTTCTTTGTACATGTCAGTGTGAATGATCTGAGACATACCTCCCAGGACAACATGACAAGAGATATATAGTAGCTCTATGATCATGTAGCCCAGGCTGGTATGACCCTGACCTTGAGTAGCATCTTACCTTCACCTACATGATAATGCAATATAACAGAAAGACGATAAACTTCAACAATTGGCTGAGCTCCTGGTGTCATTCAAAGGGGATCCAGTCTCTGTCTGCCTGTGATGACATGATAGACAAGCCTTGTTGCTTCACTACAGATGGTTTGCACCTGTCGCCCCTATGCTTCTGAATACTGGCCAAGGCTCTTGCTGTCCCCATATTACCTTTTTTAAGCAAGGCTCAAAGGTTAATATGTAGGTACTAGGCTATCGGCCCTGGGGCCTATACAAGCCCAGCCAAAAAGGTACCCTGGCTTTTGCCACCCAAGAAATTTATTTTCCTGTGCCACTGTCGAGCAGAGACTGAGAAGTGATCCCCGGGGTGAATTTCTCATTTCCCATCCAATCGTCAAGATTTGTCTTGAAGAGTGCTAATGAGGAGCTTTGTTTGATATAGATAGGTAGTTTATACCGGAGTATGGGAAGTCTCTGGGACAGGAATCTATCCCTCTGGCATGTTCTGTTTATTGTGGTGACAAGGTTTAGGTCCCTAGAGCATGTAGCTCGGAGGGATTGGGATTTCCTTAAGTGGAGCATGTCCAACAACTCTGGGTTTGACATAGCTTTGTATGTTAGGCAGAGATCACCTCTGAGTAGGCAGTATGCGACAGAGTAAAGCTGGAGTTTTTTGAGTTGGTCTGTGTAGGGCATGTGTTTGAGGCCGGTAATCCTCTTTGTGAGGTATTTCTGCGGCCTTTCCATTTGTTGTACATGTCTTGTGAGGTACATACCAAAAGGGCCGTTGTACTCTATAATGGATCTAATGAATGATGAGTAGAGGGGAACAATGACCTCTTTTTTTCTGCATGAGAAACCTTTTGTGATGAGGTGTGCCATGTATAAGGATTTACTGACTACTGTGGCGATGTGATTATCAAAGGAGAGACTGCTGTCCACCTGTGTCCCAAGGTCTCAACACACATTCAGTGTTAAGTATACTACCGCCTATGTTGTAGTTCATGGGTATAGAGTTTTTACCAAAGGGGATGACAATGCACTTTTTGGCATTGAGATTGAGGCCATGGCTTTGACAGCAGGCATCTGTCTCAGTGAGGCCCTTTTGTAGGATGTCCACATCATTAGTAGTTTTGATTATGGCTTCTAGTTTGCAGTCATCTGTGAACTTCATTAGCCAAAGACCTTCTGTGTTAGCCTGCACTTCAGGGAAGTCAATACCAAACAGGACAGTACACAGGACTGAACCCTTTGGTACTCCACTTGTCACTGGTCTGAAGTCGGATTTGGAGTCTGCTACTTTCACAGTGTGGGTTCTGTCAGTGTGCCAGTTAGCAACCCATCTTGTGACATGGGGATTTATACCTAGTTTAGTGAGTTTATCTATAATTCCAGAGTGGGGGATGGTGTCGAAAGCCTTGACAAGATCGAGATAGGCTGTGTGAACCACCTTAGCCTTGTCTAAGGCTTTGGTGACTGCTTCAAAGAAGTCTATCAGGTTTAGGAGACATAATCTGACTTTTACAAACCTGAACTGGTTGGGGTCTAGAGTTTGGAGATTACCAATGTCTTTGTTTATAAGTTCCATGATGATACGTTCCATGGCCTTGCTGACCAGGCTCATCAGGCTAATGGGGTGCTAGTTCCCAGGGTCCGTGGTGGCTCCCCCCTTGTGTAGTGGGATAACCGTCGCTGTGCGCCATTCAGCAGGCACAAAGCCTGAGGTGAGGCTATGATTGAACATGGTACTTAGGTGTGGTGCCAGTTCATTCTGTAGTTCATGTAGAACACAGCCTGGGATGTTGTCTGGTCCCATGGATGCTGTGTTCCTGGCTTTGGAGAGTGTGTTTTTTACCTGTGCAGCTGTGATGATAGGAACTTTGCATTCTTCCGGTATAGAGATGGGCTCTTTCATGGGTGAGAGTGGGGTAAAGTTAAAACTGAACCAATCTGCCAGGATGTTGGCAATATCAGTTGGGTCTGTATATTTAGTGCCATTGTGCTGTAACTCAGAGCAGATCTGAGTGTTGCCATTGAGATTCTTGACATAGCTATAGAATGCTTTTTGGTTGTCTTTAGAATCAGTGGTGATTTTGTTTTCGTAACTAGCTTTGGAGAATTTTATCAGGGATCACAGCTTCTTACTGAGGCTGACCAGTGAGCTCCTCCACTCATGGAATTTTACCCTCTTTTGCAACAGTTTCTTACTTCTGTTGTACAGTTTGTTTATGGCAGGGGACCACCAGATTGGCTTCCTTTCCTTGGAGGATAGTGTCTTGGTTCTGTTTGGGATAGCATGATCCATGCACTCATGTAAGTGCTTATAAAGTGCAATTGTGTAGGATTCAGTAGTTGTAACTGTATTGTCCATCTGCATGGGTGTCATGAAGTTCACCACTTCTGCCTTAAGAAGCATGAAGTTGGCTTTGGAGAAATTTTTTAACATGGTTTCCTTAATGGGGGTGGGGGCAGAATGTGGATATGTAGGGTAATTAGCTTATGGTCGGATCAGACCAATGAGGCATTGACTTCAGGTGTGGAACACCGGTCACTCAGAACAAACCAAACCCCGTAACCAATACAAATAACCACAAAGTGAGCTAAATGCTACTCATTGCCAGAAGTCTCAGCCTCCAAATGCACACACTCAAAGCACTTCTCAGTATGGAGAATATTGATATCTGTGCAGTAACAGAAACCTAGTTCAAGGCTCCAGAGAGCACACCAGCATTACCAGGATACTATTCATTCCATACCTTCCAGCATCAGAAACCGGATCATAGCACATAGTGTGGGGAAGTATCCATATTCATCAAGGATACCTACACCTCTCTCTACATCCTCTCTACAGGATATGTACCCATATAATGTTGCACAGCAATGTTCTTCCCACTCCACAGGGGTGGGGCCACAAAAGACCCTTGGCATTCATGCTCTATGAGCCTGACAAGTCTGATCTGCAAGGCAGTGGAGCCAATCATAATGGAAGTCAACAATAAAGACATTGGGAACCTTCACACAGTTGAGCACACCCAGTTTGGCTTCGTCAAATGCAGATCATGCCTCCTGAACTGGGTGGATTTCTCTGAGACAGTTACCCAGCCTACAGATGATTGAAAGTAGCTCTACACAGCCTACCTATAATTCGCTATGGCCTTTGACACCATTCCCCAGTCAGGTATCATAGATGAACTCACCAACCTGGGCATGAATCCATACATCACAAGATGGATTGCAAACTGGCTCACAGATAGATCCCACAAATTAAGAGATGTTGGCTACATGTCAGACTCTACACCAGTAACAACTGGTGTCCCCCAGGGTTCAGTCCTGGGGTCCCTCCTGTTTGTTATAGACTTCTCAAAAGTACACGCCAACACAGGAGGGTTGTGGTTGACTAATTTTGCTGGGAACTGTAAAGTGTTTGCCACAATAGATTCTCCGGATGGCACAAATATTCTCCAGAAGGGACTCTATGAGACAGATGTGTGGTGTCAGAATCATGGCCTCAAGCTCAATGTGAAAGAATGCATAGTAATCCCCTTTGGGGAAAACAAAGTACCCACAAACTACCACATAGGTGTTACCCCCTAAAAACTGACAAGGTAATAAGGGATCTGGGGACACAAGTAGATAGTCATCTTTCCTTTGACAACAATGTTGCCAAAGTGATTAGGAAATCCTATGTGGCCCACCTAATCAACAAAGGGTTTGCATCAGGATCAAAAGAGGTAGTGGTGGCCCTCTACTTTTAGGTCATCAGACCCATCATTGAGTACAATGCACCATTTTGGATGTACTCGACTAAGCATATTCAGCAGCTGAAGAGACCACAGAGGTACCTCACCAAAAGGATTACTGGCCTCAAACAGTTGTGTTATGCAACACAACTGGTAAAACTAAATCTGTTCTCCGTTGCCTACCGCCTACTCAGAAGCACACTCTGCCTAACATACAGAGCCATGTCCAACACAACTGTTGAACATGCTCCATCTACGGATAACAAAATTGAGTCACACTGCACACTCCAGGGATATGAGCCTCATCACAACAATGAATACAACATGCTGGTGGGATAGAGTACCATCCCAGACACTTGCCTTACTGTGGAACAGAGTCCCAATATACATCAGACAGAGCCCCTCGCTGACACTCTTCAATAGGAACCTTGATGTTTGGATGGGAAACAGACAATTCAAGTCAGGCATCACATCAGCAGCCCCACTAGAAAGGGGCTTAGGGTACTAACTATTAGAACTAGGGCTTAGGAGACTACCCAATGGGGTGGTAAAAGCTGCACAACTTGCCTAGGCTAATATATGCCTTCATGAAGATAGTCTACTACATACCTATGAACCTATGTGACAGGTACATGTCTACAGATTGTACAGCAGGCACATGCACCACATACACTGTAATGCTTACAGATACTGGTAGCTATTATGTACAGTGGGTGAGATGTGCACCTCATGTCTTTTGTGCCATTGGGATGCGTGCTGGGTGGGACAGTCCTGGATGGCTCCCTGTCATGGTCACCCTCTTACACACATCTCTGCCTATCCATCTTTGGCTTATTATACTGTGTTCCCTACACATATATAGGTACATAGGTAGGTAATAGGCTGTACTGTGCAGCTATCACCACACATGGGGTTAATTCCCTAGTCCTCTGTGTAGTAGAGCTGATGAAGTGATCCACAGTGTGACAGTTTAGTTTCACATACACTCAACAGGGCTCCGCTCCTCTGGAAGAGTGTCAATGAGGGACTCACCTTAATGTAGGTTGGGAGGCTGTTCCAAAGCAAGGGAAGTCTGTGATTTAGTAATGTATCCCTCCAACATGTTCTATGTATTGTTGTGATGATGATATCCCTACAGCATGTGGCACAGTGATCTTGGGTTTACTTCAGATACAGCATGTACATCAGTTCTGCATTGGACATGGACCTGTCTGTTGGACAGAGATTGCCTGAGTAGACAGTATGCAACAGAGTACAGATTGAGTTAACTTCAGTCTTGTTGCATGGGGCAACTGTTTGAAGTCACTAATCCTCTTGTTGCGGTACTTCAGTGGTCTTTCCAGCTGCTGAAGGTGCCTAGTCAGATTCATCGTAGGTGTGCTGTGATACTCTCTGATGGGTCTGATGACTGATGAATAGAGGGAACCTCCTTTGACCTACATGCAAAGACCTTGGCAATTTGTGGTAACACATAGCATGATTTTCTAACCACTTTGTGAATGTGTTTCTGGAAGTAGAGATGACTATCCACATGTGTCCATAGATCCCTTATTATTACCTCCATATTTATGGTGTTGGCACCTATGTGGTATTTGTATGACTGTAGCTCGAGGCCATAATTTTGACACCACATCTGTCTGACTGAGACCCCTTTTAAGGATATCTCTGTTGTCTCAAGCATCGATTACTTTTTGCAGTCATCCACAAACTTTACTAACCATAGCCCTTGTGTGTTTGACTGTATTTCTGAAAAGTATACACCAGACAGGAGGGGTCCCAGGACTGAGCCATGGGGGACAGCAGTTGTTACCAGCTTACAGTCTAACAGGGAGACCACAATTCTTACCTTGTGGGATCTATCTGTGCCCCAGTTGGCAATCCATCAGATGACATATGTGTTTATGCACAGGTTGTTGATTTTGTGGATACGACATGTGTGTGGGATGTTGGAAAAGGGCTTTTCAAAGTCTATGTAGGCTGTGTGGAGCTTATTTCATTGATGTATGTCTTGTGTGACTGCCTTGAAAATTGTCTAGCAAGTTTAGGGACCATGATCTGCCCCTGACCAAATCAAAATGGGTAGGGTTGGGTGTTTGTAGGCTCCCAATAGCTGTGTTTATGAGTTCCATAATGATGGGCTCCATGGCCTTGAAGATCAGGCTTATTAGGCTTATAAGACAATAGTTCCCATGGTCCGTTATGCACCAATACTTGTGGAGTGTGCTAAATGTTGCTGTAACCCATTCAACTGTTTCATATCCTGTAGAGAGGGTGAAGTCTCAACAGACTGTTCAGGTGCAGGGTCTGTTTGTTTTAGAGTTCATATGACACAGCCAGGGACACCATGTCATCCCATAGATACTGTGTTTTTAGGTTTGGATAGAGCTGTTTAACCATTGTATATGTGACTTCTGGCTTTTCACAATCTCCAGGTATGGTAATGGGCCCTTTTGTCAATGAGAGGGGGGTAAATATATATGAACCTGTCTGACAAGATGTTGGCAATGTCAGTCATGTACATGTTTTCATTTACACTTTGCACTGACTCAGAACATATATGAGTTTACATTGATATTTATGACATAGCTAGAGAAAGCTTCATGGTTCTCTATGGACTCTTTGGCAATATTTTTGCCAGAACATGGCTTGGATAATGTTAGGAGTGCTCATTGTTTCTTAATGATACTGATCGGAGATTTATTGATGATCTTTGGATTTTCACTTTCTTTGAACAACTTAAGTACTTGTATTACATAGTTTGATTATGACAGGGATCCAATATATTATATGGGGCTGTTTTCATATCACTGTGTGTGCAAGGCAGGATTGGTGAATAGTGACATGTGTCTGGAGTAAGAATTGCAACTGCAAAATATGTGTGGCCCACTGCTGTACTCAGACATGGCCTGTGTGAGCATGCCCAGTATGACCTTTCAGTATGTTGTTGACTGACATTTGCTAAATTTAAGTGTGTGAGCATGCCCACTATGGGCATATATACATATGCTATATATGTGTGTGAAAATTCAAGTTGGTTTTTACTTCACGGCTCACCTTTGTGTTGTACATTAACAGGAAGCATGTTGTGCCTGCAGGGCTTCCATGAGTCAATTTGCATAGACTTATCAACATTTCTACATACAGGGGGGACAGCTATTATTTGTACATTTCTACCCGGGGGCACACCTGATTGTTACTGTGGGTGTACATAGGATGAGGGATACACCTGACACTTATACACATTTGCTAGACCTGCACTGCTATGTCAGGTACTCCATTTCAGTCTGAAACTTTTGCCTATCATACTGGCTTGAGGCATACCACTGTACTACAGACCTTAGCTTTCAATTACATGCATATTAGTTTGTGACTTCATAGCCTACCCAACCCACATCACACTGCCTGGCCTGCATAGGCCTGGGGGGAGGTTACTCATATGCCTCTTCAGAGGGCATAATACAGCATTTGTTTGTGTTTGTGTTTGTCTACAATTGTCCTGCTGGCTATGACTGATAGGTATGTGACCCCACCCAACTGGTATGTGTGAGTGACTTAAGTTGTGTCTGTGCCAGTGAAATGCTGTCATGGCTTAGTGGTTCAGTACTGTGACTATAGTGCACAGTATCCTGGGTTTGAGCCCTGTCACTGCTTTTTATTTTCCTGCTGGGCAGACCTGACTGGTTAAGGAACAGTAAAGCGTGTGTGAGCGTGTTTATCCAACTTTGCCTGACGTTGCCCGACGATGCGCTGGTTAGCACGGTGCGCAGCTATACCCAATTGTATTTAAATATTCTCAATAATGGTAAAATGTGCTTAGCAGTGCTTTATATTGCTTAAAATAAGGCACTCATGTCTCAGGTGATGCTGCAGGGCTGCCTATGTCGGATGAACATAGTACACTCCCTATACATGTTTGAAAACAGATAGTGTCAAGTTAGGCATCCCTTTTACTTTATGTGGGAGTCAGAGAGAGGTGTCATTTCCAGGGTTCCTACTGAGTCAGTGTATGTACTATGAGTTGCCTCTTTGCCAAGGCCAGGGCATACTAGGCACGCCTCCTTCTGCCTACTGGGGCAGGCTCAGGTTGTTCCTCCTCCAAGTCACGCTGTGCCTGTGCCAGCCTTAGCAATGGTGGGGGGCTGTTTGGCCCTGCCCCATGCTGTTCCTGCTGCAGCTGTTTCCACAGGATCATATTGTGTAGCATGGCAGATTCCATAACAATTAGGGTACATGTAGAAGTGAGTACTGCAAGACTCCACCAGATGTATCCAGGCACCGGAACCGTGACTTGAGCATCCCAAACACATGCTCTATTATGTTTCTTGTTTGTGCGTGTGCCTCATTATGGAGTTCTTGTTCAGGTGTGTGTGCATTTCTGGTGGGTGTCATCAGCCACGGCTCAAGTGCGTATCCAGCATCCCCCACTAGGTGATCATCAGGGATGTCCCCATTGGCAAATCTCTGGTACAGGTGCGTCAGATGCCAGATGTGGAAATCGTGATAGCTTCCAGGGCAGCCAGCACACACATTCATTATTATGCCCTGGGCATCGCATACGACCTAGTAGTTGATGGAGGGGAAGCCCTTGCGGTTGATGTAGACCCTACCCCACTCACCGGCTGGTGCTTTGATGCATATGTGCGTGCAGTTTATTGCACCCACTACCTCAGGGCATTCTGCTATTTGGTGGAAAAGACGCATATTGCTGGCCAATGCCTCAAGGGAATTGGGGAAATATATGTGGTCACCGACATGTGCTGACATGGCATCCAGGAACTGGTGGTGTACCCTAGATGCTGATGCCTGTGAAATCCCCATCATATCACTAGTTGGTCTTTGGAAGGTACCTGTAGCTAGTATTCTTATGCCAACACATACCTTGGCATCCACTGGGATGGGTTCCCCTCTGTTGGTTCTGTGTGTGAGGCGTGGCCGGCACAGCTCAACAATTTGCTGTAGGAGGCCTCTGTCCACCCTATAGCACTCCACTATCTCCAGCTCATGTAGCCCCTTGCAGGTTACCCTGGGACTGTACACTCTTCTCTGTCTCCTCACTGTGGGTTGCTCAGCAGCATTCACAACGTCACCACCCTCAGCACCTTGCACATATTGGTTTATGATAGCAAGAGCAGCCCCTAACATTTTGTCTGACTTAAGCCTTTTAAGCTTTCCCTCTTTGTATACTGCAGTGTTGCAGAGTTCTTGGGAAAAAACAGGTGGGAATGCTGTTTGCAAAGTTTAAAGTGCTGGGCTGGGCTAGTCTGCTGCCTGTGTAATTGGTTGATTCTGATAAACTTCACCTGGCAGCTCTGCTAGTTCTCCTTGGTTAACTTCCTACTACTTCTTTTCCTTCCTTTTGCCTTTCTGTTTCCGCCCGGGGGGAAGCGCCGCGCAAACGTGCACACACACCGTGTGCATGTTTGCAAGGAGTTTCCTATCTTTTAACATTATGCACCTTTTGGTTTGAGGTTTTCAAATAGGACAACTGTAGGCATGCCTCTTGCAATCCTGAGCAACTCAAAGAAAACGTAAGCCACTGTGCTCCAATTAGCTTACTGCCTGTCTGACACACCCCCTCATGATGTCATACCATGACCCTGTCCATGCAAGAGTAGCTTTAGTAGCTCTCATGCACGCCCTGCCGGCTGTTCCTGGATCGCACGGCAGACATATTTCCTGTTTGACGTCTTACACTACTCTACAACTCCATGCAAGCTTTCATAAATCTGGCCCATTATGTTGCATATACTCCCTAATGCCTTCTTGTATGTTTGTTTAGATATAGCCAGTAATCCATTACCTGCAGAGCATATGGGGGGAGGGTCTAACAGCTAATGAAGTTTGCCTAATTAGTTATTGTTTAAAAATGTATCCTCCACAGTTTCTGCCAACACCTGATCTGCTTTTATTCTGCTGTGTTTCAGTATTGTTAATATTATGTACTTAAAAAATCATTCATCAAACAGTATCACATTTTTAATGTTATATAAACATTTTTAAGTGTGTATTTGATTTCAGTGTACTTTCATACATGTGTGTATTCATTTGTGCGTGTGTATATATTTTATAGCTATATATCTATATAGATACAGATATATATGTCTATATCTATCGATATATATATATATATATATATATATATAAACACACACAAAAACACACGTGTGCATGCGCACACACACACAAAATCTACATACATATATTGTAAAAATGGTGGGGGGAGTTCAATAAATTCCAGATAATTTTACCTTAAAACAAACAGTTCTCTCTCCAGTGCTGGTGCTACCCTAGAGGTGATTTATAATAAGGTGAGAGTGGTAGGATGAGCGGATGAGTGGTCCCCTTGCAAAAAACATTGGGACTTTTTTTTTTGTTACAACTCCTGCATTCAGCTGTTCATCTAATTCTTGTGGGAGGTGTTCACCGTTTAACATAGGAAACCATTGTCAATGAGATTTCTATGTTTGCACCACTAGTGATACCCTTTTACATATCTATCTAGCTACAAATATTTACACCTACATATATCTGTATATCTAGCTATCTATCTATATCTAGTTATACACACACACACACACACACATATATATATATATATATATATATATATATATAATTTATTTATTTATTTATTTTACATTTGTTTACCGGGCTAGTCCAACTGGATACATTTCCATTTTCAGCAGAGGCCCGGGGAGAAAAGCTCCACATTGAAGTTAATACAAACAAGTCATTTACATAAAGAAAGTAAGTAGTTAGTAAAATGTAAACAGAAATAAGGTTTAATCTAGATTATACTAGTTGAAAATATATATTTGGAAGGACACTTACTCTAATTTTCTTTACAGTACAAGATAGGGGAGTTATTCTTTAGTAAAACATTCATGAAGAGTATAATTGATTAAGTAAGTATAAACCATAGAGAGTTCTATATAAATTCATAACAGAGGCTAATTAACAAGGGTGATTTAGAGAATGTCTACTCAAGGAGAGTGAGTAGAGAGAGGTAAGAGAGGGTGATTAAGAGAAGAGTAATTAGTAGAATCATAAGATTAGTCAGGATTGATGCATGGGCATAGCCAGAGTGTTTTTAGATGTTGTTTGAGCTTTTGTTTAAAGAGGAAGGGTGACGAGGTAGAAGTTAGAGTGGTAGGTAGAAGATTCCAGTATTTACCTATGGTGTTGGAGAAAAGTGAGTCACCTGCTATGTTATTGGACTTACTTAACTTCACAATAAGTTTATTAGAGGAGCATAACGAATTTAGGTTAGAATAGGGAGAAATAAGGTCAGAAAGTATAGAGGTATTTTTTGGTTGGTAAAATATCCTATGAACAAAGGTAAGTTGGGAGAGTAATAGTGTATTTTTTAGTTCTAGCCAGTCTAGTTGTTGTAGATTCTGACAGTGGTGAGTTTTAAATGGGTTTCCGGTGGCAAATCTAGCAATGCTATAGTATGCATTTGCTAGTTTAGTGAGGTTATTTTTCTTTAGGTTAGTGTATATGGATGAAACATAAAGAAGAGTAGAAATAAGATGAGAGTGAGCAAGTGTGATTTTGGCCTGTAGAGTTAAAAATGTTTTAATTCTATATAAGGAGCCAAGTTTTCTATTTACGGTTGTAATAGTGTTATTAATGTGATTATCAAAAGTGAGGTTATTGTCAATTATAATACCTAACAGCTTAGTGGTAGAGTCAGGGGCTATATGTGTGCCATTGTTGGAAGTAATAGAGAAGTCTATGAGGGGAGACTTAATATTAGGCCTGAAGAGCAGGAGTTTGGTTTTATTGGCATTCAAAAGGAGGCAGCGTTTCAAGAACCATGCCTCAACTGTGCTAAATACATTCTGTGTTAGGGTTTGTAGTTCAGAGGAGGTGTTAGCAGAGCATATGAGTGTTGAGTCATCTGCATATTGAATACATGTAGCTTGAGGTATTACTGCATGTAAGTCATTTATGAATAAAAAGAAGAGGAGAGGTCCTAGGATGGACCCCTGTGGGACTCCAAGAGAGACTGGCAGAAGTGATGAAAGTGTATTATCCCAGAGAACTGCCTGTTGCCTGTTATTAAGGTAGGAAGTGAACCATTGAATAGCTTTGGTATCTAGAGAGAGAGATTCAAGGGTTTTTATGAGCATATTGTGGTTTACCATGTCAAAGGCTTTTGACAGGTCTATAAAGAGTGCTGATGGCAGAATACTATTACTGCAGTTTCTATTGATACACTCAGTAAATGATAGGAGAGCTGTTGTAGTGCTATGAAATGGCCTAAAGCCATGTTGGCAGTTGGCTAGTAAGTTATATTGAGTTAAGTGGTGCATTAGCTGATGATGAATACATTTCTCCATAATCTTTGCTAAGGGTGATAAGAGTGCTATAGGCCTGTAGTTAGAATAGTCATTTGAGCTACCTACTTTATTTAAAGGGATTATGTGGGAAATTTTCCAGATAGCAGGGATGGTTCCTTCATTGATGGTTCTATTTATAAGGAGGGATATGGGATAAGCAACTGCTTCAGCTGCTTTTTGAAGGTATTCAGATGGTAACTGATCTGCAGATGGGGGTACAAGGTTTGAGTGTTTGGATGAGTTTTAGGATGTAGGAAGTAGAGATGGGTTGTAGTTGGAATATAGGGAGATTAGTAGATGTACCAGTGGGAAGGTTAGATTTGTCTATTGTGAGATGACTTGCTAGTGAATTAATGGTGTCTGTGAAAAAGGAGTTAAAGGCATTGGCAGTTTGATGTGAGGTATTCTTTTCGGGCCCTGAAGGTGAAGGTGTACTAGAGTGGCCTGGGTGTAGGAGCGAATTTAAGGTTGACCAGAACCTTTTGGGGTTGTTATGATGAGTTTGCTGTAGTTTACAGTAATAGTTCTTTTTATCTATAAAAACAGCTTTTTTAGTGCTATTTCTTAACTGTCTAAAGGCTTGTTGGTCTAAAGTAGTTTTTGTATTTCTCCATTTAGCCCAAGATTTATTCCTAAGTAGTATTTTTTGTCTTGTCTCTTCGGACAGCCAAGGGGCAGGTTTAGATTTAACTCTGACAGATCATTTTGGAGCATGTTGGTCAAGGATTGATAGGAATTTGGTATTGAAATATGTGATAGCATCTTCAAGGGTTAGGGTTTTTAGAAGATTCCATTTACAGGCTTTTAGTTCATTTTGGAATAATAATGGGTTGAAGTGTTTCTTGCTATGTGAAACCCTGTAGGTAGGGGTGTAATTAATGTCACTCTTTTGTCTTATGATATAAGTTAAGGAATGATCACTTACATCATCAGGCAAAGCTGCTATTATATATGTTTGTTGCTGTTTGTTAATAAGAATCCAATCTAAAATACTTTCTTTGTTATTGGGTTTATTAATTCTTTTGGGATTATTGATTAGCTGAGTAAAGCCATGAAGATTAATATGAGATGAAGGATTATTTGTATTGATAGAGGACCAATCACAGTTAAAGTCTCCTAAAATTATTGTTTCTTGTGGGTAGGAAGAAGATATCCAACTTAAGATATTTTCAATTGTAGTGTAGTTATTGCCAGGGGGTAGGTAGATACAGATGATATAGATAGATTTATTAGGGTTTAGTTGTAGTTTAGAGGTAAGGATCTCAGCTTTAACATCTTTTAGTGGGTTGGAAGGTTGTGCAGTGATTTTTAGTCCATTTTTAAACAGAAGTGCTACTCCTCCACCCTTACGTTTTATGCGGTCCATTCTCAATAAGTTATATCCAGGGGGAAGTATTGCATTATCTTTAGTACCAGGTTTCAGCCAAGTTTCAGTGAGACAGAAAATGTCAAAGGAGTGAGTATCAAGGAGGGCATGGAGATGAGCGATCTTATTGTTAATACTGCGGATATTGAGATGTCCAATAAGTAAGGCATTAGAAACAGTGGTTAGTACTGAGGGGATAGCGTATGAGTTATTATAAGGTATGTTAGTGGAGTTATCAGTTGGTCCTGGGTTAGGATGGATGTCACCATCGCTGAGGGTTGGTGTTCTTAGTTCAAATGATGGTTTGCAGGAGAAGTTAGTTAGATACTTTAGCCTCCTTATGTTTGGATTATTGAAGTTAGTGTGTGTAAGTCGATGGTATTTGGGTAATAGGTAGTTGGGGGTGCATGTGATGTTTAAATGAGTATGAGTGTTTATATATATATATATATATATATATATATATATATATGAGTGTTTATATGTGTATATATGAGTATGAGTGTTTATATGTACACACACACACACACACACACACACACACACACACACACACACACACACACACACACACACACACACACACACACACACACACACACACACACACACACACACACACACACACACACACACACACACACACACCTATATACACAGTACACACACATTTATAGATCTACACAAAACTAATAGGTTAACTAGGCAAGATCTTCCCTTAAAGCCAAACTGGGATAGGTCCAGTGTCTATATGTTGCCGATGTACTTGTTTATCATTTCCATGATAATTTGTTCTATGGCTTTGTATATTAGACTTATCAGAATGATGGATCTATAGTTCCTGGGGTCAGCTGATAGCCCATCTTGATGAAAAGGGATAATCATTGTGGCTGTCCATTCTCCTGGCAGCAAACCTGTTTTGAGACTGTAGTTGAAGAGTGCCTCAAGTGTTCCTGCAAGGCCATGTTTTAGACTATTTATGAGGCAAATGTGGATATTGTTAGGGCCCATGCTGAAGTAGTGTTTTTGGCCTTAGTGAGTACCTTCACGACGTGCTCCCTGTTGATAGTTGGGGGAAGGATATGGCAGAGGGGATTTCACAGGGGTAGTTGGGGGGATTTGAGGGTAAAGTTAAAGCTAAATTTATCAGCCAATAGAAATGCTATGTCACCCTGGTCAGTGAAGGTTGTGCCATTTACTACCAGCTCTACATACAACTGAGTATTACCTTTAAGATTCCTGATATATAGCTGAAGATCCTCCTGACCTCATACTTGGCCTTGCTGGACTTTATCAGACCTCTTAATTTCTGATTTTGTTGAATCAGAGAAATTGTCTCAGAGTTGTTCTTTCTGACTTTGGTCATAACTTTTTTCTTCTATTATATAGTCTTTTAAGTTAAGGATTCCACCAGTGTGGTTTGTTTTTGGTGTTGGATCTGGGTTTGCTTGTGGTAGGTAGAGCAGCTTCAGTGCAGCCTTTTACAATGTTTGCACAGGGTTTCTGTAAATAATTCTGCAAAGGTAGCTGTGTTCTTAAGGTTTGGGGAGCTGTGAATTTTGACAAACTATTGCTTAATAAGATGTTATTTTACTATAGTCCCTAACTATTATGGGTTTAGTTGAGTTTTTTGAGCTGAGTTTTATTTCGAGGGAGACAGCTTTGTGGTCCAACTTCACCAATGACGGGGGGGGGGGGCTGCAAAGCTCTCTCATGTTGGTTAATACTAAGACCAATATGTTTGATCCTCTGGCAGAGAGTGCACTACCTGGTCTGGAAAGGTTGTATTGACAAAGTCTAAAAAATGCTGTGTCTAGAGTCATTGTGCATTTCCCAGTCTAGAGACGGGTAGTTAAAGTCACATAATAAAATGTTATTTGGTTGAATGGCGAGCACACCTCTAGTAGGTCTAGGTAAGCATTATGAGCTTTGATGATCACAGAGGGTGACCTATAGCTGACCAGTAAATGGTAGGAAACCTTGTCTATGGAGACTTGGATGTAGAAAATCTCCAGGGCATCATCCTGTTTAACCAAACTAGAGTTGTATTTGCTGCTAATGTAGATTGAGATAGCTCCACCTTTAGCCCCTGTCTGTGCTGCTGTTGGCCTAAATGTGTGGAAGACACTATAGCCTTCCACTGCTGGAATACTTTCTGTGAATTTAAACCATTCCCGTGACTTAATAAAATCTGGGTAGGCATAGTGTTGAGCCGACACAGAATGTATCCATGTACACAGCCACAGTTCCGCTGAGCAGCGTGCCATGCATATTAATGATGACACACTGCCAAGGGAGAGCCGAAGAACATGGATATTGAATTAGTGTAGGGAGAGGTGTAGCAGCTACTTGTGGCTGCAGATGAGTGTGAGACTCCATGAAATGCTCGCCATCACTGCTGTAATGTTGTGAAGTGTGTCAACTGTCTAATAAGTCATTTTTATGATGTGTTATTGTTTTTTAATATTTAAAAAAAATTTTTTAACTGCATGTTTGCACAGCGTGGGGAGGAAAACAGCAATGACAAGCTGTGCTCACATATAGACACCAGCAGACATCTAAAAATAGAAGCCAGATCTAATTATTTATTTACTTATAGGTGTGTTTAAGCGTGTTTGAGAAGCGCAACGCTGTTCTCAGCAACGTTAACAGGTAGTCTAGTAGTATATGTGAAGACATACTAGTTTTGAGAACACCCAACTAGCTACATGGGTAGAAATACAGTTTCGTGTGTAGAAGGTCCTGGGTTTGAGTCCATAACAGACAGAATATGTCTGTAAATGAATGTACTATTTTTCTTTAATTTCACTACATTATTGTTAATTTTGGCACTGCTGTGCTCTGCTAAGCATTGCTCATTCATGCTAAGCAGTTTATAAACATGCTAGTGTCTACCAATGTTTGTGTGGTGCTACGCCTCATTAAAATCACAGTTCTGTTAGTTTTCACTCTGTTTGGCTTTGTTTAGCTGGTTTGCTCACTGCTAAGTGATGCAACACTTTTTTGAATGTTGCTGAATTACATGTAAGGGTGGGAAAACAGCCTATATTAAGCCCAATAGGTGGGAATTCTGCAACAGCCATTGGTGTTCAGTCAGCTGTTGGTATGACTGGCGGTGTTGGTGAAGGTGTGCACTTTCAGGCACAGCAGAAGGGCACTCAGGAGTCCAGGGTCATGGTCAGGCTCTTTATTAAAAACTATGAACCCTGGATGATGCAGAGCAGATTCCAGGGCTCAAGAGTCTATGGCAGAGGACTGGGACCATTTGGCTGGGAAACTCACCAGTATTACTGGTATTCCTCACACAGGTAAGCAGTGTTGTCACCATTTTGATAACCTGAAAAAGAGGAAGAGGGGAACCCTGGACACATGGGTCCAGGAAGCTCGAGCTGGGAATGCTCCACAAGTATGTAAGTATGTCTTCTTCTGTCTAACCAAAATACAAGCTGGTATGCATAATGGTGTGCTTGTCTCCCAACAGCAACAGCTGAGAGTACTCGCAATGTCAAGTCCCATGCTGGGCACCTGGCCAGGTTGCATCATGAGTGTGGTAAATACATATTTAGTATGTGAATTGTAGTGCAAGTGCAATAACCAAGAAAGAGTAAAGCATTTACTGCAATAAAGTATACACAAGAAAAATTGTACTGCAATAAATCGGCACTTAGAACTGCAGTGCAATAAATGGGCAATTAGAGCTGTAGTGCAATACATGAACAATAAGAACTGTATTTCAATAAAGCTTTAACAATACCAATAACAGTAAGCAAAATGTTGTTCAGCAGAGCTGCATGCATTGATTGTCTATGGTAATGTTGCTGCAGTCAAGTGTAATACAGTCATAGCTGTAGCCTGCAAATCTAATGGTCTGCAAACTGTATTGCTCAACTCATAGTACTGGCCATGGCTGTCTCCAGGCCAATATCAATCACATAATGCTCTATCTTCCTCAGACATCAGGTAATAAAGGTATATGAGTGAAGTTGCCCAGTCCATGGGCAGATATTGTGTGTGGACTTCACAGATATTTCAAACCAATAACAAATAAATGTGCTCACTAGCATTGTTGATTCTAAACTACAGTTTTTTTCATATATGCAGTATGGTTGTATTCCATGCATGTGTGTTCTACTGCCAACACAGCCTGATACAACACTGTAACAGTATTAGAATGCCAGAGGAATGTCATGTAACTTGTGTTGCTCAGTTCATAGTATAGTTCCAGATGATCTCCAGGCAAGTATCAGTCATTCAACAGTCAGCAGTGACTCAGTAGCTCAGTCTGTAAAATGCTTTGTATGCAGTACATTTTGCCACATACAGTCCTGGGTTCAGATCCAGTGGTATGTAGCACTAAATTTTCAGTATCGGTCACATAATGCTCACATTTTCTCTCTCACTAGGAACACAACAAATATATGGGCGAAGTGGCCCATAGTATGAGCAGATATTGCATTTAGATTTCACAGAATGTTAACATCAATACCAAGAAAGTGTTCATCAGCATTGTTGAGTCATAAATAAAGCTGTGTAATCCCAGTATGGCTGCATCCCTTGCATGTCTCTACTAAGCTGCAGCAAGGACATTATTACATTATTTGCAGATGTCCCCTGCAGTCACAGCTATTGGGTTCTACTCCCATGCCTGCCAACTAAGGCATGATGGCTATCTAGTTTACTTACTGTACACAAACATGCCTCTCAAGTGTCATGATTTCCTGTAATGTAATTGAAACTGCCAAATCCACCTGTCACATGATTAGCAGATAAGTTATTACCTGGAATGCAATGTATTACCAAATCCATTTACAGAACACCTGTGTAGTTATAGAAGTCCACATTATGTGAAACTGTTCTGTATAGTGGTGTACCTGCAGTTGTTACTGCTTGGCCCATGCAGACCCATGCAAACAGCTTGGGAGGTATGTACGTGCTACATCAGTTATAGGAGAACTGCAGTCACTGTACTCAAACCTGACATTACGTAACTGTAGGGTATATATTTCGGCATTTTCAGGGATATAATCTGCAATGTCAGCAATGGACTGTTTCTCTCTCTCTGGCCATCCATTATCTTCATGTATTTATTACTGTTATTTAACATTATGAATTAATATTAACATATTTTGTTAAACTAGATTTTGGAAAAATGTGTTTCATTATCGATGTACTTTATTATGATGTAATAACATATTTTGTTAAAATAACTATATATTGGAAAATGTGGTTGATTACTGGTATATTTTATTATGAAGAACCAAAACGAGATGGAACCATGATCAATGAAGGCAGCAAATAACTGGTAGAACCACAAGTGGTGAGAAAGTGCAAATACAACACCAGCAAATAACGTATCACACTTTAATGTTTTCGTCACATAGACCATCAGAATACAAGTTAAAACAAGTATACACAGAATAAATACCCTAACCAATTAAACAACTAATTACAAACAATGTTAATAAGAGTTATTAAATACCTATAAATTCAATTAACTTCTTTCTAAAAACTATTCAAAAACATTAAAAGGGACTTCTTTATTAAGTCCCAACTTCCTATATTTAAAAAAAAACATTTGATGTTAATGTACCCGTTTATACCGGGCTTTTTATCAGCATTTAATTTTTGTGCATCACAGGAACACCCACAGAAAAAGTGTGGTCCTTTTCTAATAACTTCTTAACGTTGTAATTATTTTGATAAACAAACCTAGGTGTATTACCAATGGCTTTTATTAATTCATTATCGCCTTCTAAAATTCTCCAATTTTTTTCAATAACACGTCTAATGTCCCAACTATCCACAGTCATATCCAAGGAACAAATAGTTCCCATATTTCCCTTCTTTTTGTTACTATTGAAACCAAAATCTAAATAACCCGTCAATAATGGAGGACAGAATTCTTCCCGCTTGGCCAATATATCTTGACACAAATTATTCAGGAATGTTTTGTCATAACCTCTACTTAAAAACATTTCAGTTATCAATCTTAGTTCATCCAATAAGTCTGAATACGTAGTCGTCATATGACATGTCCTAATATATTGTCCCTTTGGGATATTTTTCTTTATATAATCTGGATGGTTACTTTTAAAATGTAAATACATACAATAAAATAAATAAATAGCCATTAGTAAAAGTCTTTTTCGATAAATACGACTATGCATAGTTTGCTCATCATTGTCCCAAAAAAGTAATACATCTAAAAAGTGAATAAGACAGCCATATTTACCTAAGGTAAAACTCAAAAAATCAGATGCATTGTTGATCTCAACCAAAAATTCAGAAAAAGTTTCAACATTTCCTTCTATCAAGAAAAAAAAGATCATCCACAAACCTAAAATATAATGCAATGTTGTATTTTACGACAAATTTTTTCAATACATTAATTTCCCACCATGCCATTAGTATATCAGCATATGCTGGTGCGCTGGAGAACCCATCACTTCCAATGAACATAAAAAATTATTTTCTAATATTGTTTCAATCAGGCTACAAGTTAAATAAATAACCCCATCATTTAACCCACTGAAAACTGTCAAATATTCTCTTACAGCTGCTACACCTTGTAGATGGGGAATACAAGTGAATAACGACACAACGTCTAAAATAAACATAATATGTTTAGTATTATCAAACTGAACTTCTTTAAAACAACTCCTTTAATTTGATCAAAAAATCCCATGAATCCTTTAAATAGGTTTCAGATTTCTGTACCAAGGGATTTAATATGCCATCAACAACCAAAGCCATTCCTTCCGTAATAGAATGTGGTGCCAATACAATTGGCCTAAAGGGTTTTTTTTTTTTTTGAGTCCTTATGGACCTTAGGAATTTCAAACAAAACCCCAACCCTAGGTTTTTCAATTAAGCAAAATTCTTACATTTTAAAATCCATAATCCCATTCATAAGAGCATCGTATAAAAACATATTAATATATTCATTACTATGTCTGATGTCTTGGACACCAACCTCAGTGTATTCATCACTATTGTCCAATAATTCTAACATACCTTTTATGTACTGTTCCCTTGTAACTACAATGTTCCCACCTTTATTGCTTTTCATGAACCTAAGATAAGTTTTCTTCTTAAGTAAATTCAAAGCTTTACGTCCTCCTAGGGTTAAATTATCAACCCAGTTTCTTTTTCTATTATTAAGGTGCCACCGAACATCTTGGGAGCAAGCTTAACTGCCATAATGTTTCTTTTTGTTCAAGGTGGTTCTTGAAATCACCACCCCTTAAATCAATATTGGCTACTTCCAATACAGAAAAAATAAATTTCTTGTATTTAGAGCATTTAACCGAATGCTTATACAAGGCATTTTTATTACCTTTTGTTTTAATATTATATATGTATATTTATTATTATATTTATTTATTCATGTATGTATACACATTGGAGCGAAACAATTGGCCTGAATGGTAGACACACCCGATCTTTGTGAATTTTTGGAATACCAAAAATCCAACCTAACTCTGGTTGTTCAACATTCAAAAATCATAGATTTGTTTCCATCCCATGTCATCAAACTACAGTTTCTCACTATTTGGGCAGTTTGTTGAATACTATTGTTTAAGAGAGCGAATTTTATTTGAAATATTCCTGGGTGTTTTTAAACTGCCAAACAAGAACCAAGCATAAACAGAAAATACAACCTTTTTGATGCACTCTAAAATGAGGCTTTAAACTCCAGAGCATTGATGTAGTATAAAAGAAAAATACAAATCCAGTACTTTAGAACTTTTGTGCCTTAATTACTTGTGGAAATTTATCAGAAATACTAAGGAGAGTTTAAAAACCCGACTGAAAACTATGTCACAGACCCTATAACCAATAAAAAATTAGGGAGTAATCCATTTTATTGAACAATATAGAACATTACCAAAAAAGAACAAAGCAGTAATCAATAAAACATGTAAAAAGGCATTGCATAACAATAAATCCAAAAAGAATCACAAAACGTCAATTCATTTAAAAAAAGCAGTTTAAAGTACAGTTTAAAGTTACACACAAACCATTTATCTTTTATAAATTCAAGTCAAACCTTAACACTATAAAAGTTAATAGGTATTTGCAACAAGACAGCTAATTACACTAACAATTTTCAACAAACTTTTAACGTTTACAATCTCGTTAAGCCCAGGGAACTTGTTGGCCCTTAAACGTATTTGCAACCTTTTTTATATATTATTTGTGTTTTTTTCTGCCACTTTAGCTGAAGTGAGCCTGTCATCTTTTAAAATGACCCAATTCTTTTGAACAATGTCTTTAGTAATACATCTGCATTAAAACTGGTAATAAAAGAAGTCTTAAAGTTGATAACAGGGTGAATTATAGCAGTACTACAATTACTAGTGTGAACAGCATTATCCACATCTCATTCAACCCCCACCTGTTACACACTCGCTTTTCCATTATGCACATTTAAAATGGAACATAAAAGTTTTTTTTCTCTTTTGTTAATGACTGCATACATTAAGCCATTTACAAAGGTACTAGATAACTTCTAGCTAGAAACACGGTTTCTATCATGATTGTACCCAAGGTGATTATGAACATCAAAACTTCGTAACCTTTCTCACTGGTTTTTAGGATATGGTTGCAAAATTTGGAAAATGATGGCTTTTATTTAAGGTTAACTCTAAAACTAGGTTTGGGCACAAGAGAGGGGTATGCACTTAATGTGACCCTATCCCTGTGGAATATCAGATGGGGCTCATCCACCATGAGAGCTTGCAACAGAGATACTCTTCTTGCCTATGTCAGAGCAATGAAAATGATACTTTTTCAAGTCATAAAACTCTAGTCAGTCTGATAAACAGGTTCAAATGGAGACACAGTTACCTTTTGCAGCACAAAATTAAGATTCCAAGAAGGAAGAGCAAACTATTTTCAAGGAGTCATCAGGTGTAAATATCCCTTCAAAAACTGTTTTACCACAAAACAGAGAAGAGGATGATCCATGGGGAGACATGCTGATATAGCTGCAAGATGAGCCTTTATAAAGGAATAAGCAGGGCCTGTAGATAGTATCAAATGTGAATATTTTAGCACTAGTGGTATAAAATCCCTGATGGGGCCCTACTTATAGGCTAGGGGCTAGGCTCCAACTAGAAAATCCTTTCCTTTTGTCAATATACAGTTTTCTAGGATTTGTGTCATTTTATCAAAAAATACATTGTCAAAACCCATATGGTCAAGATTATATGGCTGATAATGCAGTTAACCAAAAAAATAAATTAAAGCCACGTAACACTTGCCTGCTAATTATTTATACCAACTCAGAGATCACACTACAGTGGGGAAAAGGCCAAAATTCCTAATCCCCACTATACCGCGATCTGAGTCTGACCAGTTCGGAAAAATAAAATGTCAACTATATGGGTTTTGACAATTCATTTGTTCAATAAACTGACATAAACCAGATTTTTCAGGAGCAGACATTGTTGTCTTCTTTAGTACCTGCTTCATGTCCTCATAAAATAGGTGTCAAAAGGTATCAAAACTAAATCATTCAAGCAGTTAGCTGAAGTTATTTGAGAATGAGGTGTATCAAAAACTCTGTCTTGTCAGTAGGTACAGTCTGTAAAGAAGTTTGTGTCAGAAAAATCTTTTGGGCTGTATATAACTTCCACATGAATGCCTGATTAATAATTCTGAAAGCTAAAGTGGAAGAATAAAATATTATCTTACCCAAACAGTCCAATAATTTCCCTTCTTTGTCCCCAGGAGATAGATTGGTATTAAGGAACAATCTGTTGCCAGCAGATGAGAAAATAAGCAGTGGTACTGGATCAAAGGTTAAAGAAAATAAATGTATTAGTCTGAGACACTTGACAAAGTCTGTCTTACTTTTTAGGGACTGAAAGTTGGATATCAGGCTGCATTTGACATATCCTTCAACACTGGCAGAATGAGGGGAATTTATGAAGAATGAGGCATATTGGGTCTATATTACCAAAGCGAAAAACCCTATTCCTGAATACCTAAACATCGAAACCTATACCGCGAACCATGAAAATCCCAAATGCACTAAACTGAGAAAAAGTAAATATCGAACTGTCATAGTCGGCCAACCCCACCACCCGCTACATACTACCTACCCAAAGAAAATAAATAAACCACACACATACACTAACCAAACCCTACTTCTAACCTAAGGTAAAGCACCAAAACCCTACCTCTAACACTACATTAAACCACACATACACTAACTATGCACTATCCTTAACCCCTCCCTAACCCTAAGGTCTGTAACTACCGCACATGTCCCCTACACACATACACCCAAACAAAATAAATAATCCACATACATACATTTAACAAAACCCTACCTCCAACACTACACTAAACCCCACATACATTACTATCTATGCACTATCCTTAACCCCTCCCTAACCCCAAGGTCTGTAACTATCGCACACTTCCCCTACAGACATACACCCAAACAAAATAAACAATACACATACATACACTTAAAATAACCCTACTTCTAACACTACACTAAACCTTACATACACTACCTATCTATACACGTACCTTAACCCAAATCCTAACACTAAAGTCCTATCTATTGTACACTTACCTTACGGAGCTATACAGCAGATGGGCCAAACAAAACAAATCGACATTTCGGAATTCGCAATTTTGTACGTTCGGGATTTCCGTACTTTGCGCAATACGGGTTGACGTCTTTGTATTTGCTCATACGGTTTTTCGCGATCTGTGCCTAACATACAAAGCTATGTCAAATCCAGAGCTGTTGGACATGCTCCACTTAAGAAATCCCAATCACTCTGAGCTACATGCTCTAGGGACCTAAACCTCATCATCACAATAAACAGAACATGCTGGAGGGATAGATTCCTGTCTCAGAGACTTCCCATACTCTGGAACAAACTACCTATCTATATCAAACAAAGCTCCTCATTAGAAGTCTTCAAGAAAAATCTTGATGATTGGATGGGAGATAGGAAATTCACCCTGGGGATCACTTCTGTGGCTCTGCTTGACGGGCACAGGAAAATAATTTTCTTGGGTGGCAAAAGACAGGGTACCATTTGACTAGGCTTACATAGGCCCTAGGGCCAATAGCCTAGTACCCACCTATGAACCTATAAGAGCAACTCATTCATCCTGGAAATGATTTAAAAGAAAATTACTCAATGGGAAGTTGAGGGATACAGGTATCTCTAAACCTGAGATTTGGGTTTGGGAATTTGTAGGAGAAAAAGTCCTATGTCTATCAATATCAGAATCATCAGACTCACTCCTGTGTCTGTCAGTATCAGAATCATCTGACTCAAAGTCCTCAGAAATCTCTCTATTTATACTGACCCCAGGAAACATCTTCAGGGTATCAGCATTTTCAGTCTGAAAACAACAGTCTGGCTAAGGTAAGAAAATCATCTTTTCTAACAGTTAAGAAGAACAATGTTTAACTTTTTTTTCTTTACAAGTACAACACTGAATATTAACCAACTTGGAGATAGTATGTCTGCTTGGTCTTAAAGTATCTTTCATTGGTTACCCCAGAAAACATCTCCTGGAGTGTCCCTGTGACAAAGAAAGGATGGATGTCCCATGCCAAGAATGGACACTGGATTAGCCAATGATTATATAGCCGATTCCTAGTTCATGGTGGCTAAAAGGACTACATTAGAAAAAGGTGATGATGCAAGTGAGTGGCATGGGGAACAACAAATAACCACTGCAGGTTCACCCATAATCAGCAAAGGCTCTTTGGTAAGCTGTTTTTTCCTTGGTACACTGGGGAAGAACCAGCAGGGTAAGTATTCATGCTATAGGTGCTGAAGATGTCTCAAAGCAAAATGTTGCTGGAACAAGTCAGTCAGAAGGTAAATACAGTGTTCACAAGCAGCCTACTACCACTCACTACCTTACCCAGTCATGTCACAAGTAAATGTAAAACCAACAAACAAAATGCCCTGTCAGGACAGAATTTTTAAACTTAGAACACACTGACAGATAAAATGGCAGTCAAGATGTCACAAAGACACAAATGCTACATACCCACTACACAGTTCTGTTTGAATTTTAGGCCTCAATATCCAGTAGTGGAAAATGTTTCTATGTTTACACATTTTACCACAAAATATCCCCCAAACAGTAACATTTACCAAATACTCAAAATAGCCCCCCCCCCCCAAACAAGAACTGTCCAATATTGAGAAAAAAAGGTTTCTTAAAGTGTAAATACCACTTCAGTCAAAAAAACAAAATAAAATAATATTTTCTTACAGGGGCAACACTTTCTTTGTGGAAGTATTCCCCTGTGGGGACTTAACCAGAAATGAAGCTTGTAGCTAACTGCTTTTCCTATGAAGCCTCAGAGCTACTGCTTCTTGATGCTTCAAGAAAGTACAGAGAAAGATTTACTCTAACTGCAGATTTTTCTCCTTGAGAATAGACTATCAGCAGCCAGAGTGAATGTCTCAGAGACAGACAAATTTTTGTGGAACAGGCTGGCTGTTGTATCCTGGGTAGGACAGAACCCACATAACCTAAAGGCTACTGCAACTGTGGGAATGACTGTTGTGTTTTTTGGTGTTGCTCCATAAGTAGGACATATAAAAGTTATGAAGTTTCTCAGCACACTGTTTAAATGTTAACAATATTTATTTATTTATTGCATTTGTTTACCGTGAAAGTCCACTGGGCCTTGAAGAGCCCATTTTCAGTGGAGGCCTGGGGAGAAAAGCTCCACATACAAATTATACATAAAATAATTTTTAGTTACATAAATGGCTAGAAGGCTATACTTTACAGTTTGTACAAAAATACAATTAGTTACATGAATGCTTAGAAGGCTGTACAGTAGCAATAATAGGCATGGATTTTAATGTAACACAGTATAATGTAAATGTAAGAGTTAACACTGTAGTAAACAATATATAGCAATATTAGCAATATATACTCAGACTTAACAATTCTTATTTCATTTTCTGAAATTCTGCATGAAATGTTCCACTCTCACATAGTAAGGCATCATTATCACCGATTTGCAAATATTTTTTCCGACACTCTCACATAGTAAGGTATCATTATCACTGATTTGCAAACATTTGCAAATATTTTTTCCAAGACATTGTATGAATACAAGTGAGTATATGGAAAACACTGGCTCTGCAAATGAGACTCAAGACTAATCATTTGTGAGAACTAATAAGCATTCTTTATGGAAAGGAATACAATAAAGAATGTTTATTAGATATCACTGATGCTTTTTAATAAGCATTGGTGACAATTAATCATTCTTTATTGTATTCCTGTCCATAAAAATCAATGCTAAAATCAGCCTGTGGTTCTTCCTGAAGTTTTGTATTTGAACAGTCTTAACTTGCTTTGAACTGGTAAAGACATGTCAAGCAGTCTGTATTCATTCAATTTCATTCAGTGTTTCTACTTTGTCCATCACATTAATCTATTATTCTCACACACCATCTGCCTCTTCTTTTTCCTCTTCTACTTTTTCTACAGGGAAAACATATCTTTATGAGTAATATTTTTGTTGCTATTTTACATCTCAGCATACTTGACCGTTTCCCTATAGTACAACATAAATTGTTTCAGCTCTTGCTCTACTATTTACTGTGACTTCTATTTGTTTATTTTTAATGCCATTTGATAAGATTTCTGCAATTTTGCCTGTACTATTCTCACTGTAAAGCTTTTGTCTAGCACTATAATTTCATCTCTGTTTAACAACTCTGGCTTTTATGTACATGAATTTGTACTTATAGTACACACACATGTTGATTTCATCTACCTTCATCTTTATTTCTACAACTCTGCAATTGTTTTATCATTTTTTCCCATATTTTGCTACACTGTCTTGTCTGCTTTCTTTGCCTGCCAGAATTATAATCTTTATGCTGTTGTCTCACCTGTGTTTATGGTTCTGTATACTTTATCCAAGTGTTTCTATTTTCTGCACTTTGAACAAACCTTGCCTAGAGCTGGCCAGTGCTCCTTATTAAAGTACTTTCCAAAACAGTACCTGGACTGTCCCTTTTTAATGTGCTTTTCTCACATTACTGTTTTTCTTCAGCACTTCATTTCATAGGTTCATAGGTTGGTACTAGGCTATCGGCCCTAGGGCCTATACAAGCCTAGCCATAACAATTCCCTGGCTATTTCTTCCCACATTATTTACTTTCCTGGACCCCTGTCTAGCAGGGTGCCTGACATGATCCATCTACTTCTTTTAAATTACTTACTTTATATATCCCACTTCTGTCATCACATATTTCTTGTATGTCAAGGTATAAAGTCCACCATCTGCCACTGCAATTTTCCTTCCATTCCAAGCAGTGATGCATGACTATTTCATCTATGTCTTCATTTTTTCCCTCTAATGTCTATAAAATCTCAACTAGTAAAAGGTGCATTCATTCCAGCATAATCTGTATGAGCTTGTCATATTTTTTTCTCTGGCACTTCTAAATGTGTGCATTCCTCACTTAAATTTTTTCTTGGGCTCAGAGTGACTGTTTATTTTGCTAGTACATCATACAGACTTGTCATTTTGTTCAGCTATTGTTACTTCTGTAGCATATATTTGCTCTCATGCCATGTGTAAGAGGAAATATGTTAAATTATCATAACTTTACTCAGTGCTGTTGCATAATTCTGAATGCTAGTTACCCATTTTGTTTATATGACCTCACAGTGGCTACTAAGTTAATTTATAATGTATGAGTAAACACCACAACTTATACATTTCTTTGTTACTTGAGATAGTAACTAAAATCACTAAACATGCATACCCAAAGAAAACAGGAATCATGCAAACATGTACAAGCACAAAATAAGTGCACCCCCAATTCACAATCTCGTACGTGCATATTTTCACTCAAGCTCAGAGAAACAATGATCATGCTCAGAACAAAAGAATGATTGCTATTTCCCAGGAAGTAGTCAGTCTGAAGGAATGATTAAGATTAGTGGTGGAGATGCCTAGCCAGGTACATTCCAATTGGTGCACTGTACTCAATAATGGGTCTGATGAGGGAAGAGTAGAGGAGCACCACTACATCCTTAGATCTAGATGCGAACCCTTTCGTGATCAGATGGGTCACATAGAAGGATTTTCTAACCACCTTGGCAACATGGTTATCAAAGGAAAGCTGACTATCTACTTGGGTCCCTAGATCCCTTATTACTTCTTCAGATTTCAGGGGGGTTACCTCATTTGTGGTAGCTCGTGGGTACTCGTTTTTTCCAAAGGGGATTACTACACATTTTTTAGCATTTAGCTTCAGACCATGGCTTTGACACCATGCATCAGTCTCATTAATGCCCTTCTGGAGGATATCCATGTCGGCCAGCGACTCTATTATAGCACCCAGTTTGCAGTAGTCCACAAACTTGTCAGCCACAGCCCTTCAGTGCTTCCCTGTACTTCTGAGAAGTATATGCCAAACAGGAGGGGCCCCAGGACAGAGCCCTGAGGCACACCGCTCATTACTGGTCTGGATTCGGACATAAATCCCACTACTCTTACTTTGTGGGATCTGTCTGAGAGCCAGTTTGCAATCCATCTTGTGACATAAGGGTTTATGCCCAGGTTGGTGAGTACATCAATAATACCCGAATGGGGAATGGTGTCAAATGCTTTAGCAAGGTCAATGTAAGCTGTGTGTACCTCCTTTCCCTTATCTATAGCCTGAGTAACTGTCTCAAAGAAGTCCACCAGGTTCAGGAGGCATGATCTGCCCTTGATGAAGCCAAACTGTGTGGGGTCAAGTGTTTGGAGGTTCCCAATCTCTCCATTTATGAGTTCCATAATGATTCGCTCCATTGCCTTACAGATCAGACTGGTCAGGCTTATTGGTCGGTAGTTCCCAGGGTCAGTTGTGGGCCCACCCTTGTAGAGCAGAACCACCGTTGCTGTGCGCCATTCTATGGGCACATATCCTGTCGAGAGGCTGAAACTGAACAGGGTATTCAGATGCGGGGTTAATTAATTTTGGAGCTCGCTAATAACACAGCCCAGGACACCATCTGGTCCCGTGGAGGCAGTGTTTTTAGCTTTAGATAGAGCCTTATTAACCGATGTATCAGTAATAATTGGAGTTACACAATCTCCTGGAATAGTAATAGGCCCTGTAGGTGGTGGGGGGGGGGGGGAATTTGCACTGAACCTATCAGCCAAGATGTTGGCAATGTCAGTGGGGCCAGTGTATTTTGTTCCATTTTGTACTAGCTCAGAACAGACCTGAGCGCTGCCATTTAGGTTTTTGACGTAACCATAGAAGGCCTTATGGTTATCCTTGGCATCCTAGGCAACTTACTTTTCGAAATTGGCTTTAGTTGACTTGATGAGGGCCCTCAATTTTTTACTAATGCTGATCAGGGATGATTTTACTACTTGAGATTTGGCCTTTTTTGTATAAGTCTCCTCCTTTTATTGTATAGTTTGCTTATGGCCGGGGTCCACCAGACTGGTTTCTTCTTGCTTGAGGAAGGAGTCTTGGTTTAAATTGGGATAGCATGGTCCATGCAATCCTGAAGATGTATATAAAGTGCCTTGGTGTAGGATTGTGCATCCTGAATATCATTATCCTTCTGCAAGGGAATAGTGAAGCTTTCCACTTCTGACGCAAGTAGTTTGAAGTTTGCTTTGGAAAGGTTTTTTACGATGGTTTCTTTGACTGGGGGAGGTGGAGGAGTGAGGACGCCCAGGGTTATCAGTTTGTGGTCTGATCTGACCAGAGAGGGCGTGATAATGGGTGTGGTACAATGGGCGTCCATATTTCTGATGACTAAATCCAATATGTTGTCCCCTCTAGTGGGAGAACATACCAGTTGCTCAAGGGCATATGAATTTATAAATTCTATGAACCCCTGGGCATAAGAGTTAGAACTTTGGTAGTTCGCCCAGTCTATACCAGGGTAGTTGAAATAACCAAAATGATGGTGTTGGGTAGGACCTTTATATTTTCCAATGCCTCAAGGAATGCTGAGTGAGCTTCTTGGGACATGGTGGGTGATCTATAACAGGCTACAACTTGAAATGTGGTTTTGCCTGCTGATAGTTGCACATGGATGATCTCTGGGGCATCATGCTGCACCACTAACCTGGAAATGTGGGTATCCTTGATGAATATGGATACACCTCCGCCCTTTGTACTGTGATCCGGTAACTGAGGCTGGATGGTATGATATGAATTGTAACCTGGTAGTGCTGGGGTGCTCTCTGGAGCCTTGAACCAGGTTTCCGTCACTGCACAAACATCGATTTTCTCCATACTGAGGAGTGCCTCGAGTGCATGCATTCTGAGGTTGAGACTTCTAGCGTCGAGTAGCATTACCCTTAGTTTTTGGTTACCTGTGCTGGTTATGGTGGTTGGTTTATCCTTTGAGCCTTGCCTAAAATAGGCATTATGGGGATGGCAAGAGCCTTGGCCAGTATTCAAAAGCCTAGGAGTGACAGGTGCAAACCATCTCTGGTGAAACAGCGAGGCTTGTCAATCATGTCATCCCAGGCAGACAAACACTAGATCCCCTTAGAATGACACCAGAAGCTTAGCCAATTGTTGAAATTGATCATTTTGTCTTTGTATTGTGGTATCATTCTAGGTGACGGTGGTATGCTACTCAAGGTCAGGGTCATACCAGCTTGGGCTACATGATCAGAGAGCTCCTCAATGTCTCTTTTCATGTAGTCCAGGGAAGTACGTCTTAGATCATTCACACCAACATGTACAATGACAGCGTCATACTTGTACTTGTTCTGGAGTGACCTAAGTGCCTGTTATGTGGCAGATCCTAGCACCTGACAGACAGCTGACAGTAACCTTCTTCTTGTTCAGCATGGTGAGTGGAACATCTGTGTGCCTTACTATAGAGTCTCCTATTACTAGCATGTTGGGTATGGTGTTTTGCCTTAGGGGCTTTCATGAGGCACACTGCTGAGGTGAATTATGTGTTTTCTGGCTTGTGTTTGGAGATGCAGGTTGCTTGCTTGTCTGCTTTGGAGGGCACTGTTTCTTTCTCAGATTGGTACCTAGTGCCTCCGAATAGTTTTTGTGTATTTATGTGTATGTTTTGCCGGTGCTTGTTTTGTAGATCCATGTGTCACTGGTGGTGTGATTCTAGTGTGTCTTTTCTCCTCTTGACTGTCTGTTACAGTCATGGGATGAGAGCGCTTAGCCTCCAGTCTGGCTGTGTATTTGCATTTCTCACAAGTGTTTGTGTCTAGAGGTAAGAGGAGAGGGTTGTCTGTATACATGAGGCAGTTTTGACATTGCCTCAGGATGCCCAATTCCACCAGATGAACTGGAGAGTACACGTGAAGCTGACCTCTGGACATGCTTGGAAAAGTGAATTTCACTTGTCTTGTGGACATTTGAGGGTCTTATGCTGTATTATAATAGTGCTGTCTAGGAGATTTGGAAAATAATAGTGCTGTCTAGGAGATTTGGACAAGTGCTGATTTGGGTTATGCAAGTGCTGCAATAAGGGCAGTTGATCTGAAGCACTTGAGATAAGGCTTGCCTAGCTCTAAGGGAAAATTTGCAGCACAGACTTTGTGGAGACAGGAATAGTATACCCCAGCTAACCAGTGCTGCCCGACGCTGCTCTGTGCGCAACACCGCGCAAAAAGAGAGTTGCAGAGTTTTAAGAGAGAGATCAAGGAGTTTGGAATTGACCCATAATGGCCATTAAAACTAGAGTTTCTAGGCAGTAACCACTCCTACAGGGACAGGCAGGCTGCTCACTGTTGACCACTGCCACTGGTAAACACAGACACTTCCCTTTAGCCCAAGTAAGCACTGGCCTCCAGGAAACTTACAAACAGTTCAGAACAGAAACCCTGTAACTGAATTTTTTTTAAATTATAGAAAGTGGGAAAATAGCAAGATTTTTTTGTTTTTTTTGTTTTTGTTTAAGGATTGCAGAGACACAAGTAGCAAACTAGTCAGAACAGTGCAATAAATGACCCCAACACGTATGTCTGCTTTTGCATCTGTTCATTTCACCTGTATTTGGTTACTGCTATCCTGTCAACATGTATGGTTATGTGATGTATGTGGCTGTCTCATCTGAAAACAGGCATGGTCCCTGTACGGGCAACCTGGTAAACTGTACATATATATAAATATATATATATATATATATATATATATATATATATATATATATATATATATGAGTCTACTTTACATGGTCAACTTTTCACAAAGTCGACTTCCATATGGCCGAGACCATATGATCGACTTTTGGAAAGCTAATCATGTAAAATAAACACAAAAAATACAATGAACACTTACCTTAAAACTGCCCCCCCACACACCCCCCGTAACTTGAATATACCAACTCCGAGATCACACTGCAGTCCGGAAGAGAGAAATTTTCCCATTCCACACTGTACTGAGACAGCGGTTCCCCATGGTCGGCTTTTCAAAAGTCGA
>NC_056742.1:40422074-40607074 GCF_019279795.1 Protopterus annectens | reverse complement strand
ACATAACTGATAGACTTGTACATAGTCAGAGAATTTACATGCAAACATACCTGTCATCCCAGCATCTCACCCAAAGTGCATGAGAGCAGTCTCAAAACATGTTGCATTAACACCTGCATCCTGTCAAGCCTGTACACAAGACACAGGTCCCGTACATACTAATCTACAAACATACCATTGTACAATATAACGCCATTGGGTAGTGTAATAATACATGTAAAATACAGACCACTGCAGTGACTACGAATGTTGTGAAAACTACAAGGATGTATTAGTTGTTAATTGAAGTCTCTCTCACCCCTACCATATGTGCAAACATAACTGTTTTACACAACTCATTTGGTATGCCTACACTCTTACCCTTTGTTGGGTCATATGTCCTATTGGTTTATAAATATTCACATCTGTTTCTATGCATGTGCCATGTTAAAATACACCCATATTGGTGGCCTGTTGCCATCAATGAAACCGGCATGTTGTTGTAATGGCCACTGTTTACCCATATATGCCTGTGTTCTGCCTGCTCTGCAACTATGTTATATCTGGTGCGCTGGGTAATGGGAATATCTATGCATGCTATTATAACTAACCGTAAATGCTGTTTACTATTACTAACCCATATCTGCCTTAAACATACTACAACACAGCTCGTATGGGAAGGCTGGTCCCAGCAGACCCACCTGTCCTACCTCAGCTGGCCATGGCACCAGCACATCTGGGGCCCAGCCTGGGAACTCCTTGTCCGTTGGCCCTGCACCACCTTCGGGTGGAACCACCGCAGGGGATGGGGCTTGGCCCCCCTCTGGGAGCGGGAGTGGACAGGAAGCTGTCAACCATGGTATGGTCCGGGATGTGGTGCGTAGGGAGCTCAACAGGGAGATTTGAGACTGCCTATGCCTGCTTGAGGGCTAAGTGGCACAACTAGAGGGTGAGCCTGCCCCTCCTACATAGCCCCCAACACAGCCACCTTCTATGCTGTGAAGGTGCAGTGGTGACTGGCCATGGGTGGGGACCTGAGTCCCACTGTAATCACTGATGGGCTGATGGGCTCATGGGCTTGCGACTTCCAAACACCACTCCCCGTCCAAGGTGTTCCCCCGCCCACATGTGCCATATACCGCCCCTGTATGCATCTGGTTTGTCTTGTCTGTCATCCTACCCAACCTATCCTCCCTGATCATACCTACTCTCCTTCCCCAAGATCCCACTCACTTAAACATAAAAGAAAAGAAGGGCAATCTGTTCCCGCAAAAATGCATGCCCAATACATAGCTGTCCATTTCGCACATGTCCACTAGACACATGTAAACGTTTCTAACTGGCATCACAACGTACTACTGTTGTGCTCACTCCCCTCTCAGGGTTGTGAGTGTCCAAATGTATTGCATACACACAGCCATTGCTGCAGAAGAAATGTACAGCTATGGACTTTAGCTACACCATTCCTGCACATCCCTAGCTATTTTCCCTACTGTCTTTCCCTCTGTGCCCCTTTTTCACCACTTTCCTATCAATCCTTTTTTTTCTTTTCTTTTAAAGAAATTAGCGCAGGGGTAAGCAGGAGTAAGCACTTTTAAGCAGCAGTGAGTGAGTTTCAGCCTGTTTGTGCGGGGGTAAGCACTGCCTAAACAGGTTAAGTAATCAAGAAGGTAACCGAGTGTAAGGAACTGTAACGAAAAGTAACCACTGCTTACCGTCGTGCACACCCACTCACAACTGCTTAAAAGTGCCTTAATCATTCTGTATCCAATGGCCTTGTTCTGCCCAGCAACAAAATAAATGGCCTCTGCAAGGCTCAAAACCAGAACCCTGCACACCACAGCCAATGTGATTTACCACTAAGCCATGGCAGATATACAGACATCGGATGCTATCACAAACATATCATCCAGCACAGTCATTCAACAGTATAGGAAATGTATTCCATCATATAGATGTGTGTGTGTTTGTTTATGTCCAGATATATATATATATATATATATATATATATATAATACAGATATATCAAGAACATCCCATGTGACAACAAAGCATTAGAAAGGAATGAAAAGGGAAACACCAGCAACTCCTGTAACTCCTGTATTATGTAGTGATGTTGTCCTATGTAATATCAAGACTCCCTCAGACAGACATGTGTCATTAATACACGCAAACATTTGTACATTGGCCAAATACATTACTCTGTGCATTTTATTTACATTAACACAACAGTTCCTGTCCAGTCATTATGTGAGAACAGTACTCTTTCAAGCTGCTGTGTGCGACATCATCATCATGAAAAAGGTAGATGGGGTAACCATAGAGGGACCGGTAGTGTTGTGTGTACAATGGGGTCATCTGCATCACATGTACATGGAATCTTTAGGAGTCATGTGCATACCAGGATCGTGTGCCTGAGAGACAGGAGTGAGGACAACAGTAGTATGTTGTGATGCAAATTAAAAAGGTTACATGTATCCAGTGGACACGTGTGAAATGGACAGCTATGTATGGGCCAAATGTTGTTCTAGGAACAGATTGGCCTTTTGTTTCCGTAAGGTGAGAGTGAGATGTTGGGGAAGGAGAGTAGGTATGCTCGTGGGGGACAGGTTGGGTAGGATGACAGACAAGACAGCATACAGGGTCGGTATATGACATGTGGGAGGATGCACCTTGGACGGGGAGGGGTGTTTGGCAGTCACAAGCCCATGAGCTCCCAGATGGAAACAGTGGGACAGCGGTCCCCACCCATGGGCAGCCACCCCAGCACCAAAACAGCAGCAAAGGTGGCTGTGCTGGGGGCTATCTAGGAGGGACAGGCTCACCCTCTAAATATGACACTCTGTCCTTGAGCTGGTGTATCTGGCCTCAAAACCCCTTAATGAGCCCCCTACACACCATGTCCAGGACTGAACGACGACTGACAAGTTTCTGTCTGGTCCTGCTCCCAGGGGTGACAAAGCCCCATCTTCAGTAGCGGTTCCACCAGAAGGTGGTACAGAGCCAACAGAGGTGGAGGTCCAAGGCTGGGCCCCAGACGTGTTGGTGCCCAGTGCCATGGCCAGCTGAAGTGGGACAGAAGGTTCCACCGGGACCTCCAATCCCATACAGCCTATGGTGTTGCAGTACAGATATGGTTTAGTAACAGTCAACAGCATTCAGGATTATTTATAACAGCATGCACAGATATGACCATCAACCCAACACAAGAGATGGCATACATTTGCCGAGGGAGCACAACACATGCATATATACTGCATGACATCTGTACAAAGTGTAGAAGACTTGTGACTGCAGGTATGAACAGTGGCCCATTATTGGCATGTCACTGTGAAACCTTCAGACAGTGACTGTCATACCACTGTTTCATGTGACATATGTCCAATCAGGAATGCTATGGCAGTAACTCTCATCACTATCACCATGTACTGACTGCAATCCTCACACTATGCTTCTGCAGTTCACAGATGTGTGTTCAGTGAGTAACACAAGAAACAAATGGTTCCAAAAACTGACAGGTCCACAGATGGCCCTACAGATGAGGGTTCCCTCACAAACAGAGCACTGTCTTGTCAGTTTTAAAACATGCGGACTAGCCATTACCACACACAACTTGTTAAACTGGCAGTAGTCTCAATGTAGCATAGCTACACAATGCTGTAGTCATGTCTGGCACATCACCCTCCTGTCTTTAGGCTATTTTCCACTGTATATGTTGTTTGAGGAATATCCAGATATCATCTGTGATGCTGTTTACCAAACACCAGATCCAGGTTCCATTCACAGCGACTGTCATGGGCAAACACCAACATGATGTTCTTAGATATTGTACTGTTTCCATGCGACTGGCTATGGGAATGTCACCACAGCTGTTCCACATGCAATCAGCTAGAGGAGGACTGCAGCAGGTGCAGAGGCCATCACCTGATCATGACCATCACTTACAAAACACAAGCTGCTACTCAGCAGGTGTACAACTCCACATCCACCAGAGTGTGTGTGGGAGGGACAGACAGAGGCAAAGTACATCAGGGAAGGGTTGGAGACTAAAACCTAAGCATCGTCTGTCACACACCTACCAGTACAGGGGTTCAAACCCCTGACTGACAAGCCATTACTATTACAAGTGCATGCAGTTACTCCATGTACCACATAGATAACATGTTGGTGTGCTGTAAGAACATATATGTGTGCTGGTGAGCAACATCTGCAACAGAGATATAGCAGACATACATTAGTTGTAGCACACATGGCTGTCCACATGAACAGATGTCATTGTCAACACAACCAAACTCTCTAAGGGACTCAGGCACATTGCCACACTTTGCCAGGCTGACAAATACACTTCTTAACTACTTAGTTTTCCACATTGCAGTAATGAACAGGTACTACATGCACTACAGGGGATATCCTGAGGTTCTATGGGCTAGGGCATGTGAACATGTCTGACATCAGTCGGTATGCCAGTGGGAGTTGTACTGGGTGTGACTGTGGTTGGGAGCATCATACCCCACATGCAGACACAAGGTGCCAGTACTGACATGCATGTGTGCATTGCTTCATGGGTGTGTAGTGGTTGGCTGTGCAAGATGGCAGTACAAAGCTAGGTGAGGGGTAATCTTTGGTATCTTGCCACCCGACAATGGTGTGCTGTGTGGTTCAGGGGTGTAGTGTCTGCAATTTCCCACACAGATGGGTATTGTATGAACTGTCTGTCATCCTGGTTACCATTGTGTATGGCCATTGCTTTGCAATGCATGCCATGTCTGTGTTTGATAGTCCTTGATATGGACATTGCCTGGGACGTGCATGTCCCATAATAATGTACAGTGACATGTACAGGTGTACCTGGTTTGGCTGGCACATGTTGTGTACACAGACTTAGCAGATATGCCAATACTGGCCTGGTGTGGTAGAACCTGCTAATAGACAGCAGATTGACCCTGCACCTGCATTGATAGCATGATACAGGTATTCCCTTGTGTCAGTGGCATCTGTCCATACAGGGCATGTGTGTAAGGCATTGTATGTCCTTTGTGGATCACATTTGATGGCACCACATATGTTGCAGGCATCCAGTGGGGAACATAGTAAAGGCATATTGTCCGCAATTATGTACCTATTGTACTGTTAGACAGGGTGCCATGCCTGCCCTCTGTAGCCCACTGCAACCACTCCATGCCTACTATCTGTCATCAATGTGCAGGGTACTAACAACATAGCAGGATATTCTAGGCAAATGTGTTCATGTATGACACATGGGTTCAGAATGTTTTCCGAGTAATAGTAGGGTTGTATACTTTGTTCACCAGCCCTTTTGCCAGATGTAGGGGTATGGCTTGCCAACCCAGTCCCTTGGCTGATTAACATCTGTACTCCTTGTGAGGTGGACATTGTGACATATAATATGGACACCATATAGGAAAACTACAAAAAACGCTCCCAAACATGTCCAGTGGTTAGACACTCACAGCCACCTCCACACAGGCTCTGACTGTCAAACACACACACACACACCTGCCATGTCTTGGAATAGAACCCCTACCTAACTAGTTTATCATACTACAGCATTATGCAGTTACAGCACACGCTACGGAGATTACTGAGTTACAGCAGTCCCAGAGGTATATTTCTAGGTGGATGACATCAGCAGGATTGCCAAAGGTGAGTATGTGAATTGTACAGAGTGGGTATACTCTAAAAAGCATTGTTACGTAGACATACACACACACCACACACACACTTGGCCTGTCAGAACACCTACCAAATTAGTTTATCACACGACAGCATTATGCAGTTACACCACGCGCTACAGAGATTACTGGGTTACAGCAGTCCCAGAAGTGTATTCGTAGGTGGGTGACATCAGCAGGATTACCAAAGAAGGGCATTTCAAGTGTACTGCGAGTTGTACATGTCTGTTACCTGTGTTTACCCACTGCTTACTGTCGCGAAAACATATTTACTCCCATTTACAACTGCTTAAAAGTGTCTTATTCAGTCCTAATTGACAGTATCAACAAGCCTTGCAGGTCTTGAACCCTGGACCATGCACACTGAGGTCACTGGACTTACCACTAAGCCATCTAGGTTGTATACATGTTTCATGGATTTTATAATGCACATCTTACTACAGTTATTTCACAGTACTGAAAACAAATGGGACAGTCACTTTGTGTACTTATGTACAGTACCCTTGAATGTACTGTACTCTGTGAAACAACAAAGACAAGTCTACATCTGTACAACTGTCATAACTAAATATATATAATATATATATGCACCTATGGGATGTGTACACACACACACACACATATATATATATATATATATATATATATATATATATATATATATATATATATATATACATGTCTAAACACCCTTTGTGACACAGAAGGGTTCCAAAGGAACTGATGTGTACACAAATCAGAGGCATCTCTTGTTTTATAACATTTAAATCTTAATCAGTTCACCAGAGAAGGGATGGTTGCTGTGTATGTGGAGCTTGGGGTGGGGAATGATGGCAAATGTAATCTATCCCAAGGATTTGGTATTTGGGTGGGGGAATGATAGGTATTGACTTACACCCCAGCAACCACTTCTGTGTCACTGCTCGGCAGTGGCACAGGAAAATAACATAGTGAAAAGCCAATTTGTGAGGATACTTAGATTATGCAGCAGAACTGAAGATCTAAGTAAAGAGGCCCTTTCCTTAGAAAGATTATTTATCAATAGAGGATATGACCCTATAATGGTCAGGAATATCAAACAAGAGGTACTAGGGGGCAGAATATCTGTAGAGCAGAAAAATGTAGATGTAAGCGATACAAAGTACTATTTTAATAACTATAAAAAAGAAGATGCAATTGGTAGCTACGTTAAATATACTATCACATATACTAGTGATGGAAAGAATGTACAGCAGATTGTCTATGACAATTGGCATATCCTAACTATTGATTCTCAAACCAAAGATATTGTTGGTAGAAATCCCAGATTTCTTTATAAGAATAGTAGAAATCTTAAAAGAATTTTATGTGGTGATCATCACATCACGCTGAATAAGGAAGATAATGCAATGAGTAGCATTCATTCTAAGAACAAAGGCACATTTCCATGCCATAATTGCAATAGATGTAAATATATAACTAAAGTACAACTTTTTAAGCATCCATGCATTGACTATGTTTTTAGGCCACATTTTTATGCCAACTGTAACACCCGTAACTTAGTCTATCTTGCCACTTGTACAAAATGCCAGGCATTTTATGTAGGATTAACCAAAAGAAGGCTGCAAGAATGCATCTATAATCACTTGTATGATATCATGCAAGGCTGTGGAAACCAACGCCTTAGCAAAACACATTATGGAATTCCCAACTCATTCATTCTGTTTTAGAGTTTTGCAAGAGGTATCACAGAATGTTAGAGGTGGTGACTCAGAGAATGATCTGGAACTTATGGAATTAAATTGGATACTGAGACTAGGAGCACATATAGTACCAGAAATAAATAATTATTTATCTATTAAGCCAGTACTAATATCTAAGAAATAAATGCTCCATGTATATCATACATATATTTGTAGTACAGTATACATTTATTAATACAAATGCAAAACTCATTTTTTATCTTTATTTTATTGTATACTACACACACATCAATTATAAAATACATCAACAGTGTTACTATAAATTATATGTATATTTAAGTCTGTTTTCTATACAACTTCAGATTTAATATATTAATATAACATTTTATGAAATATGTGTTTTAATGCAAATTAATATAGATTAATGCTGTATTATAAATAATTTTTGATACAAGGTTGATGATTTTGAAAAAAGCAATTACCAAAAACTAGTTTGTTTTTATTGACTTCATTTAATGTTCATGCTATTGTTATTTTGATGCATTCTTTCATAGAGAGCATCTGTAATTTATTCATGTGTTTAATCACTACATTTTATATTTTAAAAATTTTTCATACAAATCATATATATGGCCTTGAATTATGGTTTATTTAATGGCATTATTAGATATAATTATCATCTCTCCGTATAGCTGTAAGCTATGAGGGATAATAATGAAATAAATAGACATATACAGCTTTAAAAATCATATGATTTTTTATACTTCTGTATATATATTTTAGAGGAGTGTTTCATTCTTACGCTTGATTTGTAATAAGGCTTGTGAAATGAGCGCGATTGTAAATGAAGGTTTTAAAGTGTAAGATTTGTTTTATTTTAATTAATTAAAAAATATTCCCGCGCTCAGCGGATGTATATAAACACAACAGCTGATCATTAAATGTTATCTGATGAAGCGTGGATGAACCACGCGAAAGCGCTTATCCTTTGTGTCTCAATAAAAGTTATGGACATTTCCTGAGTCGCCAGAGTTTCTTGATCAGCTACCAGTGATTTATTCAGAACATTCTACTTCCATTCCTTTGTGGTTGGTATCTCACTACGATATTTCATTGTTTTGGAGCTCTTTTTTGGTGAGAGAACCATTCAGCAGGGACACCGACTATTTCCTGAGTATTTGCGGTCTTCTTTTGGTTGGTAGTCCTAGCACACGATGGAGCCTGCTGCCTGCCATGATCCGAAGCCGAGGGACACATCCTCGTTATGGGATGGACTTATACATTTAAATAAGAACCCTTTATTGTCTCTGGATCTAACAAGCGAGACAGGACAAACCTGTTCTAATGAAAATGGTGAGAACCTTACAGATTTTTATCCTTTATTAAAATCTCTAGAAGACAATTTATACCAGCTCCAAAGATATGCCTGGCAAAGGTTACATCTAGAAGCGTGTATCCATTTCAAAGTAGTCCCCAGGGGTATGCGGGTGTTTTGTATGCCCACCTATGGGGACTCACACCCTGAGCTTCTTAAACAGTGGCAAGATTTGAACATAGAGTTGGGATTTAGCTATGCCAGATTGATGCTTAATTATTTTTTACCGTTGGAGACAGAACTGAGAAACAAAACGGACTTGATATACAAACAGCTATTAGAACGTTTTGCCTCAGAATATTGCATAGACAAGATCAATCATACATTTTCACAAGTAAATGCATTTAGTGACAGACTAAGAGTCACTAAACAAAAGAAGTTGTTACGTGACTACAATGATTTTCAAAGGGGCCAAGTATTTATTTGGCCAAGATATCAAGCATCTCAACCTCCGACTTCACTGTCACAGTCGGAAACTTCTACTACTTTTAAATTTAAACAGACAGCAGAAACCAATGCTGCTGCTCAACCTTTACCCCAGGTGCCTGCATCCATGTTTCATAAAGAAGCGCCTACATCGGCTTCATTAGGAACTGGCCATACCGAAACAGCATTTGCTGACACACCTCCTCCTAACCAGGAAGCTTTTTTTAATCACTCATTAGCTCAAACTGCTGGAGCCATCCCTAAAAACACTTCCAGTGCATTACCTTCTTCGGTAACTTTTTTACCGTATCAAAAACGGCAGATAATACATCAAGCAAGAGGGCGGTCTCACAGCAGGGACTCCCGCAAGAGGAAATATTCAGCGGAACAGTTCGTACAAAACAGAAGAAAAAAGAACTGACTTCCAGCCTGCTTTTTAATCTTTCTTGCTTTGTATTGGATGAATCTAGTATTAGTGTCTTAAACAGAGGTCTCGGTTTTATTCCAGCGACCCCTGCAACATTAACAGATACGCTAATTGACCTCAGATTGTTTTGCAGGAAATTGTGTTTAAAATTATTATTCAATACTGACACTAACAATGAACAGGAAATTGCACGCTATAGAACTAGGAGTGTTTGTATTCCAACCATGCCATCACATATTGAATGTTTCTTAAGGGCTTGTGAACATCAATATTATCAAATGTTTAGTAATATAACTAAAAAAGGGAGATTTTATAATCTTACACCAGCAGAAGCCCGTTGTTTGAATGAACTTAAACAGAATTCACATATAGTTGTGAAACCGGCCGATAAGGGAGGGGGCGTAGTAGTTTTGGATAGTCAGGAATACATCACTAGCATGCTTAATATGCTATCAGAAGCTGATACTTATACCCCAATAACATCTAGAGAAGTGGTTCATATTGTGAAAACAGTCAAAGAGGTTCTTTATGACCTCCTCATGTGTCGCCAAATAAGCCAGGAGATTTTTGAATTTTTGAATATAGAATATCCCACCATACCCATAATTAAAGGGATACCCAAAGTTCATAAGGAAGTATATCCAGTCCCCTTTAGGCCCATTGTATCAGGGGAGAATTGGATCACAGCACATGTCTCTATATTTATAGAAGACACTTTAAGACCAGTGGTGAACCAATTCCCTACCATACTTAAGGATACATATGACCTTCTCAATAGCATAAAGGAATTAGAATTAGATAGCAAGCAACAAAATATACTTATAACATTGGATGTAAAGAATTTATTCACATCAATACCGAATGATATAGGCATGGAATACATAAGAGAACTTTTAACCAAAGAGACTACCTTCTCTAATGACAGAATTATTCTAGTATGTCAACTTCTAGAATTAGTATTATTAAATAATGCATTTATATTTGGCGATACCTATTATTTGCAAAAATGGGGGGTAGCCATGGGCACCCCCTGCGCAAATACTTACGCCAATTTGGTAGTCTTGTGGTGGGAAAAGCTATATTTATTCAATAATGAGAAATTTAAGTTTGTTAAATTTTATAGGCGTTTTGTGGACGACATCATAATTGTTTGGGAGGGTACTTTGGAACTGTTTGAAACATTCCTACAATATTTAGGAACAACTACTACATTTCTACGTTTCACCAAAGAAACTTCTATTAAAGAAATAAGTTTCCTTGATGTCACACTCAGCTTAACATCAGAGGGCAATATTGTCTCAACATTATACAGAAAACCGACATGGAAAAATGCAATATTGACTTTTGATAGCATGCACCCAAGACATGTTTTCCATGGCATAGTGAAAAGCCAATTCGTGAGGATACTTAGATTATGCAGCAGAACTGAAGATCTAAGTAAAGAGGCCCTTTCCTTAGAAAGATTATTTATCAATAGAGGATATGACCCTATAATGGTCAGGAATATCAAACAAGAGGTACTAGGGGGCAGAATATCTGTAGAGCAGAAAAATGTAGATGTAAGCGATACAAAGTACTATTTTAATAACTATAAAAAAGAAGATGCAATTGGTAGCTACGTTAAATATACTATCACATATACTAGTGATGTAAAGAATGTACAGCAGATTGTCTATGACAATTGGCATATCCTAACTATTGATTCTCAAACCAAAGATATTGTTGGTAGAAATCCCAGATTTCTTTATAAGAATAGTAGAAATCTTAAAAGAATTTTATGTGGTGATCATCACATCACGCTGAATAAGGAAGATAATGCAATGAGTAGCATTCATTCTAAGAACAAAGGCACATTTCCATGCCATAATTGCAATAGATGTAAATATATAACTAAAGTACAACTTTTTAAGCATCCATGCATTGACTATGTTTTTAGGCCACATTTTTATGCCAACTGTAACACCCGTAACTTAGTCTATCTTGCCACTTGTACAAAATGCCAGGCATTTTATGTAGGATTAACCAAAAGAAGGCTGCAAGAACGCATCTATAATCACTTGTATGATATACGCAAGGCTGTGGAAACCAACGCCTTAGCAAAACACATTATGGAATTCCCAACTCATTCATTCTGTTTTAGAGTTTTGCAAGAGGTATCACAGAATGTTAGAGGTGGTGACTCAGAGAATGATCTGGCACTTATGGAATTAAATTGGATACTGAGACTAGGAGCACATATAGTACCAGGAATAAATAATTATTTATCTATTAAGCCAGTACTAATATCTAAGAAATAAATGCTCCATGTATATCATACATATATTTGTAGTACAGTATACATTTATTAATACAAATGCAAAACTCATTTTTTATCTTTATTTTTATTGTATACTACACACACATCAATTATAAAATACATCAACAGTGTTACTATAAATTATATGTATATTTAAGTCTGTTTTCTATACAACTTCAGATTTAATATATTAATATAACATTTTATGAAATATGTGTTTTAATGCAAATTAATATAGATTAATGCTGTATTATAAATAATTTTTGATACAAGGTTGATGATTTTGAAATAAGCAATTACCAAAAACTAGTTTGTTTTTATTGACTTCATTTAATGTTCATGCTATTGTTATTTTGATGCATTCTTTCATAGAGAGCATCTGTAATTTATTCATGTGTTTAATCACTACATTTTATATTTTAAAAATTTTTCATACAAATCATATATATGGCCTTAAATTATGGTTTATTTAATGGCATTATTAGATATAATTATCATCTCTCCGTATAGCTGTAAGCTATGAGGGATAATAATGAAATAAATAGACATATACAGCTTTAAAAATCATATGATTTTTTATACTTCTGTATATATATTTTAGAGGAGTGTTTCATTCTTACGCTTGATTTGTAATAAGGCTTGTGAAATGAGCGCGATTGTAAATGAAGGTTTTAAAGTATAAGATTTGTTTTATTTTAATTAATTAAAAAATTTTCCCGCGCTCAGCGGATGTATATAAACACAACAGCTGATCATTAAATGTTATCTGATGAAGCGTGGATGAACCACGCGAAAGCGCTTATCCTTTGTGTCTCAATAAAAGTTATGGACATTTCCTGAGTCGCCAGAGTTTCTTGATCAGCTACCAGTGATTTATTCGGAACATTCTACTTCCATTCCTTTGTGGTTGGTATCTCACTACGATATTTCAATGTACTGTACTCTGACAAGTCTACATCTGTACAACTGTCATAACTAAATATATATATATATATATATATATATATATATATGCACCTATGGGATGTGTACACACACACACATATATATATATATATATATATATATATATACATGTCTAAACACCCTTTGTGACACAGAAGGGTTCCAAAGGAACTGATGTGTACACAAATCAGAGGCATTTCTTGTTTTATAACATTTAAATCTTAATCAGTTCACCAGAGAAGGGATGGTTGCTGTGTATGTGGAGCTTGGGGTGGGGAATGATGGCAAATGTAATCTATCCCAAGGATTTGGTATTTGGGTGGGGGAATGATAGGTATTGACTTACACCCCAGCAACCACTTCTGTGTCACTGCTCGGCAGTGGCACAGGAAAATAACATAGTGAAAAGCCAATTTGTGAGGATACTTAGATTATGCAGCAGAACTGAAGATCTAAGTAAAGAGGCCCTTTCCTTAGAAAGATTATTTATCAATAGAGGATATGACCCTATAATGGTCAGGAATATCAAACAAGAGGTACTAGGGGGCAGAATATCTGTAGAGCAGAAAAATGTAGATGTAAGCGATACAAAGTACTATTTTAATAACTATAAAAAAGAAGATGCAATTGGTAGCTACGTTAAATATACTATCACATATACTAGTGATGGAAAGAATGTACAGCAGATTGTCTATGACAATTGGCATATCCTAACTATTGATTCTCAAACCAAAGATATTGTTGGTAGAAATCCCAGATTTCTTTATAAGAATAGTAGAAATCTTAAAAGAATTTTATGTGGTGATCATCACATCACGCTGAATAAGGAAGATAATGCAATGAGTAGCATTCATTCTAAGAACAAAGGCACATTTCCATGCCATAATTGCAATAGATGTAAATATATAACTAAAGTACAACTTTTTAAGCATCCATGCATTGACTATGTTTTTAGGCCACATTTTTATGCCAACTGTAACACCCGTAACTTAGTCTATCTTGCCACTTGTACAAAATGCCAGGCATTTTATGTAGAATTAACCAAAAGAAGGCTGCAAGAATGCATCTATAATCACTTGTATGATATACGCAAGGCTGTGGAAACCAACGCCTTAGCAAAACACATTATGGAATTCCCAACTCATTCATTCTGTTTTAGAGTTTTGCAAGAGGTATCACAGAATGTTAGAGGTGGTGACTCAGAGAATGATCTGGAACTTATGGAATTAAATTGGATACTGAGACTAGGAGCACATATAGTACCAGAAATAAATAATTATTTATCTATTAAGCCAGTACTAATATCTAAGAAATAAATGCTCCATGTATATCATACATATATTTGTAGTACAGTATACATTTATTAATACAAATGCAAAACTCATTTTTTATCTTTATTTTTATTGTATACTACACACACATCAATTATAAAATACATCAACAGTGTTACTATAAATTATATGTATATTTAAGTCTGTTTTCTATACAACTTCAGATTTAATATATTAATATAACATTTTATGAAATATGTGTTTTAATGCAAATTAATATAGATTAATGCTGTATTATAAATAATTTTTGATACAAGGTTGATGATTTTGAAAAAAGCAATTACCAAAAACTAGTTTGTTTTTATTGACTTCATTTAATGTTCATGCTATTGTTATTTTGATGCATTCTTTCATAGAGAGCATCTGTAATTTATTCATGTGTTTAATCACTACATTTTATATTTTAAAAATTTTTCATACAAATCATATATATGGCCTTGAATTATGGTTTATTTAATGGCATTATTAGATATAATTATCATCTCTCCGTATAGCTGTAAGCTATGAGGGATAATAATGAAATAAATAGACATATACAGCTTTAAAAATCATATGATTTTTTATACTTCTGTATATATATTTTAGAGGAGTGTTTCATTCTTACGCTTGATTTGTAATAAGGCTTGTGAAATGAGCGCGATTGTAAATGAAGGTTTTAAAGTATAAGATTTGTTTTATTTTAATTAATTAAAAAATTTTCCCGCGCTCAGCAGATGTATATAAACACAACAGCTGATCATTAAATGTTATCTGATGAAGCGTGGATGAACCACGCGAAAGCGCTTATCCTTTGTGTCTCAATAAAAGTTATGGACATTTCCTGAGTCGCCAGAGTTTCTTGATCAGCTACCAGTGATTTATTCAGAACATTCTACTTCCATTCCTTTGTGGTTGGTATCTCACTACGATATTTCATTGTTTTGGAGCTCTTCTTTGGTGAGAGAACCATTCAGCAGGGACACCGACTATTTCCTGAGTATTTGCGGTCTTCTTTTGGTTGGTAGTCCTAGCACACGATGGAGCCTGTTGCCTGCCATGATCCAAAGCCGAGGGACACATCCTCATTATGGGATGGACTTATACATTTAAATAAGAACCCTTTATTGTCTCTGGATCTAACAAGCGAGACAGGACGAACCTGTTCTAATGAAAATGGTGAGAACCTTACAGATTTTTATCCTTTATTAAAATCTCTAGAAGACAATTTATACCAGCTCCAAAGATATGCCTGGCAAAGGTTACATCTAGAAGCGTGTATCCATTTCAAAGTAGTCCCCAGGGGTATGCGGGTGTTTTGTATGCCCACCTATGGGGACTCACACCCTGAGCTTCTTAAACAGTGGCAAGATTTGAACATAGAGTTGGGATTTAGCTATGCCAGATTGATGCTTAATTATTTTTTACCGTTGGAGACAGAACTGAGAAACAAAACGGACTTGATATATAAACAGCTGCTAGAGCGTTTAGCCTCAGAATATTGCATAGACAAGATCAATCATACATTTTCACAAGTAAATGCATTTAGTGACAGACTAAGAGTCACTAAACAAAAGAAGTTGTTACGTGACTACAATGATTTTCAAAGGGGCCAAGTATTTATTTGGCCAAGATATCAAGCATCTCAACCTCCGACTTCACTGTCACAGTCGGAAACTTCTACTACTTTTAAATTTAAACAGACAGCAGAAACCAATGCTGCTGCTCAACCTTTACCCCAGGTGCCTGCATCCATGTTTCATAAAGAAGCGCCTACATTGGCTTCATTAGGAACTGGCCATACCGAAACAGCATTTGCTGACACACCTCCTCCTAACCAGGAAGCTTTTTTTAATCACTCATTAGCTCAAACTGCTGGAGCCATCCCTAAAAACACTTCCAGTGCATTACCTTCTTCGGTAACTTTTTTACCGTATCAAAAACGGCAGATAATACATCAAGCAAGAGGGCGGTCTCACAGCAGGGACTCCCGCAAGAGGAAATATTCAGCGGAACAGTTCGTACAAAACAGAAGAAAAAAGAACTGACTTCCAGCCTGCTTTTTAATCTTTCTTGCTTTGTATTGGATGAATCTAGTATTAGTGTCTTAAACAGAGGTCTCGGTTTTATTCCAGCGACCCCTGCAACATTAACAGATACGCTAATTGACCTCAGATTGTTTTGCAGGAAATTGTGTTTAAAATTATTATTCAATACTGACACTAACAATGAACAGGAAATTGCACGCTATAGAACTAGGAGTGTTTGTATTCCAACCATGCCATCACATATTGAATGTTTCTTAAGGGCTTGTGAACATCAATATTATCAAATGTTTAGTAATATAACTAAAAAAGGGAGATTTTATAATCTTACACCAGCAGAAGCCCGTTGTTTGAATGAACTTAAACAGAATTCACATATAGTTGTGAAACCGGCCGATAAGGGAGGGGGCGTAGTAGTTTTGGATAGTCAGGAATACATCACTAGCATGCTTAATATGCTATCAGAAGCTGATACTTATACCCCAATAACATCTAGAGAAGTGGTTCATATTGTGAAAACAGTCAAAGAGGTTCTTTATGACCTCCTCATGTGTCGCCAAATAAGCCAGGAGATTTTTGAATTTTTGAATATAGAATATCCCACCATACCCATAATTAAAGGGATACCCAAAGTTCATAAGGAAGTATATCCAGTCCCCTTTAGGCCCATTGTATCAGGGGAGAATTGGATCACAGCACATGTCTCTATATTTATAGAAGACACTTTAAGACCAGTGGTGAACCAATTCCCTACCATACTTAAGGATACATATGACCTTCTCAATAGCATAAAGGAATTAGAATTAGATAGCAAGCAACAAAATATACTTATAACATTGGATGTAAAGAATTTATTCACATCAATACCGAATGATATAGGCATGGAATACATAAGAGAACTTTTAACCAAAGAGACTACCTTCACTAATGACAGAATTATTCTAGTATGTCAACTTCTAGAATTAGTATTATTAAATAATGCATTTATATTTGGCGATACCTATTATTTGCAAAAATGGGGGGTAGCCATGGGCACCCCCTGCGCAAATACTTACGCCAATTTGGTAGTCTTGTGGTGGGAAAAGCTATATTTATTCAATAATGAGAAATTTAAGTTTGTTAAATTTTATAGGCGTTTTGTGGACGACATCATAATTGTTTGGGAGGGTACTTTGGAACTGTTTGAAGCATTCCTACAATATTTAGGAACAACTACTACATTTCTACGTTTCACCAAAGAAACTTCTATTAAAGAAATAAGTTTCCTTGATGTCACACTCAGCTTAACATCAGAGGTCAATATTGTCTCAACATTATACAGAAAACCGACATGGAAAAATGCAATATTGACTTTTGATAGCATGCACCCAAGACATGTTTTCCATGGCATAGTGAAAAGCCAATTCGTGAGGATACTTAGATTATGCAGCAGAACTGAAGATCTAAGTAAAGAGGCCCTTTCCTTAGAAAGATTATTTATCAATAGAGGATATGACCCTATAATGGTCAGGAATATCAAACAAGAGGTACTAGGGGGCAGAATATCTGTAGAGCAGAAAAATGTAGATGTAAGCGATACAAAGTACTATTTTAATAACTATAAAAAAGAAGATGCAATTGGTAGCTACGTTAAATATACTATCACATATACTAGTGATGGAAAGAATGTACAGCAGATTGTCTATGACAATTGGCATATCCTAACTATTGATTCTCAAACCAAAGATATTGTTGGTAGAAATCCCAGATTTCTTTATAAGAATAGTAGAAATCTTAAAAGAATTTTATGTGGTGATCATCACATCACGCTGAATAAGGAAGATAATGCAATGAGTAGCATTCATTCTAAGAACAAAGGCACATTTCCATGCCATAATTGCAATAGATGTAAATATATAACTAAAGTACAACTTTTTAAGCATCCATGCATTGACTATGTTTTTAGGCCACATTTTTATGCCAACTGTAACACCCGTAACTTAGTCTATCTTGCCACTTGTACAAAATGCCAGGCATTTTATGTAGGATTAACCAAAAGAAGGCTGCAAGAACGCATCTATAATCACTTGTATGATATCATAAGGCTGTGGAAACCAACGCCTTAGCAAAACACATTATGGAATTCCCAACTCATTCATTCTGTTTTAGAGTTTTGCAAGAGGTATCACAGAATGTTAGAGGTGGTGACTCAGAGAATGATCTGGCACTTATGGAATTAAATTGGATACTGAGACTAGGAGCACATATAGTACCAGGAATAAATAATTATTTATCTATTAAGCCAGTACTAATATCTAAGAAATAAATGCTCCATGTATATCATACATATATTTGTAGTACAGTATACATTTATTAATACAAATGCAAAACTCATTTTTTATCTTTATTTTTATTGTATACTACACACACATCAATTATAAAATACATCAACAGTGTTACTATAAATTATATGTATATTTAAGTCTGTTTTCTATACAACTTCAGATTTAATATATTAATATAACATTTTATGAAATATGTGTTTTAATGCAAATTAATATAGATTAATGCTGTATTATAAATAATTTTTGATACAAGGTTGATGATTTTGAAAAAAGCAATTACCAAAAACTAGTTTGTTTTTATTGACTTCATTTAATGTTCATGCTATTGTTATTTTGATGCATTCTTTCATAGAGAGCATATGTAATTTATTCATGTGTTTAATCATTATATTTTATATTTTAAACAAATTTTCATACAAATTATATATATGGCCTTGAATTATGGTTTATTTAATGGCATTATTAGATATAATTATCATCTCTCCGTATAGCTGTAAGCTATGAGGGATAATAATGAAATAAATAGACATATACAGCTTTAAAAATCATATGATTTTTTATACTTCTGTATATATATTTTAGAGGAGTGTTTCATTCTTATGCTTGATTTGTAATAAGGCTTGTGAAATGAGCGCGATTGTAAATGAAGGTTTTAAAGTATAAGATTTGTTTTATTTTAATTAATTAAAAAATTTTCCCAGGCTCAACGGATGTATATAAACACAACAGCTGATCATTAAATGTTATCTGATGAAGCGTGGATGAACCACGCGAAAGCGCTTATCCTTTGTGTCTCAATAAAAGTTATGGACATTTCCTGAGTCGCCAGAGTTTCTTGATCAGCTACCAGTGATTTATTCAGAACATTCTACTTTCATTCCTTTGTGGTTGGTATCTCACTACGATATTTCAATGTACTGTACTCTGACAAGTCTACATCTGTACAACTGTCATAACTAAATATATATATATATATATATATATATATATATATATATATATATATATATATATATATATATATATGCACCTATGGGATGTGTACACACACACACACATATATATATAGATATATATATATATATATATACATGTCTAAACACCCTTTGTGACACAGAAGGGTTCCAAAGGAACTGATGTGTACACAAATCAGAGGCATTTCTTGTTTTATAACATTTAAATCTTAATCAGTTCACCAGAGAAGGGATGGTTGCTGTGTATGTGGAGCTTGGGGTGGGGAATGATGGCAAATGTAATCTATCCCAAGGATTTGGTATTTGGGTGGGGGAATGATAGGTATTGACTTACACCCCAGCAACCACTTCTGTGTCACTGCTCGGCAGTGGCACAGGAAAATAACATACCCAACTGTAGTAGTTCTTGACTGTGTATTCTTTTCCATTCCTAACTATGTAATACTTTGTAGACTCCAGTCAACACAGATGGCTACCATGGTGTGCAGCATGTTAAAAGACATTATACATAGTCACACACACACACACACGTGCCAGTATTGTGCATACATGCCTTGCTTATGTAAAGGTAACTAGTACAGTGGTATGCAGTTGGGGTATGTGCTACAGAACACATACAATTACACTTAGTCTGATTCCACTTCTGAGCTGGGTGACAACACAAGACTGATTACTTGCAGTGGGGAGGGGGGGGGAAGAGAGGTTTAGCAGTTGGCAAGGATAAAGGCTAGTGCAAAAGGTGGTACCTCTTTGGAATGCAGCAAAAACCTGCTGTCTTGACAGGATGCAGACAAAAATACACACACACAAACACACTCAGGCATTTGCTGACACACACACAAACACATGCACACAGTTGCCAGTGGTGGGATAAGAACTCCTGCCTATCTACAGATCACTATTACAGTACTACGCAGTTGTGAGACACACCACAGAGATTACACATTCCAAGGCAGTCAGAATGCCCTTCTTAGATTCAGGACAACAACAGGGATACTGACAGTCAAGATGTACATAGCTGTAAACCTGTGTGTTTAAAGTAGGAGTCCATTACAATCTGTATGCACAAACAAGGCACATCATCTGCAGATAAGACATAGGTAGGCCTGAGAGGTATAGTTGTAGAACAAGCAGCCCTGAACTGGAGTATGCCCATCTGTGGAATGGACAACTACTATCACTATACAGGGTTACAGTGGTCATGCTCATACACATAGAATCACAGGACTTGTTTGGATGCATTGACTTCAATTACAGTTTGGGATACACTATGACTACAACTACACAAGGTTATACTGGGCATGATCACACACTTAAAACAAAAGGCTTGTTTGGATGCACTGACTCAAACTACACAAGGTGGCAGTGGGTATGATCATACACTTAGTAGCACAGGGCTGTTTGGGATGCACTCCGATTCTAACCACAGAAGGCCACAGTGTGCATGTTCATACACTTACATGTACAGAACACGTTGTAATGGACTCCTATTGTAAAAGTAGACAAAAATTGCCAGCACCAAATACAGTGAAAAGCATCAAATGAGACTAATAAATTAAATACATTAGTATTTTATTAAGGTATAATAAACATCCCAGAATGGTTTCAGCCAACAGGCTTTCCTCAGTGGGAATCAAAGCAGTAACAACTGGTAAGTGACAAACATATATATATATATATATATATATATATATATATATATAACATGAACCATCCAATAGGATTCTTCCCAAAATGATCTTCATAACATTCAAATTGTTTCCAGTGTAAAGAATGAAAAGAGAAAAGTTATGCAATAAAACCACATTATTAATACAAAATATAACAAATAAAAAATAAAAATAAAACACATAATATTATAAATGGTCATTCAAACTGGGTGAAAACAAAGCACCCAGTTTAAAGATCCAATACTTCTCTTTTTTTAGTAGGGATTGAGTGGCATCCCAGCTTGTTGGATCTGTCACCAAGAATTCTGTCAATAATAGTGAACTGGAATCTGGCTGAGTTGTGGTGTAAACAATGTCTGTATAGAGCACTGGTCTCTCTCTTGGTTCGTATGTCACTACAATGCTCAGACATACGTAAACAAATGGTCATGATGTTTGTCCAACATAAAATGAACCACATGTACACATTGCAAGGTACATCACCCAATCACTATTACAATTACAAAAAATTTCATGTCAAAAATCTTGTCAGTGTTTTTACTGGTGAACTGTTTGGATGTGAACATGAATGGACATGATGAACAATGACCACAGTTGTAAGTACCCCATAGTTTGTCACCTGTCATGGTTTATTGGTGGTGTATAGCTCCAGCTGAGCTTACCATTTTAAAATGTGAAAGAAATTACCCAAGTGTCCTGCCTCTTCTATATCCATACTTACATACATCACCAATCAGAGGTGTAAGTTCATCATTAGCAGTAAGAATGTTCCAATGTTTGGACATAACATTCCTAATTAAGTCGATGAAACATCATGTCTGGAACAAATTTGGTTACTACAAAGACATAACCCAGTTTTTTACCAGCGGGATTACTATTGGATTTTACACATATGTTGAATGTTACAACTGCTCTGCTGCTCTGTGTAAGGTAAACTTTTGATTCTTTGGCATTAACTGTTTTGTGATGTCTTTTCTGTTGCCTTAACTGCTTTAAATCTTGCAATATTTGGTGATTATTCTGTTGCTTTACCTGCTTTTGATCATATAGTATTTTATGATTATATTGAGATGAATATTGCTTGCATATGCAGTTTTGGTGTACTTTTTCTCGCGACTCTAGTTTTGTGAATATTTAAAGTCTATTTTCCATGTCACAAGGAGCTCCAGCACCTTATGATCACGGATAGCTTAGCATTTGAATTGTGCTCATATTATTTCTTGTTTTTTAATGAAAGAAAACTGTAAATGTGAATATTTATCAAGTTTCTTGTTGCAAGGAGCAACAGGCACCTTAACTTCACATTTAGATGTATCTGTAGTATTTTCACTTTAATTTCTTGGTGTAGCACTAAAGTAAAACGAAGAACTATTGCCTGAAAGTGTACCAATTGTTGTCCTCAGTATCCTGGATTTCTGTTTTCCTGCTTTGTGAATTATTGCCTTGTGTATGTCTACACTGTGCTGATGTTAACTACTGTTGTTCTGCATTACTTTATGCATAGGTGTAAACACTGCTGTGTTCTTAGCTAGCTATGTGTGTGTAAGACACTCATACAATGGAAATTAATGCTAGGTATACTGTCTCTGCCTGCCTGTATTAATTTTTTTCTCTCTACCCATGGTATTTTTGTCTCTCGCTCTTTTCCTGAATTACTTGCTCATAACTAATCTCCCTCCTCTCTGTTCTTATAGCCCTAGTGGATTTTTCCCTGTGGTTTTCTCCTAGCCACAGTACAGGCAGCACAAGTTTGAGGACCTTAACAGATACCCTGCAACTCTAACTATCTGTCCGGAAGCCACCATTTTAAGCTTAAAATAATACCACTGAAGTATGTGTCCCAGTAAATAACTACTACATAAGCTAATCTTTTAATGAATGCTAGAATTTATAAACACAAGAATTTACAGTGTTTTTTTGCTAGTCACCACGAAAAGCAGACACCAGCAGCTCTTATCCTTTCTCTTTGGTTACCCACTGTCCTCATACTGTTTCTGTGTATATTTTCCTGTTCTGCACCTTCCCTGAATTCATTTCTAGCCTCACTCATAATTACCTTTCCTAGTGCACCTGCCCTATTTTACTGTCTTCAGACTCTTACATATTATTTTTTCATGTATTGCCCTGCTTTTAGCTGCTAGTAATACCTCTCTCTCCCCCTGCAAAGCTCCTCTCTATTGTAGCTTATTTTAAGCATACAGCACTGGGTTTCCTTCAAGTAAATCTACTTGTGTAGCTTGAGGCTAGTGTCCTTTTGTAAGCTTACTTCTGCTCATATTTTATTTCTTTTTATTTTATTTCTGATGACTATACCTTTAGAAACTTTATATCCTTGTCTCTCAAGCTAGTTTTTCACTATCTTTTCTGATTGTTGCTATGACTTCATCTTGACCAGGGTGCTAGCCCCGCTCCGTTCGCTCCACTACCCTTACCCCCATTCCCACCCACCGCCCTTACAATTACCTTTATACCTAACTATCCCTCCCCTTCCTGTCCCACTAGCCACTACAATGCCACTTCCTGCCTATTGCCACAACCACCTTACTAATCTGTCAATCTTCTCAACACCACTTCATCTATACCACTGTCTCTCTACCTACTCTATCTGACCATATTTGATTCCAACATGTATTATTTTCTAATATCTTCTACACTACTCCTTATTCTCACTATCTCCACCTCTTACCACTCCAATCTCTCTGACCCACTCATATGTTCACCAACTTCTCACTCATACAACATATATCTAACTACTTCATCTTTTACTATCTCCCCTAATCTCTTTACTACCTCTATCTCAAGTCTATATAAACTATCCATAATATAGGTTTTTAAACCTTCCCACAAAGCTAAGTCAAAACTATACAAACTCCATCTAGCATCTACTACACATTCTCTCCTCACTAAAAACCTACTTTGTTCTGGAGATATCCATCCCAACCCTGGCCCCTCTTCCCTCCCCAAAACAACCTCTACACTGCCCCCATCTTACTCCTCTAACAGTCACCAACCTCAGTCACAACAATCATCTCCATCCAAATACTTAACTATTTACTCAATGAATATTCAGAGTCTAGCAAATAAAGTCACTGAGCTGCACTCATGGATAGCTCTCAATACTCTTCACATCCTCTCCCTATCTGAAACCTGGCTCAAGCCACACATCTCAAATAGTGAAATACTCCCACCAGGTTATAATATCTTCCGATCTGATAGACCTGTAAAAAAAGGTGGTGGCGTGGCCATCCTCTACTCAAACATTCTTAACCTCTCACCATACCCTTCCCCAATTCCTGACTTCCTCCCAGCTGAAATCATCATCAACTGCCATCTGAATCCCCACAAAAAACTTGCAATTGCCTCTACCTACCTTCCTCCTGGTAACAATCTACCCATTTTTGAAAACATCCTATCCTGGTTCTCCCACAACATACCATATGAGACACTTATCCTTGGTGATGTCAACATTGATTGGTCCAAACTTACAACTGACTCCCCCCAACTCAATATCCACCTACATGGCTTCCACCAGCTTATAACATCTCCCACTTGCGTCCATAAAAATTCCACTTCCAGCTCCATCATAGACTGGATCCTTACCAATTCCCCCCACCAATACCACAATCCCACCACCTTACCTGACTCCCTCAGTGATCATCTCCCTACCACCATCTTAAGACACTACTCCCATATTCCTAAACCCCACCTTATCAAAGACTGTCGAAAACTATCGACTTTCAATTCATCCCAGTTTAACTCCATTCTCCACAATATAGATTGGTCCATTCTAAAACACCTCCCCCTAAACGATGCTGTAAGCACTTTCAATAGCATCTTCATGAATACTCTAAACTCCTTAGCTCTCTCTAGGAAGATCAGAGTAAAATCAAACCATGCTCCCTGGCTCTCCAAAGAGACTAGGTCCCTTATGAAACAAAAAGATCATGCTTGGAAAACCTGGACTAAAACTAAACCACCACCTTTTCTTCAAACATACAGGCAACTGAGGAACCTTGCAAAAAACATACAACTAATGACAAAAAGTTATACTATAGCTCTGCTCAGCTTAACAACAAATCCAATCCTCGAAAACTTTGGTCAACTCTCAACAACATCCTCTATCCTGGAAAGCTCTCTAATCCCTCCCCATACCCTAACTCTTCATCTCAGGAAACAGCTACCCTCCTGAATAAACACTTTATCTCTTCCATCCAAAATCTGGTAACCTCTAAGCCAAATTCTACTTCGACACCCACCTCTCCAAGTCCCACTAACACAACTTTGTTTTCTTTTAAGCCAATTCCCATTACTTACATCAAATCTCTACTACGCAAGCTAAAACCTTGCTCTCCTTCCACTGACAATCTATCTCATACATTCCTCAAACTTGCTGCTGATTCAATTGCCTATCCTGTATCTATACTAATTAATCGATCTATTCTGGAATCAACTGTCCCCACCCTTTGGAAATCTTTCTTCACTATCCCTCTTCATAAAGGTGGAAACTCCACTGACCCCTCAAACTACCAACCCATTGCCATTCTGTCCCTTCTCTCCAAGATATTAGAAAAATGTATTCACTCAAAGCTTCTCAATCACCTCCACACACACCACTTACTTACCCCTACCCAACATGGATTTCATCCTCACCACATCACCACCACTGTCCTCCTCTCCTTCACTCATATCATTGCAGAGGCCCTAGACAACAATAAACTCATTTCCTGTCTCTTCCTAGATCTCTCCAAAACCTTCAACACTGTCTCTCATCCTCTACTACTATCCAAACTTGCAAATCTCCACCTATCCCCCTCCGCACTTGCCTGGTTTAATAGTTACCTATCTGGCAGGGAACAATCTGTCAAATGGCTCTCATCCTCCTCACCTTTCCTTCCCATCTCCACTGGTGTTCCCCAAGGCTCCATCTTGGGACCCCTTTTGTTTAACATCTTCACCAATGATCTTTACACCTCATGCAAAGAATCCTCCCTTATTCAGTATGCCGACGACTCCACACTTATATCCATCTCAAATAACATTCCTGAACTACACTCCCTGACCCAACAGGCACTACCATCCACTGAACAATGGCTCTCTCACAACCTATTGATCCTAAATCCCAAAAAGACCAAACTCCTACTTTTCCTTCCCCATTCTCTTTTTCATCATAAAACCTCCTTTTTTATTACATCTTCTAACAATACAAATATCCAACCTGAGACCCACACAAAACTCCTAGGGGTCATTATCGATGAGGAACTCAAGTTCAACCTACGCATACTCCAATGTATAAAAAAAAACAAACCAGAAACTAGGTCTGCTATATCAGAACAGAAAATTCCTAACCCCTGAATCTAGACTTACCCTGGGCCAGGCACTCCTCCTCCCCTCCCTCTTATACTCTGCCCCAGTTCTTACCAATATCCAGGCCTCCACTCTAAACAAACTGCAACAGACTTACCATAAAATAGCCAGATTCATTACTAACTCCCCATACAACTCACACCACTGCATTTCTTTAAACTCTCTTCAATGGCTTGAACTTTCCCAGTTTCTGCTATCTTATCAATTTCATATGCTACACACTATTCTTTATAAACCCTCCCTCTGTCCATCTCCATCTTCCTTAGTCTCCATCTACATCCCAACCCAGACCCTCCATACTTCTAACCAACAATTACTTGATATCTACCACCCAAAAGGGTCAGTAGGCAAACTACTCTACACACACTCCCTTGCCCATGCTTGGAACAAACTTCCCCTTGACTTACGTTCAATCTCCTACACCTCACACTTTAAAAATGAACTAAAAGCTTATTTTCTCAATTCCAGAACCTGCCCTTGCCATGACCCTACCTAGTCTTCCTTCCCTTTATGTACCCTCAAAAGGACCATACTTAGTACCTCATTACACCTCTCTCTCCAATGTGTTTACTATGCATTTGCACAATTTTATACAAACAAAAAATGTTCTTTGTTGACCTATTGAACTATATCAATGTAAAATTGTTACTTAGTTCTTTTTAATGCAACTTTAACTTTATGCATGTATCCCAACATATGTGAATTGTTTTGCTATAACTGCTATTATATCACTATTGTTTAAAATTGTACTTGTTTTAAAATGTATTACTGGAGCTTTTCTCCTCGGGTCTCCACTGAAAATGGGCCACAAGCCCAGTTGGACAAACCCAGTTAACAAATGTCAATAAATAAATAAATTAATAAATAAAATAAAAAACTGCATCCTAATAGCCTCTATGGTTATTCAATATTCAAGAATTATAATTTCTTGTACAATAACTAGTTGCATGTTCATATTATTATAAGTGTTTTTTTTTATATACTTGCTGCCACTGTATGATTAAGCGATTATTTCTTTAATTTAAACATAACCGAGATGTTGCTTTGACAGTTTGATACCACCCGAACTAGATTGAGTTATATTCAGCCAAACTTGCTATACTGTTTCATAGGGTTGGATAATACCTTTGTTTACATATTTCACCTTAAATGATCATATATGAATGTTTACACCTTTTGATTACCCCATGAACAATATCTATCACCTTGATCTAGGAGGTTGGTGGTTATTGCCATACTCAGGTACTAATTTAACTGGATTCAGCCTTCACATGCCAATCTGACCACATTTTTATTAGAGTTGAATAATACCAGCATTTTGTGAATTATATTTTGGTACTAATCATAATATTCTATTTTTTAATAACTATAAAGATTATTTTTGTTTTGATGGGACATCATACCCAGTATTTTAAATGCAGAACAAATGAAATAGTTATTTTTTGATGCAAAGTGGCATTAGGCCTTTAGTGAACAAGGGACAGAAGCAGACTGTTTTTTGGAGGGGTTTTATACTGAGTGTCATCATGGGGGCTAAACCCCAATATAGTATACTTTCATACAAACATTCTTACTACATGATGTTTAACTATTAGTTCTTTTAAGGAACATTCTGAGTACTTATGCTTGTATATTTTCAACTACCTATCAGGATTCTGTCTGAAATTAATCTCTGAAGCGGTTTGTATTTTTAATTCATGCCAGTTCGTGTCCAGAGCATATCGGTCACTATTATATACAATTAGGTTTATTGGCATAATTTTTGGTAAGTGCCAGGATTGCCTCTCTGATATGTTGGTTTACTGCTGTTAGACTGGATATATGGGGTTATTAGGTCAGTGCTCTTGACAGCTTACAGCATATACCTATTATTTTGACTTTTTCCTACGTACAGTAACACATACATTTTGGGATCTGAACAGATATACCATTTCCACAGCTTATTGTCATGGACCTAGAAACAATACTTCTGGGGCTTTGTGCCGACAAAAATTACATTGGTGTTTTTGGTATATCAAACGAGAATGGCATTCCACAACAAACAGATCTAGTTGACGGCTGCAACATTGCTTTTCATAAACGAAAAGTTTGAGAACAAACATATGGCATTTGAGGCTATTTAAAGCCTACATGAATAAGGAAATAACCCCCAGGGGTCTGAGAATTAAAACCCAACCTTTAGTAAGTAAGATTGATGAAACCTTGACCAATGAATGGTATCAAGCCCAACAACAGGCATCTATGAACTTCATTTGAATATTAAGTTCTTATTATGAACAAACTATTGAAACTAACATTAAAGAGGTTGGTGACCTGTGTGGGGAAGTCAAAATTTATGAGGGACACTCACAATTCTCTATATGCCTCAATAAGCTGTCAAAAGAACTGCTGGTGTTTGAAAAACAAATCAAGGACAAGAAAATCAAAAAATTTAATAGAGATTTAACCAATTACCAGAGGGGACAACCTTTTGACACTGCCAAAAATGTCAGATTTATGGATACTAGACAGAACCCTGGTAGGAATAACAATAAAAAAAAGACCCAGATCAATATTGAAGGGGTCTCACACATACAGCAGTACATCAGCAGAGGATTCCTCCACTACAGACACTGAAGGGACCAACACTGTGGAATCCCCGGTTTCCAAGAAATCTAAAAACCAGAACCATCCTTTAAACGCATTAGGAGGAGGGGTGGGAGAAAACATAAAAGGTACAAAGATAGATACAATCAAGGGTCTTGGATTTTTTGTTGATGAATCAGATATAGTTAATGATATGACTTTTGCCGCAGGATTAACTTCAAACTTTTCTTTGGATATAGATCAAACTCTCAAAGATCTAATGAATTCAAATTTCATAAATCCAACTTTGTGCCACCTATGAAACACAATGTAGCTGTTTTTCAACAAGCAGTACTCAGGGATATACACTTTAAGTTAGATCAGTTTACTCCCTTGAAATACAATCTATCTATCAATGAACAACAGGCATTGCAACAACTTAGGGACAATAAAAATACTGTCATTAACCAGGCTAAGGGTGGGGCCATAGTCATTATGGACACAGAAAATTATCTGGGGGAGGGAAATGGACAATTGTCCAACCCCTCCCATTATATGAAAATGCCTATTGACCACACTCCGAATTTCAAGTGGGAAATTGATGATTTTTTGGATCTGGTCATCTCAGAGGGTATCATATCTGATACGGCGAAGACACATCTTACAGTCCAAGATCCACAGAAACCTCCTGGAAGACCGATTGTATCTGGCATGGGCTCTTTGACTGAACCACTATCTGAGTTCCTTACACTATATCTCAAATCACTACTTGGCCTAATGCGTGCCAGAATACAGGATACCATACAATTTTTACACATCTTTTCTGACAGCCAACTGGAACCGGACTGGCTACTCTACACCCTGGATGTCAAGGCCCTATACACCAATATACCACACTGGGCTGGATTGGAAACCCTCAATTTTTAGTTAGACAAAGCCCAACTATATCTGGTAGTCTTCAACATACTTTTGGTATGCATGGCTGAGCATGTTCTCAATAAAAATGTTTTCCATTTTCAGGGAGAATGTTACTGGCAGCTCAAAGGCACTGTTATGGGAGCATCTTTTGCTCCTATATATGCAGACTTGTTTATGAGATACATTGAGGAACATCTCATTTATGACTCCACACACAATCTATATCTTGAGGAACTTGACATTTGTTGTAGGTATTTGGACAATAGTTGGTTGGTTTGGCGTTCGGATGAGGAATATTTGGCAGAATTTGTACTGTATCTCAACCAGAATAAATGGGGTATTGAATTTACCTTAACTTGCGACAGGTCTGAGATCGATGTTACTATAACTCGGAATCCAGATGACTCTTTACAAAGCAAAACATTTTGCAAATTTCCCCAGTATAATAACTTACTACATGCAACGAGTATGCACCCCAACCACATTATCCGAAACATATCCAAATCCCAATCCCTCAGGATTCACAGAATTTGCTCCTCAGAAAATGACTATGAAAAATCCCAATAGGATCTGGTTAACAGGTTTAGAGCTAGGGGTTACAATGAGCCGGACATCCAGGGTGCCCAACAAGTTGCTTCCAACTCAACTAGAACTTCACTTCTTACATATCGTGACAAAACTCAGACTGAACAGGATGAATCTATTCAGTTCAACACAACATTTGGATGAAACATCAACTTAATCAGGAAAGTTATGTCCAAACATTGGAACATTCTTACTGCTAATGATGAATTTACACCTCTGATTGGTGATGTATGTAAGTATGGATATAGAAGAGGCAGGACACTTGGGTAATTTTTTTCACATTTTAAAAGGGTAAGCTCGGCTGGAGCTATACACCACCAATTAACCATGACAGGTGACAAACTATGGGGTACTTACAACTGTGGTCATTGTTCATGTCCATTCATTTTCACATCCAAACAGTTCACCAGTAAAAACACTGACAGGATTTTTGGCATGAACTTTTTTGGCAATTGCAATAGGGATTGGGTGGTGTACCTTGCAACGTGTACATGTGGTTCATTTTATGTTGGACAAACATCACGACCACTTTGTTTACGTATGTCTGAGCATCATAGTGACATACAAACTAAGAGAGAGACCAATGCTCTATACAGACATTGTTTCCACCACAACTCAGCCAGATTCCAGTTCACTATTATTGATAGAATTCTTGGTGACAGATCCAACAAGCAGGGATGGCACTCAAGCCTTACTAAAAATGAGAAGTATTGGATCATTAAACTGGGTGCTTTGTTTTCACCCGGTTTGAATGACCATTTATAATATTGTGTGTTTTATTTTTATTTTTTGTTATATTTTATATTAATAATGTGGTTTTATTGCATAACTTTTCATTCTCTTTTCAGTCTTTACACAGGAAACAATTTGAATGTTGGGAAGTTCATTTTGGGAAGAATCCTGTTGGATGGTTCATGTTATATATATATATATATATATATATATATATATATATATATATATATATATATATATATATATATATATATATATATGTGTGTGTGTGTGTGTGTCACTTCACAGTTGTTACTACTTTGATTCCCACTGAGGAAAGCCTGTTGGCTGAAACCGGTCTGGGATGTTTATTATTCCTTAATAAAATATTTATGTATTTAATTTATGAGTCTCATTTGATGCTTTTCACTGTATTTGGTGCTGGCAATTTTTGTCTACTTGTATCAATTCCTGCCTTGCACCTGGTCCTACTTGCAGCGTTTTTTTTTTTCTGACTTTGACTCCTATTGTAAACACACAGGTTTACAGCTATGTGCATCTTACCTGTCAGTATATATGCACATCATACAGGCTTACTACCAGTATCCACGGTGGTGCAGCAGTAGCATTGTTGCCTCACAGCGAGAGATTCTCCAGTTCGATTCTCGACTGGAGTGTGGGGAGTGCCTTCTGTGTGGAGTCTGCATGTCCTCCCCGTGGTTGGGTGGACCTTCGAAAGACATGTTTAAATGGGCATGTCTTCGTTGAAGGTTGGACATTGAGCTGGCACCTCGACGTTCATGAAAATCTACTGCCAATCATTAGCGGACTGGAGTTCCACTGTGGTGACCCCTAACCAGGAAAAGCCGAAAGACAAAACAACAACATACTGGTTTACTACCAGATAACTGTATGTGGCCCATAAATGATATATCTGTGTCTGTGCTGTGTGATACACATGCATACATGTACATGAAGTACTGACATATATATGTTAAGTATACACAATCGTGCATGTGTGGATGTGACAGACAATAGGTTAACTGGGACACACAGGTGGATGCTACCAACAGCATGTGTCACACACCTTGCTGCCCTGACAGGCATACATTGATAGCAGGTTGTGGACAGTGGCATTATACTTGGAACAGAGGCATGTGCAAGCATAATGTGTGAGCCCCATTGTGTAATGGTACTGAGATGCAAGTGTCAAGATGACCTCTCCTGGCTGTTAGTAGTTGTCTTTAATAGCAGGACTGCTACACTATGTATATCTCACATTGGTCATATACACGACATCTGCTGCTGTCCGTCACCTTAGATGTGGCATTTGCTACCAAACACATTACTGCCACTCACAGTGATGTCATGGTATGAGTGGCAACTGCTAGACCAAAACAATGAGCCAATGTCCTGCTGTTATTATGAGGTTGTCCAGTGTCTGTCATTCCGGGCTGTCATAACTGAACGACAAGCCTTCGACACAGAGCACATGCATCCATGTTTCAAGTGAGTGTGGATAATACCTAGGTCGCATTTACCCATATAGTCACATTCCAAGGCAAAAGTCCTATACACAGAAGTAACACCCTGATACCTACAAGACAATTGCATTGGATGTTTATGCTAACCAGTGCTAGATGTGTGGCTTTCATAATCCATTTGCTCAATGTAGAACCTACAATGGGGAATACTGACATCTGTGCAGTGAGGAACACCTGGCTGAAGGCTCTGTATTGCACAATTGCACTACCACTATATAACTCAGATACAGACATGTGGGCCATAACACTGGTATGGACCATTCCAGGTGGTAGTGTCCACATATTCATAAAAGCTACTCACATGTAAAGACCACTACTCCGACATAACAAATCACAGATGAGTCAGGTACATTCTAGGTTGTATCCTCATATATATCCACCACCTCGTCCCCAGACTACCAACACACATCCGTATATGGTATGACATAGTATGGTAGACCACCAGATAATCTTTGATTGGTGGACTGTACCTAGGCCTACATCAACTGTGCAAAGTACTCATATACAGACACAGCTGCATAATGTGTTATGCAATGCCATAATACCACTGTTTGTAACCAGACCAGATGTACACATACCAGGGTCCCTCAGATGTTGTCAGCATTAACACAGTCAACTGTTGCTGTACACCAGTAAACAACACCCTCACGGTTGTATATGACCTAACTGTACTTGTCCTGGATATGTACATCCCACAGTCATATAACATAAATTACATTATCATAGCTTTCATTATCCTTTCTACATACAGGTGGTTACATTCATTACACACATGCACATGGCAGATACCATGCTAACAGTACATAAGGTTTGATATCTATGTTAACAGAGGTAATATTCCCTCTCTACTGGTCACCCATGACACCTATCATATCATACAGCAACCCATGTGGCATGTATGTCATTAGACATGTCCACCTAACGCAATGCCTACAAACATACCCATATAACAGGATCATAGGACCTATACAAGTCCTGTATTGACAGACTCAGGGAAATCCAGATCTGCTCTGTATGTTCCTGAATAGTCACAAGTGATATGTCCATGACATGTACAGCTATGTGTGCCCACAGCTCCTACATATACCCCATATCAACAACTGCAAGCCATGCATGCTGTGTGCTGTCTGGACATTAGCCTTAGTACCACAATAGCCAGTACGTGCTGGGGTGAGATGTTTACAAGCCACAGACCTCGCACATGCTTGAATTAGTTTACTGCCTAGCTGTAACAGAGCACATTGCTGGCACTCTTCCAGTACATATGAGGTGTGTGTGGCAAATATGATGTGCTCACTGTTGACAATTACAGTGCCCTGGCTTCACCATGGAACTGTCAAGTAACAGTTTGTAGGAGCATGACATGGAATAATGCTGTGTGTGTATTGCTGATATGTGCTGTTGTCATATATGTACACTTGGCTACTCAGCGAAGGTGGCTGTGTCCTACCAGTACATAAATATAACATCCATTATGGTGTAATGCTCGGCTATGTTTCACACATGGCGTGGGGAAGGTGTGGAATGTATCCTCTTGACCTGCTAGCCCACTTACTGATGTAAACTGCATATGTGTACATGCACTGATGTTTGTTTAGATTCCATGTGTGTGCAGTGTCTGATGTTTGAAGGTGACTGCTGTCTTAGTACATCATGCTGTTGCAAAACAGCCTCAACATTGTCAACTGTATATGGTGATATGCTCAAAGTACAGTAAGCTGTACATGAAGTATGGACAGATGTTTGGACAAGACTACTAAGTGGTGAGGCTACTTTGCAGATGAATGATTACTGAGGACAGATCACAGGTGTGTTACAATCATTCCTACAATAACCTGTGTAACTGCTAAGGTCTGGTTTTGTTAACTGAAGTGGAAGACAGACAACGTAGAATGCAGTAAGGGTGACATTGAAGGCAAACCTCTTGACACCTGTAACAGTAATACCTCCCCTGTGCATATATTGTTCATATATCAGCACAGTTGGCAAAGGAAAGAGTCAGTAAGCTTTGTAGTGAATGCGATAGTGCTGTACCTCTGTAATACCCATCATGAGATAGGCAGGTGTTTTATTCACAGTACTGGCATGTGTGGGTGTGTGTGTGTCCATATATATCATGTATGGTTGGGAATACATCCCACATATTTTTCACTCTCCTGAATACTGTTGTTGACATCAGTACAGAGTGAAGTGCAGAAGGAAAGGCATAGGCAGGTGGTTGAACCTCACACATGTCAAGTGTCTGTATGTGTGTGACATAGGTGTATATCTTTGTGAATGCCACAGTGTGTGTGTGTGGCTGTCCATGTGTATGGCTGTCCGGTCCCTGGAGTGAGGCTGTATTTTACCATAGTCAAATGTTAATGCCCCCTCCCCCATCCACTCAATGCAATCTAGTATCCCTGTTGATATCATCAGTCTTAGATGGGCATTCTAACCGCTTGTTGACATGTACACCCTGGGGTGTGGCTTGTTGTTACATAGCCTACCGATGAACCCCCCCTCCTTACATGCACTCACTGCACTGTAGTATCCCTGTCAATGTCCTCGATCTTAGGCCATTCCGACTAGCTGTACATGTGTAATCTCTGTGGCACATCTTGCAATTGTGCAGTACTATAATGATGATTTGCACATAGGCAGGGGTCTCATCCCAACACTGGTAACTGTGTGTGTTACTGCGTCTGTAAATCCCTGAGTGTGTGGGTGTGTCTGTGTTTGCATCTCGTCATGGCAGCAGGTATTACTGCTTCCCAATGAGCCTTTACCCTTGTCATCAGCTATACCACTCTTTTACCTCCTCCCCACTCCAGGTAACTATACCTGTGATGTCACCCACTATGGACATGATGGCTCTGAATACAGTAGCTTACTACACAGCTATCATACTCTTGGATCATTAGAGCAGTAAACATAATTGAAACATGGGAGATTACAACTGTAATGTGGCAGCTCCAAAGTGCATGCAGGTATTGTCATACAGACCTGTGAGTAGTCAGCATGTACATATGGGACTCTAACCACAAACACTGACATCCCCCGGCACATGCAATTACACCTGAAAGAGGAAGGCAGAGCATCATGATCAGCAAGCTGTTAATGTTGTTACACATGCTACATACTGTCAAACATACAAAATGCATTCTAAAACTGTAATACATGGTATGTCTGCTGCCTGTCAACACTACTCAACAATATTAATCTACAATTGTCTATCTAGTATGATCACCCTGTGCATCAGACCATATGAGCATGTCCCTGCACCAAAGATGTGGATGACAGGGCTGTGGCACAGGCATCATCATATGCACAGGGTGATAATGTTTACCAGAGGCCTAGACTGCACCATTGGATGACATCATGTGTGTGTGTTAGGGACTGTGATGACATTGGGCATGCATGGATGTTATGCATATGTGTGTTGAGGTGCCTTACATTTGTTTCTAGTGTGTGTGTGTGTGTATATGCATGCACACAGGTCTGGCATGCAGCTGGCCTACACAGGGGTATTACTGACAGCTGCAGACTGTACAAGGCAGGTTTCACAGTTCACGATGTCCAGCCACGGCCACATGACCTGTGCCTGCCAGGGGTTGCACGGGCATTACCAGGCAGAGGTCCAGATTTGGTACTGTCTGATGACATGTCCACTGGAACCATGTCCATATTGGGACCGTCCAGGACCACATGCACATGGCCTGCTGTGTTCTGGTGCACTGCTGCTGCTACCACCACTATGGGAGTGGGCATGTGCAGTAGCATGTTCACGTAGACCTTCAACAGGTGATGTAGCTGACATACGTCCACGTGCCCGACGCCTCACTCCCACCAGATGTTTCAGCACAGACATTCCACGCTCGAGAATTGACATACTATGGTCAAGGACTCCCACCATGTCACCCAATCGTCTATCCAACACATCTACAAGATGATGGTGAGCATTTGCAATTGCCTGGATGTCAGTTAATGAACAGACAGCAGAACTCTGAAGCCTCAGACCTTCTCTGTTGTGCCATTCAGCACGTGCCTGTGCCTCCATTACAGCCTGAAACATGCATCTGGTGACCCCAGATGATGTGCTTCATCTCGCAGAGGCATGTTGGCCAGTGGTCCTCCTACGAGCAGCACTGGGCACATGCCTGTGTGGGACATCACCAGTCAGTTGACTGGGATCATGGTGTGTAGGCACACCTTCCATAGTCTCCACACTTCCCTGTTCCATGCCACCACCTGCCAACTGTCCTTCCTCTATGGCCATTGGTGATGGGGTATGTGTAGGCAGGGGAACTTTGTGTGAGGATGAGGGGGATACAGGTTGAATGGCAACCAATGGCAAAGATTCAGTCCCTGACAACCCTGCCTGTGCCTCAATCATACTTTCATCATCACTGCTAGCATCTGTGGGGACACTAACATCAGGTGGACCATAGGAGGGCAACACACCTATATCAACACCTGTGAGGGGCAGACAAGAACTATACAAGTTATACAACATAGACACATGCTATGGCACCCAATGGCATGCAACATGCAGGTGATATGGCAGATGGCATTTAGCTTAGACAATTATAGTGGTAGTTATCATACATCCCTGAGTTGCACACAACAGCATGCATGTGTTATAGCAGATGGCATGCACCTTACACAATTGCAGTTGTGGTTAGCATACATACCTGTATTGCACCATTTGTGTTAGTAGCTTATGCCCCATACCTGCAACACAATGCATGCACTATGCACCACTGCACAGCACTGCCATGGTGTGTGCAACATACACCACATGTTAACAGAACATCGCTGACCTTTGTACATCTGCCACTGATGCTTTGTGTTGGTCACTGCCTCTATGTGTGAGGACATGCGCAGAAGGGTATGCTGACTGAATACTATGTTTGTCTGAGCCCTAGCTTGCATATCTCCCACAAAGCAGTGCATGTCTGTTCAATGTTATTCCACCTACCCCTGAGCTGAGTTACAGACATTGTGCATGTGGCTGTACACACATTTGACATGGCTGTCCCTACTTTACAATGGTGCCACAAACCAGCACAAGTTTACAGTACACCTGCCTGATGTGTGGAGTATGACCTTGTCAATCACTTGTAGTATGGCATGTCTTCTGCTGACATGTTGAATGACATGCATACATGTGTAACACAATGGTGTCCTTTCCAATCTACAGTACAGTAATGGTGTCCCAATGCAGGGACGTGTTATACTAACATGGGCCTTCAGCTGATGCAATGTTGTCTGTCCACCCTACAAATATACAGTGACATACTGCACATTGAGCTGATGTGCACAGCCATTGCAGGGCATTATGTGGCTTCACTATTGCTATACAGTGAGTTACTCACACAGTTCATAGTCATGACTGTGTTCACATACAATACATATCTAATGTGGAATGTGACCCACGTCACTGAGGTGTATACACACTAAACCCTAATGTGGAATATGTGACACAGATCACAGAAGGGTATACAGATGACACCCCTGCACATCTGTAACCATATTACTCATGCCTGGCAACTATGCCCACACATGGCTAACTTAGCAGCACTCTATGTCCCACATGCCATCTGTGTACCTCACACACAAGGAGCAGGCAAGGTGAATGCACTGTATCTGTGGCCTGATGTGGTTGTATGTGTATGTTGTGCAACACAGGTATGTATTTGGATATGTGTAGGTGAATGCTTTCATGTTGTGACACACTCAAGATGTTCAAGACATGTTATGTGGTGGTTTCATGTTATGCCTACACAAGCTGTGCACAGGCCTGTATGATGTTTAGTGTTTCACATCTGCAATATCACCATTACACAAAGGCCATAGTTGTATTGTGTCAAGCCAATATACAACAGGATGTACACACATGTACATCACTTCTACTGTGTGTGTTGCTTCATGTCTCTGGCCATCTTCCATGGCCATGTGTACACATGTTCTGTTCAATGGTTGTGATGGCCATCTATTTCATATGTCAGTGTTATCCCATATGCCATACACCCATATATGTCATATGCTCCACTGAGAACAGGGTTATGTAGGCAAAGGGTGGTATGCATGGTATGTGAGATTCAGGATAGTTGAGCAGTGTTGCAGTCAGCCCACTACATGTCATGGAGATGTCAGATAGCACATGACATTGTGTGACATTCATAGCAATGGTATAATCCACAAGGGTATATATCCTGTGGGCTGATCACACTCCACCTCCAACACATTTAGAGTGTGTGCACACATATGTTCTTTGTACAGTACTGTTTGTATTCCCAACATGTATAATGCTGATCTGTAGTACCTGTCCCTACAATGAACCACACCTCCACCATTGTATTCAAAGTTGTCCACACATCTGGCAATGACAGTTTGGAAGGTTTAGTGTAGGTGTTTCATATAGTCTTCAATTGTTTCACATGGGTAACCACTGTGATGCACTGCAGGTCTGACCAGTGTCTATTAACAGGACCACCATACATTATGTGTACGTGTGTTATGGCAGATAGCATGCAATTAATATGATCTGTGCATTATCAAGCCTGGTAAATAATAACAATCTCACCTGACACAGGCTGCTATCACTGCAAAATGCCAGGGGTACCTAAACAGGAGTGTCACAGCAGTAAGATCATTATCCACACCTGTGTGATAGCTACAGGGTGCAATGTCCATGTTAGCACATAAGCCAGTACAATACACTATACTATGGAGTATGCACATCTGTGCATGCATAGAGTAGCAAACTATAGTATGTGGCATGTGTGCATACATGCCTTGCATATGATGTTACATTACATATTGTACAGTAACACATGTAGCTATGTGAAATATAGTTGTGTTATATGTGCAGTACTGTCTTACCAGGCAACTCCAGGCTCGATGGTTGAGACGCACCCACCTCCACAATACCAGCTAAAGCTTGTGGATGGAGGCCTGCAGGTGTCCCCAGGTTGGCCAGTAGCTCCTCGGTACATATGAGTGGGGGCTGGGTGAGTGGCCCCACACCTGTTGCACCTTGTTCCCTGGCGATTGCATTAGCATGCTGTTTCACCCATCTTATGAGGTCGGTGCAGTGTCGGCACACCTGCTGATAGGTGCAATTGTGACTGCCAACATCATTTACCCTCCTGCGGAGTTCCTCCCACAGGGCATCCCACTGCTGTGCATCCTGTGGCACATGGCTGAAGAGTGTTAAATGGTTGTCGAGGAGGTATGGGATGAAGACCTCATCCTCCAAGCGGGTGTATGCTGGCAGTCTGCCACGTGGCATATCTGGAAGACATAATGATGGAGACAGGTCACAGTAACTCACAGAGAAGTACAGAAGTACAGCTGAACATACATGTGTATCACATTTATTAGAATTACAAATAAGTCTTTGCAAATCTACATGACACTAACACCACTAACATATTTAAGTCACACACATTTGTCACTTACTGGTGATATGATGTTATCACCATATATGTGTGTGTCATGTGATGACATTGCTCATACTCCATGTGGATGTTGTCTTGACGTGGGCATGTCTGTTTGCCTGTACTGGTGTCTTTACCTATCAGCACATGCCTGGATGTGTTCACATTAATGCAATAGACGTTAATGCTGTGTATATGTCACATATATAGTCATACACAGCCTTTAGGGACATGACCTGTAACCCTGCAGACTTGCTCACAGAATGTTTACATGCATGTGTTTTGTCATATACATCTACATGGCACTGTACAGCTGTGTAGCATCCTGCCATGTATTGCCTGTGTTGCACATGAAAAACACATGGGACAATAGCTAGCCTGATGGTATTTGCAGGGTTGGATATGAACTATAGCATGTATGGTCATAGTGAACTAGTAGGCTATATTCCCTGGGCCATTTATGACCTAGGCAGAAAGGTTACCTAGCTGTAGCCAACAGACAGGTAAATTTCAGTGGCCAGTTCAAACACTGCCACAGAACTGATCCACAGGGTTACTGATATATTTGGCATGCAGTCATCACACAATGTCACAGAGAGGGGCGATGTGCAGCTTTGCTGGACAGGGATGACTAGTATGGCAAGAGTAGTGTATGGGACAGAGATCTGTCAAGCATGTTGTGATCTTTGTACAAGAAAGGTGGGTGTCCATGAAGTATGTGTTTATTTGGAATCAGGATGTGTTAAGTGTAGCATGTCCAACATATCTGGGTTGGACATGGCTTTATTCAGGGTAGGCTGCATGCTACATAGTGGAACTAGGGATTGGGAAAGGCAGTGTAGGTCATCTACACATGGGCAATAACCCTTAAAGGAAATATGTGATCTATTATGGGTAACACGAGTGTTGAGTATGGCTGAACAATTATCTCTATATTCATGAATGGTACACTGTCATGATTAGGGGTGCCACATACGACTACCTGACTGGTGAGGTAAAGTAACTATCAAAGGAAAGACTACTGTCCAGCTGCATCCCATACACACACAGTTGCCATTACGTTGACCACTGCCTAGGTGGTAGCTCATGGGTACTGGGTTTTTAACATAGGGGATGACAATGCAATATTTAGCTGTCAGATTTTTGTCATACGTCACACACCACACATCTAACACACAAAGGCCCTTCTGTATGTTGAACACAGCACACATTGAGTCAACTATTGCTCCTAGTTCATAGTAATTTGCAAACATCAATAGGCAGATGCCTTCTGTGTTAGTCTGTGTGGTATAGATAACAAAGAGGGGGAGTACCAGGCATGAACCCTGTATTACTGTGGCTGGCACTGGTTTAATGTGCATGTATTAGTAAGACACTTTCTGTAGTGTTGGTTCTGCCAGCAGTCCAGTTGCCAACCACTCCTGTGACATAGGAATATACACCTAGTTTACTGAGTGTAGCTGGAACACAATATGGGTGATGGTGTCCTAAGACCTGGCAAGGTCATGATATGCTGTGTGAATCAACCTTACTGTCATCTACATCTGTACTGAGTACATCAAATAAGTTGATCACGGTTCATGGCCTTACAGACCAGACTCAGCAGGGTAGTAGTGCACTATTTCCCATTATTAATGGTGTCTCCCCCTTTGTGGGGTGTGATAACTGCTGCTGTGCACCATTCAGTGTGTACACACAGCATAACATTGAGTTATGATTGAACATGATGTGTATGTGGAGAGCTGATTGTTCTTACATTTGTGTAGGATACACCCTGGGATGTTGACAGGTCCCATGAAAGCTGTATATATGGCTTTAGACAGTGCAGCTTGTACCTGCATAGTTGTTATTACAGGGGCTCTGTGGTGTACATGGATATAGAACTATGTGTACCTATTGGGGGGAAGGTGGGAGTGTGTTTAGGCTTTTCAAGACCCTATCTGGATGAACAGGTGCTATTTCTGTAGGTGCAGTACGGCAGGTCTTGTCGTTGCCATTATGAGTAATGACAACTATAGAATGCTCTGTGGTCGTCCTCATAATATGTGGCTGATTAGTTTCACAGTAGCTTTGTGTAGCTTTATATGGTGTATCTGCATCTTACTGAGGCTGATCAAGGATCACATACACTCGTGTGTTCACTCTTGCAACAGTTACTACCTTCTGTGGTACAGTTTAAAGCATGGTACCACCTGTTTGCCTTCTTGTTTGTGTTTGGTTGAATCTTGGTTCTGTTTCAATGGCACAATGATTGCATGTATGTGACTGCTTAAGGTTCATTTGTATAGGATTCAGCATTTGCACATGCATTGTCCATCTGCATGGGTGACATGACAGTCACCACTTTGCTCTTAGGAAGCATAACATTGGCTTTGGAGACTGACTATGTGTAGCATACTGTTAGCCCTGTTTGTGTGACTACTGTGATCCAGGTCATTGGGATTGATGGAATCCAACATGCATTGAACGCAGGTGTTGGTACATGAGGAGTCTTCCCAGTTCATAATGGAATAGTTGAGAGTAGCCATTATTACAGTTTCATGTCTCAAACCTAATCTTCCCCATTGCAGCACATTATGAAAGTTGGGAAATCTGCAGCATGGTGGGTGATCTGTCGTAAGGTGCAATTTGAATTCCACTTTGGTGCAAAGGTAGTTGCTCAGCATAATGCATCTGAAGTTATGCAAGTGCAACTAGTGTGGGGGTGTACATATCCTTCAGGAATATGGACACACCTGCAGCCCGTGTGTCCCAATAAACGATAATGGGCAAGAGGTGAGGTATGTGTTATAACATGGTCATGCAGGTGTGCTCCCTGGAGCGTTGAAACATGTCTCAGCCACTGCACAGATATGTTCTCCATGTTAGGGATCGACATATGTGAGTCCATATAGAGTTTCTGAAATGTATCACTGAGTAGTGAGACCCGCAGTTTATTGCTTGGCTATCCCTGTAACAGCAGTGGACTTTCACTTGAACTGTGCATGATGAAGGCACTATAGGGGAAGCATGAGCCCTAGCCAGTATCCAGATTCCCAGGGGTGACAGGTGCAGGCCCTGTCTGGCAAAGTATCATGGTCTGTCAATCATGTTATCCCAGGCAGACAGATACTGGATACCCTTTGACTTGCACCACTACATTAGACAATTGTGGAATACAATCCTTTTGTCCCTGTACTGCAGTATCATTCTGGCCAATGGCAGAATGCTACCCAGGCCTTGGGAGGTACCTGCATGGGCTACAAGACCTGACAGTTCCTACATGTGTTTCCATGCAGTCCAGGATACTGCATCAAAGGTCCTGCGCAACAACATGGAATATGCCAGAGCCATGTGTAGAGTATAAAAGGTGGTCTGAGTGTATGGGTATGTGGCTAATCATGGCAGACAGGCAGCTGATGTATGTATGCCCTTGTATAGGTTGGTGTGTAACATAGTGCTAGAGTTTGCATTCACAAAAGAGTACTGTTGGACATGTTTCCAGCCACATGTTCTGAGGTGTGGCACAATTATGCAAACAATGTCATACAGTTTGTGTATTTCATTGTCTGTCTATTCCAGCTTGGGAGGTCACTTGTTTGTCCAGATACTTAGAAGCGTCTGTGAATGTGTGTGATTTCTGGTAGTGTGTGTGGGTGTCCTAACTGTGTACTGGTAAGGGTATGTGTTGGTTGTGATGATGAGATGCAGGTGTTAACCTACACCTCATGACTGTCCAGTCCAGTCATGGCTGTAGACTGGACTGCCTTCCAGCTTACCCCTGTAGCCTCATCCCAGACAATGTGTGGGGTGTGGTGTTAGGTGGGTTTGGCAGTGTACCTGGAATAGAGATTACATTCCTCCAGGATGGCCACATACACAAAGCTGATATTAGTAAACACCAGTAGCTGACTAGTGGACATGCCTGTATGAGCATTTAGTACTACAAGTGCCAAGTACTGTATTTAGTTTACTTATTGCTTATGAAGACGTTTTAGACAGTGATGCTCACATGTAAATATTTGTGTTAAGGATGTGATAACACTGGCTATTATGGAAAGATTGTAGCTACATTTATCAACAATCCTCCTCTGAGGAGCACATCACATCCTGATAGTTGATTACAGATGATGCAAGTGTCTACAGGTCTGTTTCCTTTTCTGGATATATACTAACATATCCACCAGGACCATGAGCTCTGCTGGCACAGACACCCATTCCCCAAACAGAGTCATGTATCAATATACTCTGATGCTATTATCAACATTATCAGGATACAATCAGATAATGTAAGCCATCACCTATGAAGCGGCTATTACACATGGGCAGCAGTCTCCTACATCTTACACTCCTACTGCAGATGTTACACTGGAGTTAAAGATGATATGCAACATGTTTCATTACCAGTACTGTGCACTACCTTACATACAATATGTGCAAGCGGTTGTTAGGTTGGCAATGAGAAGTTAGGCTACACAAACCTGGTAGTTCAACCAGTGTGTCTCTACTCTCAACATCCACTCTATGTAGGTGTGCATATAGCCATTTGGCCCAGCCCTGTAACAAGGGTCACTACACATTTGTATAACATGTACACATGCACGGCTGTTATTGCTTGCAAACGATACTAGAGAGGTGGATATTACATTTGTTATGTGCATGGATAGTTACCTAGCTCTTCCAATTATCTTTGCTATCATGCTGCTAAACTGTCAGATGAATACAAGTGATAATGTGTCCTGTTATTGGGTATTGTAATTGCCAATAGACATAGCTACTGTTTGTATAACATAACAGAAATGCTATGTAGAATAGAATACAGATCTGCATAAAATATTGTATATTACACAGTTATTGGCACCATATCCTACAATGCAAACCATATTTGCACAGTAAGCCCACCTTTGACATGTTCATCTTACTTATACACCCATACATATGTCTACTGTTACAATATATCGACATATACTATACCTTGTTATAGCACATACTTGTTAGACCAACCCTGACACTGACAGTGGCTGGAAGCAAATTGGTGAGTTCCGAGCTCATATCATCCCTCGTGGTGTATGAGGAGTTTGCCTCGTGACCTACAGCAGTACACATATAGAATACTACAAGCATTACTACTGCTCAACAATACATTGCTACAAGATAGCTATTTCCACTATATGCATTGATTATACTGTAATTCTTACAGAACAACTGATTCAAATACGATAGAACACCGACTGTAGAAGCAAGATGAATGTACAGATTCTTCGATAAACACCGCTCGTACACAGGATGATGAGAATAATTTATTGTTGCACAAAACAAGAGTAAATCACTGGTTAAGCGCTTTCAACTGGAAACTCCAGTCTTCCTCAAAACAATATGATGATACATATCCAGAGTTATATAGTGTCAAGCCTTAATCCATTTAAAAAACCCGCCAAAAACTTTAAAGCTATACAAGCCTGCAAGCATCAAAAACTAAATAGATACCATATATAATATAAAATCCATACCATATGTATCTTGTTTTGTGCAACAATAAATTATTCTCATCATCCTGTGTACGAGCGGTGTTTATCGAAGAATCTGTACATTATTCTTACAGAACAGGTACTACATACACAGACATACATGTTATACATACTTTCTTAGCAATTGGAGGTGTTATTGACTAATATAACAACTCATTTTCTGTTTGTCTTTCAGTGTTTTGTACTGTTCTACAGCTAGATACAGATGGTTTGAATGTGTGACAAGGCAACCTTTTATGGTTACAGATCAGTAACGTGCTATCCCGATAACCAATTGGTGTTCCTAAGTAGCTAATTACATGCACATCAGCTGCGCTGCTGCAGGCTTAGCTAATGCCATGGCAACAGCGGAGTATAATTGAGTACTCCACTTGGGCATTGTGCCTTTGCCTTACTTGTGAGGAATACAGCCTGTAAGTGTCGTTTGAAATCTATTGCAACAGCTGTATGGAGACGAACAGTAATATATTCTGTGTAATGCCTAGAGGATTTGGTCTAAATGTGAGTACTGCTGTTATATTTCTGAACATTGCTACTAGTGCAGGGTTTGTCTGTACCTAATACTTCTGCATATGTTTCAGTCTGGCCAGGATGTTTGACAAGCTCAAGGCTGCATAGCTATGCATACAATGTTAGGGGGGTTTACAGTGTGCTTACCAGACATCTTTAGTTTGGTGTTAATGTGTATCATACTGTGCTGATAATCAATACTCGGTAACACTTCCTGGTGTACAAACCTTTCAACCCTCTGAAACAGGATTAGTTCATACAAACCCTGTAACATCAGCAGCTGTTCAATTGTATAACAGCAACTATTTCACATAAGGCCATGTTAGTGTGTCTGTGTCCAGGTATGTTAAGGTTTCAGCAGGTGTTGTACAGTAGTTGAATAATTGGTTATGGTATGACAGTATGTATTGATGTAATTATTTTGGGTGTGGGGGAGATGTTGGTGGGTGTACATAGCAGATGTAGGTGTGTATGAACCCCTTTTATACAACTTCTATATGTGTGTGGGTGTTCTTTCCCTATGTGAACACCTATCCCTTAGTGGACTAATACTATGATAATTGAAGGCTGATTCATTAAGGCACTGTTAAATGCTTCCTGTACAGCATGCAGGTACTGTTAGTCCTTGAATCTTTTTGGCAATGCATCGGAATGTAATAAAGTTTTGCTAAATGAAAGCTGTCTGTTTATTTCTGTCAAGGATATTTGCAGTCATTGAAGTTGTGTTGGTGACTGCGTCCATAGAACATATTTGTAACAGTATATTGGCATATACTCTTCATATGTTATTTTCATATTGTTTGGTGGGTGGAATGTGTGATTGCTATTGTCCATGTTATACTCAGATATGAACACTTCGGAAGCGGTCTACACACATGTATATATGTGTGTATATATATATATTATATATGTATATAGATATAATATAGATTATTGCATATGTTTATCTGTACTTCCACAGATGTGTAGATGTTTTTAACCTATCTATATATCTACATATATATGTAGATCTCTCTCTCTCTCTCTCTCTCTATATATATATATATATATATATATATATATATATATATATATATATATAAGCATGGCGGGTTGTCCTATTTCAACACATTCCTCCCTTCTGTGTTTTAACCTGTCTGCATACACAACTGGCATAGGTACATCTCAGGTAGCTTAGTGGTAGGTTACTCTGAGGATGGAGTACATGGTTGCAGGTTCTAATCCTGGAAGGTGTTATTATTTTACCTCTCAGATTAGGCACTGGTAGGGAAAGTGTGAATAATGCACATTTAAGCGGTTGTAAGCAGGTTTGCCTGTGGTCTGTGCGACGTTAAGCAAAGGTTAAACCTGTGAAGCGTTTCTCCATTTAACAGTGTTTAAGCACCGCTTACCATCGTGCAAACCCGCTTACAACTGCTTAAAAGTGTCTTAATCCACCTGCATCCAACAGCCCTTATTCTGGCCCTCAAAATAACTTAACAGCCCTTGCAGGTCTTGAACCCGGGACCATGAACATCACAGTCACTAACTTTACCACTAAGGCATCTGAGATATGTACAAATGTTATGGTGTTTAGAATATACATTTTACTACAGGCATTCCTCACTACTGAAAACAAATGTGACGGTCAGTTGCTGTACATATGTCTGATACATGTTAATGTTCATATGTTTGTGAAATGGTGTTGCAATGTGACATGACAGGGTTATTATGAATGAGAAAGGTTCTTGTTTTGTGTCCTTTTTATATTGTCCCCATACTCCATGAATACCCCTCCAGTTCACTTATTGAACATCCGACCCAGGCTCTCCTTGATGCATGATTTCATTACCCATCATTCTTCCCCCACCCCAACCTTCACATACACAACAACCATCCCTTCTATAGTGAATTAGGTTAGTATTAATAGTTATAATACCAGAGCTGCATGTGTTTTATGTACACTTCAATTCCTTTGGATTGCTTCTGTGTCACGAAGTGTGTTCATAGTTGTTTATATATATGGCTGTTGATGTAACTGTGTGTGTATATATATATATATATATATATATATATATATATATATATCTTTACATTTATATCTATATGCAGACATCACTGACATGCATATATATATATATATATACATATATATATATATATATATATATATATATATATATGCGTATGTATATATATATATATATATTGTATTAATTTGTAACAGTAATCCATATGCAGACTTGTATACGTTTGTTCACAAACTACAGTAAATTACAATGTACTGTACATATGTAAACAAAGTGACTGTCCCATTTGTGGTCATTACACTGGAATGCATATCATTTAAGTTGTAGTCTAAAGACTGTGAAATATGTATACACCTCAGATGGCTTAGTGGTAAGTCCCATGACTATAGTGTGCATGGTCCAGAGTTCAACACCTGCGATGCTTTAAAAATGTTTTTTACTCCAGAATAAGGCTCATTTAAGCAGTTGTAAGCATGTTTAAAAGTGTGTGTGTGACATTATAGCAGAGGTTAAACACAGTTAAACAAACTTTGTAACATATAACCTGTGTGTGCAAATATGTCCACATCCGCTAACTACTCAGGATATATACATTTCAGTGAAGTAACATCTCACTATGTGCATACATAACATTACATTCTTTGTTGGCATTACTCTCCAGCACACATGGGTTGATATGGGTGTTTCGAATGTTTATTATACAGACGATTACTACCTATATATGCAAGCTGCGGTTAAGGTATACTTTTTAACATGATAAACATCCCTGACTTTATTGGGACCTCGAATGCACAGATACTATGCAGATGCTGTAACCTTACACTATTGACATTAATGTTGCTTCCACCTATTTCTTATTTAGATGATTTCTATGTGTAAGCTAGGCTAAGCAAAGGGCAGAGGTCCCCAAACCCACTGAGCTTCGCTTATTCTTGAAATAACAACATATTACAAAAGTAATGTCAGACAATAAATTGCATTCCTGACTACATTAGGCATAGCCCCTCACTGACGCACTTCAACGGAAACCTTGTTGTGTGAATGGGTAACAGAATATACACCCCTGGGATCATGTGTCCCAGAACCATACAGCCAGTGGGTGGGGGAGCCCGTCCAGTTTAACAGCTGCAAGACCTGTTGGGGAAATTGAACGGTGTTGAATTGTCACATTAACTTGCTTTCTTTAGATCACTAAGTGCCCCTATCACCCTCCACCACCCCAGTCTTCAACAGCTTCCAGCAACTGTGCCTGGAATTGCTTCATTGGCTATGAATGACAGAGGCTCAGTTACATCATCAATGGGGCGGAGAGAGCCAACACACTGTAGCTATGCCTCTAATTGCCCTTGGGCAGATAGGTAGTAGGCTATCTGTGAACCTCTAAAGTGCAGGCCATCACAGCCATAATATTTGAATAAACAGACTTTCAGATCACAATATACAGTGAGAAATCACCATGTAGTCAGGAAACAGTTAAGTACAGCAAGAACATACAGAACACTGATACTTAATCACTCCAAAAGCCTATCTTGGAACCTAGAAGACTTGTATAAGTTTAAGGCTTTCTATTGCTTACTAGTAGGTTACCTACAGGAGAGATGAGAAACAAGCACAGATGGGAAACATGCATGCAACAATACCATACCAGCTTATGTGTCAGCTTTAGTCTTTGGAATATTGGCCAAGGCTATTAGCACCCCCATGGTGACTTTTTTAGGAGAGTCTCAAAGGTGAATACCAGCTCCGTAAACAGCAAAATAGCAGAATAAATGAGGGTTATGCTACTCAACACCAGGGGTTGTGATCACAACATGCATGCACTCACAGCACTCCTCAGGATGGACAACGACATCTGTGCAGTTACTGAGACCTGTCTTAAGGCTCCTGAGAGCTCCTGAGAGCACACCAGCACTACTAGACTACAACCCATACCACACATTTCAGCCACAGAACATGGACTGACACAGAAATGGAGGGGGGTGTATCCATATTCATCAGGGATAGCTACACCTCCAGGTTAGTGGGGCAGCATGACACCACTGAGATCATCCATGTGCAGCTAACATCAACAACAATGGCAATGTAAACTGTGGCCTGCTACAGATCACCCTCCATGACCCAGGACCACCACTCCACCTACCTGGAGACAGTGGAGAACATGACAGTCGTACCGCACACCCTGGCATTGGTCGATGTCAACTACCCTACCATTAAATGGAAAACTTACTCAAGTACTCACTTCCAGGCCCAGCGCTTCCTGGAATTTATCACCTCATATGCCCTGTATCAGATGGTAACCTCCCTAACGAGGGGCGGGAACATACTAGAAATGGTCATCACCAACATGGGCAACAGGTGCACCACAACAGAGTTTAACCGGTCACTGGTTAGATCTGACCATGAACTATTCACTGTTTCCACACCCAAACATCTCCCCCACCCACAGAAACCACAGTGTATACCTTTCCTACAGCTAAATTTACACTACTAGAGACAGGGGTGGGGGGTTTCGCAGCCCCCACGCTAAGGGGAAACACTGCTCAAGATACAGACAGATTTACAAATGTAATCTATAAGCACCTACATGGATGTATGGATTGTGCCATCACTGGTAAACCAAGACTCACTCCTCCTAGACAAGGATACCAGTCTGGTGGACCCCTGCAATAAACAGGCTATACTACAGAAGTAGGACAGTGTTCCAGACAAACAGCAAATCCCATGAAGGGCAGACATCTGTGAACACTATTAGTATGATACGTAAGTCCCTCATGAAATTATCCAAGGCTAACATCAACAGGAAACTATGCAAAGATTCGAAAGATAACCACAAAGCCTTCTTTGGCTATGTCAATGATCTAAGTGGTGACACAGATTTGCACTGTGCCGGTGAAATATAGCACAAAATATGCTGACCCTACTGATATTGCCAACATCCTTGCAGATACATTCAGTGCATACTTCACCCCCTAAAGAGCCCACAACACTACCCGACAGGTACAGTATCCCACACATCACAGACACACAGGTGGAAATGACCCTCTCTAACAGCAGAACTCAGCGTCAATGGAGGCAGATGTTGTCCCAGACTGCATCTTGCAAACAGTACAAGACAATCTGACCCCCCCCCACCTAATTAAGGTTTTCAACCTCAGCCTCTCCACAGGCTACATGTCCATCATGCCCATACAATGGCACATGGCAATGGTTATTCCACTCCAACAAGGTGGAATCACAACTGACCATGGTAACTACCACCCCATAAGCCTCACTAGCCTGTTCTGCAATGGTATGAAGTGCATCCTCATGGCACTCATTAACAAAGACATTGGCAACTTCCAAAAATGTGACCCAACCCAGGTCAGCTTGGTTGAGTGCAGTTCATGCCTACTGAACCTGTTTGACATCTTACATATAGTCACCAAGACATTAGATGAGGGGAGAGGTGGTTCACACATACTAGCTGGACCTCGCCAAGGCTTTTGACACCATGCCCCACTCAGGTATTATTGATAAACACACCAGCCTGTACATACATCACAGGTTGGGTTGCCAACTGGTTTACACACAGAACCCACATGGTACGAGACTAGCGGTCTCCAGGTTCAACTCTTGACCAGTCATGACTGGTGTCCCACAGGACTCAGTCCTGGGAGCCCTACTGTTTGGCATATACGTCTCAGAGGTACAGGCAAACAAAGGTGGACTACAGCAGACCATGTTTGGCAATGACTGCGAACTGGGAGCCATGATTGATAGTCCAGCTGACACAGACATCCCTCAAGGGGCCTCACAGAGACTGACACAGGGTGTCAAAGTCATGTCCAGCTAAGTGTCACTAACTGCATGGTCATTCCATTGTGGAATATTAAGCACCCACATATTAACACATAAGTGGCAGCCACTTTAATACAGACGAGGTAATGGGGTATCTGGGGACTAAGGTAGATAGTGATCTCTCCTTTGACAATCATATCTCCAAAGTAGTTAGGACATCCTTCTATGTAGGCCATCTGATTACTAAAGGGTTCCCATCTAGACATACTGGGGTTATAGTGCCCCTTTACTCATCACTCAGTCCCATTATAGGGTATAATAACCCATTTGGGATGTACCTCAGCAGACACTTCCAACAGCTGGAAGGTCCATGAATGTACCTCACCAGGGGATTACTGGCCTCAAACATATGCCCTATGCAGCCAGACTGAATAAACTCCTGCTTTACTCAATGGCATCTCGTTTACCCAGAGATGATCTCTGCTGGCCAACACAGCCACGTCGAACTCAGGCTTAATGGATATGCTCCACCTATGGGAATCCATGTCACAGTGAGCCACATACTGTAGTGAGCTGAACCTTGACACAACAATAACTGGAAGATGCTGGAGGGACGGCTTCCTGTCACAGACACTCCCCATACTTTGGAACAACATCCCTAACTACATTATACAGAGCCCCTCACTAACACTCTTCAAGCGAAACCTTGAAGAGTGGATGGGGAACAGAAGAATTACCCCAGGGATCCCGCCATTGGCTCTGCTCCACAAAGGGACAGTTAATGAATCAATGGGGTGGCAAAAGCTGACACATTTCGGCTAGACTTATGAATGGCCTCTGGCAGTTGGCCAAGTACCTACCTATGAACCTATACATACAGCATCAGCACATGCTGATAGCTTAATTTACTGTTCAGGTGTTGACTTACCTTGTGCCAATGGCAGTTGTGTGTGCAATAGTTGAGGGCTGCCTATGTTGGATGCACACAGTAGACTGCCTATACATGACAATTTACAGGTAGTCTTGTGTGTGTGCGCCATCCATTTTTACTGTGTGTGCAGGTGGAGAAAGGTATCAGTCCCTAGGTGCCTACACTGTCAGTGTGTGTGCTATATGTTCCCTCCTTGCCAAGTCATGGGCATACTGGGCATGCCTCCATCTGCCTATTGGGGTTGGCTCAGGGTGTTCGTGGTCTGAGTACCTCTGTGCCTGTGGGGACCTTGGCAATGGTGGTGGGCTGTGAGGGCTTTCACCATTCTGTCCCTGCTGCAGCTGTTTCCACAGGATCATATTGTGTAGCATGGCACATACTATGAAGATGTGGGCACATGTGCCTGGAGAGTACTGCAAGGCTCCACCAGATATGTCCAAGCAACGGAACTGTGATTTTAGCATCCCAAACACATGCTCTATGATAATTCTGGTTTGTGCGTCTGCCTCATTATGGCATTCCTGCATGGGTGTGTGCGCATTTCTGATGGGAGTCATCATCCATGGTTCCAGTGCATAGCCAGCATCCCCCACCAGGTGGCCATTTGGGATGTCCCCCCTGGCAAATGCCTGATACAGCTGTGAGGCATGCCAGATGTGGGAGTTGTGATAGCTTCCAGGGCTGCCAGCACACACATCCATGATAATGCCCTGGGCATTGCACATGACCTGGCAGTAGATGGAAGGGTATCCCTTGCGGTTTATGTAGCGCCTACCCTGCTCACCGGGTGGTGACTTGATGTGTATGTGCGTGCAGTCTATTACACCCAGTACCTCCGGGTATTCTGCCACACAGTGGAAGAGACCCATATTGCTGGCCAACTCCTCCTGCGTTCGGGGGAAGTATATGTGCTCATTGGTATGTGTTAACATGGCAAGCAGGAACTTGTGTAGTACCCTGGATGCTGATGCCTGAGAGATACCCATGATATCCCCAGTTGGTCTTTGAAAGGTACCTGTAGCTAGTATTCTCAGGCTTACACATACTTTCTTATCCACTGGGATGGGTTCCCCTCTGTTTGTTCTGGCTCTGAGGCGTGGCCGGCACAGCTCCACAAGTTGCTGTAGGATGTCCCTGTCTGCGCTGTAATGCTCAAATATCTCCGGATCATGTTGCCCCTGCTAGGTTACCCTGGGTCTGAACACTCTCCTCCTCCTCTGGTGCCTGAGGTGGTCATGTGCATCACCCTCCACACCACATTCAGTCTCCAACACATGCTGGTGGATCAAAGCTATGGCAGCCCCTAACATGTACATACTAAAAGTTCCTCATCTGTATACACCACTGGTGCAGAGTGTATGGGAATACACAAATGTGTGTGAGGTGCTTTCACACTTTATACTATTGTGCTATGGATGCTGCTGATGAAATTGGGTGTGTATGAGCTATTCCAGCTGCAGAGTATCTTAATTATGGGTTTTACAATGAGTACTGCAAGTGTGGAGCCTTTATTGTGGAGTTATGCTTGCCTGCCTTGATTAATCTTTTGCCCTTTAAGTCACTTTTAAACCTGGATATCCTCCCATTATTAGGCATGCATCCACCTGCCATCTTTCTTGTTTTGTACTTCCCTACTCAGTCATGGCAAAATGTGTCTTGTAGCTGATATACTGCAAATCAGCTTTGTGCTGCTTTGACACTTTACTGTTTTCTTTGCAGTACAGCTACTCCCCTTTCCTGTTCTGCAGGTAGCTGCTTGCAGATGATATGCTTTTATGAGAGAATTTAACATAGATATGGGGCAAATTAATCTTTTGTCAGTGGCCCACTGTAGGCTCCTTGGTGTTAATCAGTCATTTGTACTCCAATTTCCCTGCTGCAGCATTTCCTTATTTCTTTCCTATATCCTTCCTGTTTAAGCTGCAGTGCGTGCCACTCAAACCTGTTTACCGGGTTTACGTGCATTTTCATCTCCGTTCACATGCATACTCAGTTACCTTGTGTACTCTCAGCTAAGCAAAGCTATAGCCAGTTTAACTTATTCCTGCAGCTCTGCCTAGCTAGGGGCAAACCGGTTTAGCAATGCTCCAATGTGCTTACAGCAATGGCAACACACCCCTTTCTTGATGTCATCTTTATCTCAAGGGCACACCATGGTGTTATAATGCTAAGCTGTGAGGTGCATCCTTACACCAGCGGGGAATCTGTGATTCACTATTACTTCTCTCCTTTGCATGGCATTGCCTACTAATTCCTAGCTATTGGCATATATTAACAATATAATACACGTTTGGTCGGCTGTCATGGGTCTGTTTTTATGTTTTCAAAAATGTAAACCGTTTTCTACGGTTTACATTTCTGCATGATTACACTACGCCTGCACCACTTCCTGGATACATACCTTCATTTGCATGCTACACTGCTTCTCATGGGGTAATTAGCATACAGGGCTCAGGAGCTGTGCGGGCGTAGTGTACGCAGGTAGTGCACGTGGGAACAGCTTGTACCTGGATCGCTCGGTGGCCATATTTGGTGTTGGAACGCCAACACTACGCCTGCACCTGGCACAAGCTTTATGAATCCCGGGGACTTTTAATGGGTATATACTAAGCTAGTGACCACCAGAGCCTTTATAATCCTAACCATGCAACCCAATGCAATTCTGTCCCCATGTATCATGGGCATTTATTAGGAATGAGTAGGTAAGTTAGAAAGCTTCTAGAGGTTATGTGGGGGGGGGTATGTTAGTTGAGCATTACTGTCTGTCAATGTCTAGTAAAGACATGGAGGCCAGACCAAGAGTGAATTTCTGATTTCCCATCCATTGGTTAATGTCATGCATAAATAGGGTTAGGGATGGAATCTGCTTAGCATGGATGGGGAACCTGTTCCAGAGCGCATGGTGATCCTCTGAGTCATATCTGTCTTACCAACATGTCTTATTTATGTCACAAGCAAAGTTTAAATCATTGGATCTAGTGGTTCAGATGCTGTTTGTTTTGCAGATATACAAAACGGCCATCAGAGCTGGATCCGAGGATGCCTTGTAGGTCAAGCATCAATCACCGATCAACCCTCATTAACCTTTAAGGGTCAGAGTAAAGAGGACTTTTAGGTGATCCATTATCAAATTAATCTACATCATTGCTTAATACTGCTACAACAGTTCCCCATGGATAGCTGTAAAACAAAGATAAATACAGTAGATAAAGGTAGGTATGACTGAAGAGATGTAAGTTATACCAATATCATTACATAAATATAATACAGAGCAACTATCACATATGCTGTGTAACTTTATTTAATGACTGAATCATTTCCATGTTATTATATGTTACACATTCATGTTATGTAATTATTTGTAATTTTCTACGGTCATGATTTAAGAAATTATTTCTGAATGTGTTCTGGGATATAGAGACTACATAACAGCAGCTATAAAAGGCCTAAAAGAAATAAAAGAATGCAGTCCCAAAATTCCCGTCCTCAGCCAAGCCTTAATGAACATTTCTTAACTGTAGCCTTAGCTCACACTACACTCCCTAAGGTATCTATTTAGATTATGTTTACATCACTAGAAAAATACCAGGATCTTCCTAGTCATAGTACCTTAACTGCAGTGTCCCTACTTAGGTTCTATAGGCATTAACCAGACTCATGCTACCGGCACAGTCTTCCTATTGAAAATGTGACATTATTGCTCATCTTCATAAAGTACAGCTGTTTGAGTACATTCATTATAACAGTAATTGTATGAAGAGGATCACTGCTGCAATGGCCATCATGAAATATGTGAATTAGTCACAAGACAAATGTCTAACTCCTAGAGATCTATGGATTCCTTAGTGTGGACTGAATCTTTTAATCCATAGATGCATTTCTGCAACTAAGCAAAAAGGGAAGATACTACTTGTGTGGAAGAGTTCTCGCCTTCTTCATTTTCAGACGAATAAAGTTAATATAGAGATGAAATGTCAGGAAGTCTCCAGCAGAGCATCCCACCTCCAGCCACTGAACAGTTCAAACCCTGCGTTACTGAAAAATAAATGGTGAGTCATAACAAAATCATCCCGCATCTTAGATAATAGACTATTTCCCAGCAATCATAAAAACTGTAATGGAAAAGGTGGGTTGGAGATACAACTGCAGCATTAATATTACTTAAAGCATTTACTACTAAACAGAGTACACTAACATGACATATGGGAATACTATCACAACAATGATGCTAGGATAATGTAGAAGCCTGTGGTGGCAATGGCATCTCTTATGTTCCCTACCCAACCTGTGGAGTCAGATGCTTAAAGAAGGCCTTGCAGGATGTGAGTAACACACTGCCCTGCTCCTAGATCTGCATGGAAATTATGTGAATGGGGGACCAAGTAATTATCTTTCAAATGCACTCAGGTTTGATATTCTTTAAAGATACTATTAATGTTGCATCTGGTCTACATCAATTCTTATAATGTGCTCTAACATGCCCCTGCAAACTTTTCCCTTTTTACCCCACAACAGAACAAAATGCACTTAGCTAAGTCATTTGGAAGCTAAGTGATTAGTAGGCCTATTTTCTCCGAGACAAAAGACCATTAAATAAGTGCTCTGGCTAAAGTCCCTGGATCTGTTTATATAGTGCCCAAGCTGACTATAGATGCCTAACAAACAGAATCTCCTATACTTTATGTTCTGTGTTATAAAGAAGGCTGTCAGTTGAGTGCTCTTGGTACAGGAAATTTCTGAGATAACTAATCAATCTTTCATGCCAAACATCATCAGTCTCACTATGTCCCTGTGGAACACTGAAAAGCTTCTTAAACATCAGGGCCCTAAAATTCTGAACTCCTAGTTGCAGTAACGGCTACTGGAAATGCTAATGTCCAGGATAAGTATTATAGAAGTACAGAAAGTGATGGCACCAAATAGATATAAAGTCAATTATTCTACTACATACTTGATGATTCACACCAGACAATTTTCCTCCTTGATGTACAGATGCAGAATGCTCTTGTAAGAGTCGATTTACCAACAAAAAGTTTTTCCAAGGCAGATCAACAGGAATACATAGAAAGCCACATCATGCATCTAAACTGAAAAAGTAGGATAGTCCTGCCACACAAAGATCTCAAGGATAAGAAAAAACTGTGGCAGATGTACTAAGAAACATTTTTAATAATTCTTGCTGTACCATACTGAGAACCTTCTCCACTTTGCCATGTAGGACTTCCTTGTCTTAGGCTTCTTGAATTCTCCATGATTTTGAACATATCCTCTGAAAATAAGTGCTTAATGAATGTCAGTACATCTATTTGCCAGTCTGAGACCCCAAAGACTTGGCTGTACTAGCAAGCCCAATGTGTATCAGATGGTCTATTACTGGAGGTACACTGAAAGGAAGTTCCTTCCTATGCTTCACCAGTAAAGGAGAAATGCTGTTGCCACTATCATAAGGGGCCAAGCCCAATCATCCTGGACCTTTCCACCTTCATCTTCTCCAGTACACTGGGCAGCAAAAATATATGGGTTATTTGTACAGAAAGAGATTATATCATGGGAGTAATACAGCATCTACTGACCTATTAACTGGCATGGAAATATTAAAAAACTTTGGGATCTGGTGTTTGTCTGTGGAAATGAACATGTCTGTTTGATTCCTTCTTCATTTTTTTGTTAGACTTTTAAAGACAGCACCATTGGTAGTATTGTTGATCAGCACTCTGCTGAGGATTTCTCTCTAGGGATGCATTAAGCACCTGTGCCTTACATCCACTAGCAGGTGATGAATTCTCAGCAAAGCAGGCCTTCTAATAACAAATCCAAAACCATGACACAAACAGCTCAAACAAGCTGTGAAAACTCCAAACAAAACCCTCGGGACTCCAGCAAAAGACTGCAACAGTACAATTTAATGCTTCTGGTACCTGCATGAGGCAGAATTGGTGGAGCACTAATTGTGGATTAATTGTTTAATTTATGTAATTATCATTTCAGTGGTGTACATAATGACTGCTGTAGCAATGCTGAATATTCCTTGAAGGCAGTAGCCGAGGTACCAGTTGCAGTCTTTTGGTGGAGTCCCGAGTGTTTTGTTTGGAGTTTTTACAGCTTGTTTGAGCTGTTTGTGTCATGGTTTTGGATTTATCATGTCTTTGGATGGGACAGCAGCAGCTTTGGGAGCATCTCATACCCAAGTCAATCAGGGAAAATTTAATTTCACAGAGGTATGGAAGGCAATGGATAAGAAAAATAGCCTTGTGTGATACGTGGATTTTGGGCAATAATGTGTGCTCTGTCAGATATGAACAACTGGAGAAGTTAACGATAAAGGAAGTGAATTTATTCTATGATTTAAGACTATTGTAGAAATATTTAAGCATGAACATTACACCTAGAAGTCTCAAAGTTGAGTATTTGCCTGCATATGAATTTTCGGAGGAGAAATCTGATCTTTTTTCCGAATGGAAGGAATCGTCTCTTCAATGCACATTGAATTGGTTAAAGATTTTGGTTAAATGTAATGAGAGGGCTCTTAGCAGAATATGTATTCTGCAAGTTCAAGAGTCGCTTATTAAATAAACTTCTGAGATTATGTTTAGAGATAATATGAAGGACATTAAAACTCGAGTTATCAAGGTTAAGATGAATGTCATTGAGCGAAAAAAAAAAAGAAACTCGCTCATGACATCAATGATTATAAAAATGACTGTTTTTTAATGGCAGCATAAACCTAGAAGAGGACATGTGTTTTCCAATCCTAGGAGTGGGAAAATGTGCACATCACAAGATTCTTCAGTATCACTGGTGGAGACATTGGCCGGTAGCAGGAAGAGCGTTTTCTTTGAGAACCTTTCGGCTGATTTAGCCTCACAAATAGGACAAACAGCTCTGAATCAGCAATTGTAATAGTAAAAATTGTTATCACGCTTGAATGGATAATCTGCTCCTACTCATTTAAGTAAAACATGGCTGTGGTGTTGATCGTGGTCAAGAGCAGGACTCCTGAATTCCACAATGATTTAAATTTCTTGTGATTACAGGCAATATTTCCTTGATATGGATATGTAGAGTCTCTCATCCAGAAGACTCTTGACTCCACAGCTTGATTTTGCCTTTAAGGGCTCCTAAAGTCTTGTTTGATGCATTTATTATCAGGTTCTATGTGTAGGGAGTTGGAAAGGTATCCCCACCCCTGCCCTAACTTGAGCAGCCTGCCATACAAATTCTTTCTGAATGCATGGCACACATGGTAGCTTCTTGTCCAAAGGGTCAAAATGTTGATTCCAACTTTTTTTTCCAAATGTCACTGAAACTTTATTAAGATGGAGTTTGCCAGTGGCACCTTGAGGATGATGGATGTCATGGTCACCAAAGTCCCTTACAAAGGTCTCTTTTTCTTGTGATGGGAAAGCCATTAAAAACATTGTGCTCAAGGTGACTTTCAGAAAATCTTTAGATATGCTAGGTATTAAACTTTCATTTAGCAGATCCAGGAAAATCCCAGATTTTAGATGCAGTCAAAAGGAAATTACAACGTTCTATACAGTTTCAACACAGACAGAGTCTGTGTGTGTAGATATAGATGTCCTTGGTCATTACAAATGTCATTACTGAAACCTGGCATTTCTTCAACACCCTGGAAGCAATGAAAAGCCCAAAGAGCAAGGAGTCAGTTTTGAAGAAGAAGTGTCTAGCCCTAAACCTGAGAAATCTTTTGTGCTCCAACAGGGCATGCAGATAGGAGATTAAGGTCCACAGTAACCATGAACACTCTGCATATTAATGAGAGGAGAAGGAACTGATAGGGGAGAATTTTGAACTCTGACACCCTTAAAAATAAGTTTAGTTTGAGAGATCCAACATAAGTTTTCAAGCCTTGTTTATATTTTGTAGCAGAGAGTGTATGAAACAAAACAATTTCCCTTCCTTCTTGCAGTAAATCTTTTCAATAGCTACCCAAGTGATGAGACAATTGAGTAGGGTAAGGCTAGAACAACAGATACAGTGGCTAACAGACATCCTCATGAAAGGAGGAAAGTTCTTGAAATCTGTTGTGTAACCAGAAGAGATTATGTATAGAGCCATTTGTCTGAGTTCACCAAGTTTTCCCAGACGAGAGACCAGTCCACCACCCAGGAGGTAAAGGGAAGGGGTTAGTTAAGGGGGATGGTTGCTATTTCAATTGATGACTACTTTCAATTGATGACTACTTTACATGATCATGTGGAGATAAAGCCAAAAGGGCTGATTGACCTTCCTTTCCCCTGTGCTACCACTGTTTTTTTTTTTTTTTATTTCAAAGTCAGTTTTCTGCTTGGTCTATTGATGTCTTGTCTGTGGCCAACAGAAAGGCTATGATCTAGTTGGATAATCTCTACTCTATTAGAAAAAAGGTGGATGGAAAAACTGACAGAATTTATTATTTTCCCTTTTCTTCCAATTTTCTGAAATTTGTCTGCATGAAAGAGCCAAAAAAAAGTTTCTGTCTAGAGGGTGTATTAAGCAGATGCCCCTTACATCCTCTGGTAGATGATGAATTCTCAGTAAACATAAAAATGGACCAAAGCTGAAGTGAACTGAGTCTGGGAGTTGATCCACAAGGATTAAGAATACATTGGGAGCATGTATCCGGAGCTTTTAAAAAGATGGCAGGAGCTGAATTTAAAAGTGAGTACTGGGTATATTGCTCTAATGAACCAGTTTTAAACTAAAATAGAAAATAAATGTAAGATGATAGTGAAACTGGAATGTGAGATCACTCGTCTTCCTTTTTATAAAGATCATACCTCTCTATATAACTTAATGCTTGAAAGGTTAATTAGTTATGAGTATAGACTTATTATGTTATGAGTATAGATTATGAAAAAATGTAAGCTACTCAGAGATGTTAATGACTTCAAATTGGGAAATATTTTTTCTTGGCCGAGGCCCACTGAAGAAATAAAGAAAGCACAGCTCTAAAAGACTCTTTATTTACCCCAGATTCCTTTCTTCAATCAGAGGTTTTTGCCCCTAATGAAATTAATAATCATCCTGTAAATGCTGTTGAATCCACAGCTTTACTGGCAAAAAGGCCAATTACTTTAAACAATAATCACACACCACTGCCTAATAGCACTCGAAACTCATATGCATCAGTGGTGAATGGGAATCTGAATACTGTTGAGGATTTTCACCAGCTAACTACTCCACTACACCCCAACTTAATCAGTGCATGTGGAAACACGCAGCAGAGCAGTTCAACGGGGCAACCGCAAAGAAAAGGAGGAGGAGAGGAGGGTGAAATTACAATGGCTCCCAGACCCGCAGCTGCTCAGAGCAGAAGGACTGTTAGAGGGCCATGCAGGTCAATAACGTATCTAGTTTGACTCTAACAACAGACATCAATTTATTAAATAAAGGTCTTCAGTTTAAACCTGCTAATACAGATACTGTAGTAGAAGCTCTAACAAACTATTTGTGAGGAATCTTAAAGCTGATTAAGGATTCCTCAACAGTAGCTTCTAAAACACGTAAAAAGTCCAGCACTTTTGTACCTCTTAGCTGTTTAATCATAATTGCCTTCTCCAATATTTGTGAGCGAGAACTTTGTTAACTTTATGAACGGAAAGAAAGAGTTAAATGTACAACGTGATACCTGAAGGTCAGGTGGCACGATGCCAGGGTAAAGGCTCCAGGGCCATTAGCCTACTACACACCTATGAACCTATAAATATCATGAGGCCCTAATAAAATTATAAAATAATGATATTATCATTAAGCAAGCTGACAAAGGCGCGGCTGTGGTAATTTTAAATAAAAATGAAATGACTGTATGGCTTACATGAATGAGTTTTTAAATGATGAGAGCACTTTTAAAAAGATTAATATGTGCAATGTTGTTAATTTTATTAGTAAAGTTAATATGTCTATCTAGGAGTTGCAACTAATGGAAGATATTTCAATTGACCTATTTAATTTTTTTAATGTCCCTTGTCCAATAACTCCTGCAGTATATGGGCCACCGAAAATTCACAAAGACTTGATCCATCCCCCTATGAGACCGATAGTATCTGGTGGGGGTGGATGACAAAACCTATATCATTGTACCTACACAGAAGGTTCTTAGCGGGCATCTTAGTAAGGTCAAAAGTTATATACAGGATATGGGGGATTTTTTAACTAAATTATCTGAATGGCAGAGTCATGAAGAAGTTGAATTTATCTTTATGACTTTGGACATCAACTCTTTATTTACTGTGATTCCCAATAATTTGGTCTTGAAGTCACTCATGACTTCCTATGTAAAAATACAAGGATGGGTGGCAGGGAAATTGAAACAGTGTGTGAACTTTTAGAAATTGTGTTAAATAATAATATATTTATTTCTGATGATTAGACATATCATCAGACCTCTGGAATAGCAATGGGTACATCCATTGCTAATATGTATGCAAGGGATCACTACAGAATACTGAAATACCACAATCCAGAGACTGTAAATCCCGAGGACCAGAATCTCGAGATTGCGGTATCTCGAACATTTAAAAAAAAAAAAGTAAAACATCCAACAAACTATTCTAACCTGTATGCAGGGGGGCAAGCCCCCCTGCACCCCACACACCCCCTGCAACTTAAATATATCAACTCCGAGATGAACGGCAAAGTTCCCATTCTGCACTGTATGGCAATCCCCATTCACTACTTTCAATATTCCGCAATCTCAAAATTCTGGTCCTCGGTGTTTAGAATCTTGGGATTGGGGAATTTTGGTATTCCTTAGTGATGCCGTATGTAAACATCATGCTTAACCCAGTGGGAAAGTGAGTTTGTTTATAATGTTCCATCTTCATTTAGACAAAAAATGTCATTTTATAAGTGTTTCGTGGATGACCTTTTCCTAATATGGGAGGGTAACCATTCCGAGTTGGTTGAGTTTGTCCAATACTTAGGCACTACAACTATTTTTTTTTAATTTAAAATTCATCTATTAACAAAATCTGTTTTTTGGATCTGAAACTGGTTAAGACAGATAATACTATTAACACAAGTATTTTAAAAAAAGAGATTCAAACTAATAGATACAGACACAGATCCAGTAGGCATGCTCCCCATACCTTCAAAGGCAAAGATAAAAGTCAATTTTTACAAGTACGCAGTCTCAATATTGAATGTGATAAATGTTATGAACAGATGAATGAGACTCTACAAAAGTTTGTAGAGAGATGTTATAATAAGGAATTTCTGGATAATATTAAAATACAGGTTATGAGCGGTAGAGGGCATTTTGCAAAGCCACATTTCAGATCTCACAACCTTAAGGATGGAAATCCAACTAGTACATCTTAACACGATTGTTTACAGTATGTTACCAAGTTTAGCAGAAGGACTAAAGAGGTTAAGAAAATGATTGCAAAAAATTGTGGTATTTTGGAATCTATGTCTAAGATCAACAATTATCAGTGAAAGACCATTTTTTTGCCTACAGGAACTGTTCAAATTTGAGAAAATGACTATGCTACTAAGATATGTCCATTAATGATAGGAACTGCCAATCGGTTACACTTGGGACATTTCCTTGTTTTCACTGTGTATGCTGTAGATACATACTGATAATAAATTGTCAGTTCTGCTGTTTTGTGACTCAGAATACAATTAATATTGTGTAGTTGGCTACCTGTGTGAAATGTACAACATTTTATGCAGGTAAATGCACATGTAAGTTGAAAGACTATTATTGAGCACTGCTCAGAAATACATAGAAAAATCCCTACAAATGCATTATCTAATCATATTATTGATAAAGGCATGAAGCATGAGTTTAAATTTAGGTCATACAAACTATGCAAAAGAATATAAGGGGCAGAGATTTGAATAATAGGTTAGATGTTTGTGAATATAATTGGATTTTACGTTTAGAGGCGGACTCTGAGCCTGGAATCAATGCAATGATCAGTATTAGATCTATTTTAAAGATGAAGCAAAGTTGTTAGTATTTGCTGAAATATTTATTTTTCACATTGTTGCTCAAAATATAGAACAGGTAGTTATAACGTTTTTATATACTGTTTTATAATCATTGTTTTTATGCACTGTGCTTTTAATTGTTAATTGATGGGTTGTGTCACATGATTAATTTAAATGTCCTATAAAATGGAGTGCTTAAAAAACTGTTTTTGTTATAAATGCACCGAAGAAGGGTCGATATACCCAAAACCTGTGTGTGTGATCAAACATGTCGCTTGGCGTTTCCTGAGTCTTAGTTTTTTTCTCGGTAGATGTTGAATTCTTACAGTAAGGCATGTCTTATAATGGCAGACCCTGTAGCAGCTAGCCCACACACTGCATCACTAGCCATACCCACAACTTATAACATGCTTGCCTTTCTGCTACATCTTAATAGTGAACTTGAGAATTTGAATTTTCAAGACTTGTATTTAATCTCTGAAGTTAATACTTCTATTTGCTTAAGGATCTCACTGTGGTATTTTTGCCAAGTTGGTCTTAGTAACTGATGGCTCTAAAGGTGCATATAGCCAATATGGAGACATTTTCCCCAAACCACTCCAGTATCCCAATCTCCCTACTGTGTATGAATGCATTGAGCATCATGGCCAATTTGGAGCCCAAGGCTACACCAAAGGAAATTAAAGTGGGTCCTCTGCCCAATTCTTACATAGGCACTGTCATATCTGTTAGACTGCAGAGAATCTGTCAGATATCACAGGGAGGTGGAGATAACTGCTACAATAACAACATCTCTGACTGCCACAAATATTGAAGGTTCAGCAGTGGGCTTAAGCTAATCTAGGACTAACAGACACATCTTTTCTGTCTCAAACATCTCCTTGGGAAACAATCTGAGGCACTTTCTCAAGAGACTGATGTTTTTCTCTAAATAAGAATTCCTTAAGAAGGGAACCTGATGAAATCATTTCTTCACTGTAGGAGTGATACCAGAGATGAGGACATTTTGTTGGAATATGCCAAACTTTCCTCATCTTCTGCGGAAGACTAATCTGGGAGGGTCCCATTTTTAAGAGCCGAGTAGGCCCACATAAAAATAAAATGAGTCCAGTAGTTAAGTAAAAAGGCTTCCTGGCTATCAATGGAACTAAAGTAACAATACAGACAGCCAAATGGAGTGTATTTCCAGAATGGGTGTGTCAGGAGGATTCTAACATACCTCTTAACTGTCCAGATTTTCACAGAATGTTTCATATTTTTGGTCTGTCCTCATAAAATTTGTAATTTTCTAGATTTTTGTAGCAAATCAGTGAGGATTTAATTTACTAAACACTTTTTTCTAGAAGCCTTCAAAGTTCATAAGATCAGTATTTAAAATGTGTCCCTATTTTAGGATGTTTGCCAGCCTCCCCCCCCCCATTATTTTTGGCTTTGTCCATATTTTTTATGTTAAAACATTGAGAGATATGTGAAGGGCCTGAAATATAGAGGCTGTTTCAGAAGAAACCACAAGAAGAAAACCAAACTTGTCAAGAGTATTTTGGAGCTATGAAGATAAATCTGGACTCTGGCTTTGCATGACCTGGTGTTTCAAGAAAAGTAGGGCTCAGTGGAATGGAAGAGTTGTCTCGGGACATTTCTGAATGAAATGATCTCATGGGTACTCTCAAGGAGGAGGAAGAGGAAAAACAAAATCACTGCATTTGGTGTTAGTTCGGGGATGCAGTCAGATCACAGTGAGGTTTCTCCCAACGCTGGAACAATTTGTGTGCACCACACTGATTGAGCTCCCACTTGGGCAACATCAATAGCACTGATTGGCTTATCCACTAAAGAGCATGGTTCTTTGACAATGTGACTGGATTGCAAAAAGCAATTCATGGACAAAGCCCACTGCCATACTCTCACAGCTCCCTGACTGGAAGTGGGGGAAGTAAATTCCTCAGTGTTTGGTGATGTAATATACCACAGCCACACTGCTGATGTAGACAGCAAATGCACCATTTGAAAGAGAGTCCAGAAATGACTGCCTTCATTTCCAAAATATGTATATGACCATACAAAACTTTGACTCTGTTTTTGAACCCTCCCTCCCAAATCAGAGGCATTTCTGTACACAGACACCATCAGACTAGGGCCTAGGATGGGTTTGGCAGGAGACAACGTGAATTTGTGCAGCCACCAAATCAAATATCACAAGCAAATCTTAGAAATTTTGCTTAGAAAAGTCATTGGATCTATAACAGATTCCAGAGCACATTCAAAGTGGGTCTATATTACATAGACGAAAAATCAAAATCACGAACGCCCAGATGATCGAAAACGCAGGTAATTGAAATCACTATTGTGGGGGGCTGCACCCCCACACGCACACCCTAAAAAATATATTCCAACTCTGAGATCACACGACAGTGAGTAAAGGGCAAATTTTCTGATCTTCACTGTACCGCGATCTCACAATATCGATTTCAATTACCTGCATTTCCACTCATATGAGCATTTGAGATTTTGATTTTTCATTGATCTGATAGTAATCCTTCAAAGTCCACTGTAGAACTAACATATGAAATTAGTGTTTGGAATCTTGCAGATTGTGGTTCCAACAAGCCCCAAAGACCAAAAGCAAAGATCGGCCAAAACAGACTGATTCTAGAATATCTGATTGACATTATTCATGAGGGGAAGACTCTAGACCGAAGAAAGAAGTGCCCAAAAATCTAGAGGTAAGGAGCTCAACTGATGATGTAAGCATCTTACTGGACATCAACTGCCATTTGCTAGTGTTCACCTTGGTTTTCAAGGCTTAGAGTGTTGTCAAGAGAGGTAACCACAAAGATGTTGCAGGATAAAATGGAACTCTGAACCATACGTCTCAACCTCTTAGTGCAAGAAATCTGGACAAAGCCATAAATAAAAGTGGGACAAGGGCCCAAAAATAGGGACTTTTTTTAAATATTGCTCTTACAAACTTAGAAAGTTGATAGAATAACACGTTTCGCATTAACATGAATTTTCTGAAGGGTATGATGTCTGAAACTCAAATGTCTGTCATTATTTTCTAACTTAAATCTTTAATGATTTGCCATTAATTTGCTAGAAAAACACAATTTTATGGAAAATGGACCATAAATATGAGTCAAAAATCAGGACATTCTGAAAATCTATACACTTGAGAGGTATGCAACAGCAACACAACCACCACCAAACTCCTCCAGCGAGCTGTAAGATGGTAAAAATACACAAAGGAACCAGAACCAGGTCCACCAACAGAACATGTTAACGAGATCAAAAAAATCCAAACTGACCAACTCTTGTTTATAAACACACACTTGAATGCCTTGGTTTCAATACATTTTTTTATTTTTTGTTTTGATAGAGTTTACGTTTCAGAACAGGGATGCAATGATGAATTGTTACTAGAACAGGATCGATTAAAATATTTTATATTATTGAACCTGGTTCTGGTTCCCTTGTGCATTTTTACATTCAGCAGTTTCTTACTATGAATGTATTTTGGGCTGCCTTTTACCATATTATAGCTGTCTTGGTTCGCTGGAGAAGTTTGGTGGTGGTTGTGTTGTTGATATTGTCAAGAGGGACTTTCCCTTCTATCAGGCTGTCCATTTCATGGCAAGTAGGAACTAGTCATTCAAGTACAGGAAACACATTGCCACCTTGTTATCTCTGGGGTCATTGCACTTAGGTACATACACTTGGTGAATATCCGGGAGAGGTTAAGATAAACCCAGATAACAGCTCTCAATACCAATAAGGACAGAATTGTACTCAAAAGTTTAAAAATCTCAATGAGTGATATCGTAACAGGCAGAGGATCATAGGAGATTACTAGGCTGTTGAACCGGAGGTCTTTTTAAGCCTAGCTGTTTCATCCCAATGTAATACCATAAAAATGCTAGTCAGTACCCAATATTGCATTTAGTGATGACTGCCCATGTCCAGGAGGGTTGTGGGCACTATTCCCAGTAAGAATTTGCAATGCTCCATCCACTCATCAAGTTCCTCTTGAACAGCATCATAAAGGTACTTTTTTTCACATGAATTGGTAGCCTGTTCCAAAGATGTGGCAGTTGCTGGAAGATAAATCTGTCCCTCCAGCATGTCCTATTTAAGTTACAGGCCATATTTAGGTCCTTGGAATGGGTAACCCTAGTCCAATTTAGTTGACTGATATGCAGCAAGTTCATTAAGTTTAGGTCTTGGATTGCTCTGGAAGCCAGGCATGTTTCCCCAAAGAAGTCTATATGAAACAGAGTATAGTGACATTGACTTTAATTGGTCTATGTAATGCATACGCTGGAGCCCTTTGATCATCTTTGTTAGAAACCTTTGAGGTCTCTCCAGTTGCTGCAGGTGCTTTGTACTGTGAATGCCAAAAGGGGCATTATACTCAATTATGGGCCAGATCAGTGCCGACTATAGAGGGGATATAATCTCTTTTGCACTCAAGCTGATGCCATTTCTAATCAAGTGTACTATGTAGAAAGTCTTCCTTACTAGAGTAGAGACATGGTGATCAAAGTTAAGGTTGTCAACTTGTAATCCCAGGTCCTTTACCACTTTGTGGGTAGTCAGGGTATTGTTGTTGATTTGATAGTCTAAAGGGACATTGGTTTGTGCTGAAGGGAATGATGCTGCATTTCTTTGCATTCAGTTTAATACCATGACTAATACACAATTTGTTGGTCTGCATGAGACCCTCCTGGAGTACACTAACATAATTTGAGGATTCAATGATTGCACCTAGTTTGCAGTCATCTGCAAACTTGGTCAGCCACAACCCCTTAGATTTGACCTGAACTTCTGAGAAGTATATACAAAACAGTAGAAGGCCCAGCACTGACCCCTGTGGCACCCTGGGGTAACAGGTCTGCTGGTTGATGTAGAGTCACCCACTTTGACAGTGTCTGTCTGGTTTGTGAGTCAGTTGGCAACTCATCCTACAACAAAGGGGTTTACATTCAGTTTGGTAAGTTTATCCATAATGCCTGACTGTAGGATTGTGTTGAAAGCCTTTGCCAAGTCGAGGTATGCTGTGTGCACAGATCTGCTCTTGGCAATGGCCCTGGTCACATTTTCAAAGTTCACCAGATTTAATAGGCAGGATTGGCCCATGACAAAACCAGATTGGGTAGGATCCAGGGTTTGGAGGTCACCTATGTCATTATTTATGAGGCCCATAATGATGCATTTCATGGCCTTAAGAGGAGGCTAGTTAGGCATATAGGTCTGTAATTTCCCAGGTTTGTTGCTAAGCCACTTTTGTGGAGGGGAAATAACTGCTGCTGTTATCCATTCCACAGGAACAAAGTTTGTGTTAGGCTATGACTGAAAAGAGTACTTAATGGTGATGCTAGTTCATGTTTTAGCCTGTAGAGAAGACAGCCTGGGATGTCATCTGGTCTTGCAGCGGCTGTGTTTTTTGCCTTGGACAAGGCTTTGAGAACCTACTCTTCAGTTATGTAAGGCAGTGGAGAAGTTTAGGGGAAGGTTTGTGGTAAGTTAGAAGGTGATAAGGGTGTGAAATTTTCAAAAAAACCTATGCACTAGTGGGTTTGCTATCTCTGTGGGGTCAGTGTGTTTGATACCGTTGGCCACTAGTTCTGCACATACTTTGGTCCTACCTTTTGGGCTACATACATAGCTGTAAAAGGCCTTATGGTTATCCTTGGCTGTACTTGCTAAGTTTCTCTCAAAGGAGCCCTTAGAGGATTTACAAGTTGCCTTATTTGACTGTTGTGGCTGAGGGGGGTGATTTTCCACTGTTGGGGCTTTGCCTTGCTTTCTTGGACAGCAATTTTTTGCACTTATTGTAAAGTTGGTTGATTCTGGATGTCCACCATGGTAGCTTGCATTTACTTCAGGCTCTAGCTCTGATTCTTTCTGGTACAGCCGAGTTTATACAGTTATGTAAGTGATTGTGCAGGGCTGTAGTGTAAGCTTCAGCACAGTTACCATTTCCAGCTTGGGGTGGTTCTTGGAATGCATTTACACCTTTGCTTAGGAGGGTATAGTTTGCCTTGGTGAATTTTATTTTAGTCTGATTTCACCCTTTGTGAGTTCTGGTGTTAGTGCCAGTTCGAAAGTGACTGTTTTTTGGTCAGATTTATCTAATGAGTGTCCAACAGTTGCGGCAGTGCCTCTGTTTGACATGTTAGTGAAGAGCAGATCTAGAATGTTTGTTCCTCTTGTCAGGGCATGAACAATTTGTTCCAGGGCATTTGAATTAACAAAGTCAAGGAACTTTTCCAGTAGCAAGCTGGGGCTAGCGAAGGTTTCCCAGCTGATGGGATAACTGAAATCCCCCATAAACACAGTGTTCAGTAACATTTAGATTATTTCCAGTTTGGTCAAGTAGGCTTCATGGGCATCTAGACCCATGGCAGGGGATCTATAACTAACTATGGCTTAAATGGCAGTCTTACCCACAGTAACCTGCATTTGGAGTAACTCCATGGAGTTGTCCAGTCTAACTACACAGGAGGTGAGTTTATCTCTAATACAGACAGAAACACCACATCCTTTGGTTTTCACATGTTCATTTTGCTGTCTACAGGTGTGGAAGGCATTGTAGCCTTGCAAGGCTAGAGTACTCTCTGAGGCCTTGAACGAGGTTTCTGTGACTGCGCAGACATCTACATCTTCCAGTGAAAGAAGTGCTTCCAGGTAGTACAGTTTTTGGTTTAAGCTCCTAGCGTTTAGCAACATGATCCTTATTTTGTTCTGGATGGCTAATTTCATGTCAGTAACATTGTTTTCAAGACCTTGCCTAAAAATGGCACTTTGGGGGAGGCAAGAGCCTTTGCCAAAAGCCTAGAGTTGCCAGGTCCAAACTTTTTCTAGCAAAGCAGTGGGGTTTGTCAACCATGGCAACCTAGGCTGACAGGAACTGGATCCCCTTTGAATTACACCAAAAAACTAAGCCAATTATTTAAATCAATCATGTTCTGTTTATACTGCAGCTTCATTCTAGGTGACGGTAGTATGCTTCTCAAGACTAGGGACATACCTGTCTGGGGCACATACTCAGAGAGCTCAACCATGTCTTTCTTCATATAGTCCAGTGAGCTACATCTCAGGTCACTCACACCACTCAAACCAACATGAACTTTGACAGAGTCATAATGGTACTTGTTGCTGAGAGACCTGAGTGCATGGGTGATCTGACAAATCCTGGCACTGGACAGGCAGCTGACTGTGAATTTATCTTTGTCCAATCTGGTGAGTGGGACATCCATGTGTCTCACTATTGAGTCTCCAAATGACAAGAAAATTTGTTTTTTTTTATTGTTTCGCCTTACGGGCTTAGTGGGTGAGCACAAGTATTGCTATGTGTCGTGGGTACTGTGGGGACTCTGTTAGTTGTACCAGTCTTGTGTTTTAGAGGTCTCTGGTGTCTAGGTAAGTTTTTCAAGAAAACTTATGTATGTACATTTTTGTGTTTGATGCATACTATGTGTATGAGTAATGGTACTTTGTGCATATGTAGTGGTGGGTGAGTTGGCAACCTCTTCCTTGTTACTGTGTTGAGTGCAAGAGAGCATGGATTCAAGATTTTGGAGTAGATACATCTCTCCCACATTGCACTAGAGTGAATTATTAGTAGAGGGTTGTCGGTGTACATGAGGTGATTGCTACATTGTCTCAAGAGACCCAGGTCAACAAGGTTGGCAGGAGAAACAAGGTTAGTCCAACTGTCCATAATGTTAGGTTGAAGACCATTGTCACTAGGGGTTGCTTTTCAGAATTGTTCACGGAGGAGCTCAGGGTTTTATTTCTTTTTTTCTGGTGGTTAATAGCTTACAGCTCACTAGCAATATTTCTTTGACCAGGAAAGCACTAAGAATGAGGGCTACACTAGTGTGCTAGAGTAGTATCTAAGGTAAATTTGTTTTATTTAAATGTCTAGCTTTGGCACACATTTGCACGGCAGTGCTCGGTGCTACACACAACCACAAACAGGCCTAAATATGAGCAGCTAAAAACTTGAAAAAAATTTAAAAAGATTCAAAAGGACCAATGAGGATGCTTATTCCAAGCCAAAGACCAACCTCCCATTATCAGACAGCATCCAATGAACACAGTCCTCTCACTAAAGTGCAGATAGGCCCCTTCCAATCCAAGATGGCCTGGAAAACATGCTCAGAACAAACAACCCCAAATGCAGCAAGTCTGTATCTGGACTATGCTACACCTACTAGCTACCCTAGTTTTTGTGTGAAACACTAGAGAATGTTTAACACAGCAGAAAAATAGCAGTGAGAGACTGAAAAAAAAACATTTAAAACAGCCAAAAATCAATAAGGAGCTCTAAAGAATGTTTTCAACAGCTAACAGATCAGTTATTTAAACACTGCTTTGTGGAAAAACTAGAACGAGCAGAACAGATAGCTTTAAAACCATGGAAAATACCAGTAAATATTTAACAAACAATGAAAATAGCACAAAAAGCTTTGTAAACAGTGAAAGCAGCAATAAAATTCAATTTAACAGGCACAGTAACAGACAATTGCAGTACAACATTGTAGTCTAGTACACATTATATAAATACAGTACCAAAGTAGGCAGCAGGCAATAAAAATGTGCAGTAAATAGTATAAATAAGCAAAAAACAAAACAAAAAAAAAACAGGCAGCTTATGTTTTTTTTGAAGCTCAGAAGCCTGTAGTCATCTGGTATCTCAGCTCAGACTTGTGGCTGGTGGTAGTCCAACAATTTTCAGCTCATTACAAGCAAGCATGCTAGGCACGCTACAGGCCCAAAGAGTATATCCAGCCTTTCCAGGAAAGAATGACTGCACTGTGGCCATACAAAAGGATTAGTTGGGAATATATTGATAAAGGACACTTAGTAAGAGAATTGTTACAAAGTTCAGTTTCTTTGGAACTAAATATAATCTTGAGTATAATGCTAGGCATTTCTTGATGGTGTTTCCCCTGAATCACTTGTTTTTGAAGGAAGCTGGGCAACTTCTCCTTACTACATTCTTCTGATGTGGTGGGACATCTGGGAGAGAGAGACTGTGGCCTGAGAGAGATAGGAATATAATTTTGCAACCTCCAGATATACATTCCCAGGCCCACTTATCCCATGATATATCCCCTTACTTGACATCATAGATGGCCATATGACCCCACATTGCCTCCAGACTAAGATGGCTGAACAATGTCTCAGGCAGCACATTACTGTATCTAGAAAGGGGCTCTAAGCCCCAACTTCTATTGCTCTAGGTAAACTGTCATTCTGGAAACACCATGATCACACTAACATTTGTCTGCGCCAAATTCAAAGCTAATGTCCTTTCACTGTGTCTGAGAGGAGAAGCATTAAAGAGATTAACATGAATATCTGTAAAAGGTTTTCCTCCTTGCTTTTCAAGATCAGTTTTAACAGATGGACCAATCAAGAATGTCCCTTCAAAGTGGCATTGTTAGAAGTTGCCATTTACGACATTACACTGCTAGTCCAGTGATTGCTGCTCTTGGTAGACATACACAGAGTTATGAGCTAGGTGCCTGGTTTGGTTTGAAACAGAACAAAAGGTTAACATGTTGGAATGAAGTTGAAAAAGTCATCTTCTGTCAACCTACCCAGAGACTGATTTGTCTCAAACAATTTCAGTCTGTCAAAGAAAATGTAGAGGATGTGCAAACATGTTTCTCTAATCTGAAAAATGCAGAGACTCCTTTTTAGGAGAATCTATGTAGTAGAGGCCTTTTTGAGAGCTGCCACTGTAATGAGTATGTCAATCCAAAGAATCTGTACCCAACTACTTCAAACCTTAGGAGGTTGGATGATCATATGTCAAGCTTTTTCTGCTGGGTGCAACAGCCAAGTTCTGCCATACCAAACCAGTCTTGTGGAAATTACTGAAGAGGAAGTCTTGTGACTCTAGAAGATTTCCTTCAAGAAATGCTCAGAAGGAGGATGGTGGTGGTGGTGGTGGTGATGATGGTGGTGGGAGGGGTCAGGGGAGAGGACTAGCCCACTTTTATTACAGTTAGATTTAACATTCCAAAACTCAGAAGCCGTCTGAGGGCACAGAGAGGGAGATTTGTTCTCCTGTCCTCATCAACATGCTTCTTCTTGCATTTATTCTTTTCACATCATAGAGGTGGGCAGGTCCAAAAAAGAAACAATCGATCTTGACTGGAGATAAAAGTGGCTCCCAATTAGAATACAAAACACTTCACTGTACATAAGCTACAGGAATTCACTCTACCAACACCACTACACGCCAATTAGTATGTGAAGTAGATCCCACCACTGCCAAACACTTGTGATGACCATGCCCTAGCCCAGCAATCAAGGAGCCTCAATTCTCACCACTAACACCAGAGAGGTTGTCTCCTAGAAGAGGAAAGGATAACTAATATACACAGTAAAGTACAATTTCCCTTAAGTGCACGCAGAGATCACAGTCAGTCTGGGGCTGGTTGCTCCCTTGCTCACCAAGTCCCCAATAAGACTCCCCACTGGCACAGCTATAGGGTCCAGGTATCAGCCTAACTGGGCAAGCTGTCTCTGTCCAACCAGTGCTTTGTGTCCCTACCAATTAGCTGACAAAACACACACACTTTGAGATGCATATTTATACAACTTCACCGACACTTCTGGGAAAGGCTGACAGATTCTCCAACTGTGCCCCTTTACCAAGACTATATGGTAGTAATTACTGCCTCCACCCAGTTAATAATATCAGCTATTAAAAGGCCCTTAAAAGGGTGTCCAATTATTACTGGGCAATATTAATATCCAATGGTAGTATGACTAACAGTCATGGCTATTACAATAACCTCTATAAATATGCAATGTACTCTAGAGCTTATCTCTATACAAAACAGCCACAGGTAGAAGGTTTTAAAAAATATTTAATAATAAATAATTAAAACACAAGACAAAACTACTACACCAAAGAGATATCTAAGAGTTCGGTTATCACACAGAAACATAAAATAATACAGTAGGTCAGGTCTGATTTCAAAGAAAAATACCTAATTAATCTTTACTAGCTTTAACTATTCCTACAATAAATCACAGTGCTAAAACTTAAATGTGAGCATAAGGCAGAGTGATGATAAGTTAGATGTCCAAAGTCAAAATGCTTTTAGTCTCTTGTGAGAAATAGTATTTAAACATTACTCACAAACATGTCTATAAGGCCCTCCCAAAATTACCTAATTTTTGATACTTAGGTTTTCCCAGTATTCATATTGTATCATCTTAACACCTGGTCTGAGTTCTCAGGCCACAAACTGCATTATTTAGCAATCTAACACCTCCTCAGAAACTTACACAACAATAAAAGACATTTCACATGTATATGCTAGCAGAAACCAGAACAATAAAGCACCTTCCACATCTAAATTCTAGTCATAAACTTTAACCTTAAAACAATGGGCATGAAATCTTCATCCAGCCACCCTGGAGCCGAATTCTAACATAAAAGGGTACAACATGCTTCACTGGACCAGTAGAGTGCAATGTTGTCACATATTTTGCAGTTCCACATTTCACAGTATTCTTTACACTCGCGAAACATGCCTGTGTTTTACATTTATTTACAAATGTCAGAATTATATATCAAATTCTATTTGACTATGCTGGCAACCTTCACCCATCTCTCCCCAATCGTCACATCTCTTCTCCACCCCCCCCCCCCCAGGAAACACAAGCAAGTTTTTCAAGTGCCCCTTGAGAAACATTGCTTGAGTGTGTCAGGTCTATCTTGGTGTACTTCACCTCATTCCCTTTCTTGAGAGCCCATCTGCATTAGCATTGCTACTCCCACTGCAGTGCTGCACTGACATATCACATGCTTGCAACCCCAGACTCCATCTTAGCAACTTGGAATTTTGCTGACTGGCTCTGTTTAACCATGTTAGCGGGTTGTGATCTGTCATCACAGTGAACTTTCTTCCATACAGATAAGGCTGAAGATTTTGTAGTGCCCATACTATGGCTAGACATTCCTTTTCTACTGCTGCATAGCATTCCTCCCTGGGTTGGAGCCTACAACTGAGATAAACTACTGGGTGCTCTTCTCCCTCTGAAGAAATCTGGCTAAGTACAGCCCCCACCCCATAGTTTGAAGCATCCACCTGCTCAACAAATGTTTTGCTGTAGTCTGGACTAGTTAACACAGGGGGTCCACCCAACGCTTCCTTAAGCTTCTGAAATTGCTCACATGCTGGGTCCCTTATCTTGCCTGCTCTTCCTTGTCAGATCTGTGAGGGGAGCAGCTATGGTACTATAATTGGGAATTAAGTTTTTGTTGTACCCTGCTGTGCCCAAGAATGCCCTCACCTGCTTTTTGGTAATAGGTGCAGGCCATGCCTGAATAGCTTCCACTTTGGCAGGTTCTGGTCTTATCTTACCACTCCCCACTCTATATCCTAGGTAGGAGACCTCTGCCATACCCACCTGACATTTGCTCGGCTTAATGGTCAACCCTGCCCTCTGTAGTCTGCCCAGCACCTCCCTGACATGCTGAAGGTGCTCTTGCCAGGAATGGTTGTAGATGGCAATATCATCCATGTATGCAAGGGCAAACCCTCCTGCTAAGATATGATCTACCAGCCTCTGGAAAGTCACTGGGGCATTCTTCATCCAAAAGGGCATCTTTGTGAACTCATACAGGCCAAAAGGAGTCACAAAGGCTGACTTCTCTCTAGCACTGGAAGTCCAGGGCACCTGCCATTAACCCTTGGTAAGATCAATGGATACTTAGCCCCACTCAGCTGTTCTAGGGCCTCATCTGTCCTAGGCATGGGGGTAAGCATCTGACTCTGTGTGACTATTTAATTTCCTGTAATCCACCCAGAACCTGGTGCTGCCATCCTTCTTTGGCATCAGTACCACTGGTGAGGCACAGGGACTATTGGACTCTTGAATCACCTCTAGTTCCAACATCTCCTGTACCTCTTCCTTCAGAGTCTGTTTGGCTCTCTCAGGCACACTATAAGGGGCCTGGCTGATAGGCCTTTGGGGTCCTGTATCCACCTGGTGCTGCACCAGGTGGGTGCTCCCTGGTTTCCTGGTGAACATGCCCCCAAACCTGCAACACTGCTCAGATTTCTTGAACCTGGGTAGGAGACAGCTGCGGAGACATTGCTACCCATTCCACCGAGGTGTCAGCCCGAGCCTCACTGAGGAGATCAGTCCCAAAATCTCTCTCAGACTCTTCCTGCAATCCACTGAAATGCGTAGCACAAGGGCCTCCCTATCATGGTAACGTTTCATCATGTTAACATGGTACAGTTTGTGCTCCTGCCATCTGCCTAGCACTTCCACTATGTACTTAACATCACTTACCTTTCCTACCACCTTGTAGGGTCCCTCCCAAGCTGCTTGCAACTTGTTGTCTGACAGGAATGAGAACCATCACCTTCTGCCCTACAGCATACTCTCTAGCTCGAGCATTCCTTTCATACCACGCCTTTTTCTGTTGTTGGGCTTCTGCCAGGTTCTCCTGGGCCAGGCCCATGAGTTTCCTGAGCCTTGTCCTGAGGTTCAGGACGTATGACACAACAGACTCCATGTGAGACTCACACTCATCTTCCCACTCATCTCAAATTAAATCTAGAGGTCCCCTCACCCTATGCCTATACAGCAACTCAAAGGGTGAAAAATCTGTGGATTCCCTGGGGAAGCTCTCTGTAAGCAAACAACAGATACGGCAAATATTTGTCCCACTCCCTCTTAAAACTGATCTGCAAATACCAGTAGCATGGACTTGATTGTGGAGTATAACCTCTCAACAAGACCATTAGTCTGGGGATGGTAGGGGGAGGTCTTCATGTGCTTCACCCCACAGGACTTCCACAGACAAGTCAGCAGGTCTGACATAAAATTGCCACCTCTGTCAGACAGTATTTCCTTTGGGAAACCTACCGTGCTGAAAATCTCTAGCAAAGCATTTGCCACCTTCTCGGCCTCAATGGAGGACAAAGCCACTGCCTCAGGGTATCGTGTAGCATAATCTACAATCACTAGGATATACCTTTTCCCTGTGGAACTTGGGGTACTCAGAGAACCCACAATATCCATAGCTACCCTCTGAAATGGCTCCTCAATCACAGACAAAGGCATCAAAGGAGCTCTCACCTTGTCTCCTGCCTTGCTTACCTTTTGGCACTGCTCACAGGTCCTGCAGTACCCTGTTACATCTCTGGAAATTCCAGGCCAATAGAAGTTTTGCATAATACGCCTCATTGTACATTTTATGCCCATATGACCTGCAAAGGGAATATCATGGGCAATGGTTTGAAGCACCAGACAGTAAGCTCTAGGCACTACCAACTGCTGTACTCTCTCACCTTCTAGCCCTCCCTCAGGGGTCCACTCTCTGTACAGTAACCCTTTGTTCCAGTATACAGATTTCCCCTTCCCTTGAGAATCAGGTGCCTCCCTAGCTACCTGCATCAGGCCTTGCAATGCAGGGTCTGAGAGCTGAGCCTGTCTCAAGTCTCTCCTTGTAACCCTTCCCACCTCCCCTTCCACAGGAAGTCAGGCATCCTCTGGCAGTGGTGCCTCGCAGTCAGCCTGGGTACTACTACTCACCTCTACCTTTGTAGTTACCCTGTCCAAGGGAACATCAGTACCCACAAGTAGCTGTGGCTCACATTCAGTCTCACTGCTACAGCACAGCTCACTGCCTGAAGTAACTACCTCAGCAGTCCTGGCTGTAAGTATGCAGTCTGTCTGGGTCTCCCCCAGGCTACCAGACCCACATTTTTGTCTCCTAGCCTCACTGCATGTAACTGCATAAGTACATAGTACTGCCTCATCCAAATCCTTCCCTCTCAGGACATCTGCAGGATGGCAGTTTCATACCCATGTTGTCTCAAGACATCCTACTGTTGGCACTTTGTCTTTTCCACTTACTGGCTCCCTCACCTTTGGTTCCCCACCTTGCCTCTGTGGACATCTGTATGCCACATGGCCCCATTGTTTGCATTCAAAACATTTAACCTTAGCTCCTGGATGTGTACCTGGATTAGTGGCGTCCCCTGCTACTGGCGGATTCTGTTGGGGCAGTCTGTGCTGCCCACCATGGGTTCCTTTAGTCCCATGAGCAGTACTGGGGGTCCCTTTCCTGTGCAGGGCTGCCCTTCTTGCTAGATATAGGTCTCCCTTCTTCCCCAACTCCTCTGAAGTAGCACACTATCAGCTAACCAGATCCTCATTTCCTCAGCCAAAGTGCTAAGGGCTTGTTCCCTTACCAAAATGTCTGCCAGCCCTTCAAAAGTGGTGACCTGACATCCACTCACACAGCTATGAAAGTAAGTACTCAGTTCAGCAACATATTCACATACATTTTCATCTGCCTTGCATCTATGCTCACGAAACTTCTTCCTATACATTTCAGGTGTTAGCTTAAAACATTCTAATAAATGTCCTTTTACAGCAGTATAATCAAAACAGTCAGTGTCATGCATTTTTGATAAAGAAGTTACAGCTTTACCATGGAGTAAGGGGGTCAGGAACCATACCCAGAGCCCTTGGTCAACTTCATACTGTTTACATACCCACTCAAACATATGAACGAAGCTATCAAAATTATCCCCCTCTTTAAACTGTGGAAGAAATTTACTGACCTTTTGTGCTTCTGGGGTCCGGTTACTCCCTACCCCATTACCTCCATGACTCTGGCGAAGAGTCAGCATTTCCCTCTCATGCCTTCTCTACCATTCATTTTCCTCAGCTTGTGGACTCCTCATTTTCTCGGCTGCTTTTAGTTTCATACACCTGGCCTCCAACTCAAGTCTCTTTAGCTCCAGCTAGATTTTTAAGTCCACTGCAGAAAGGTTGAGCTGTCCATTCTCCGAGGATATTGTATCTCCACTGTCAGTCTGATTGTCCTCCAGGCTGCTATTTTCTGATGCAGCTGTAATCAAGGCTGCAATCAGGCATGCTTTAGTCAGGTTTCCATGCACCAGTCCCCTAACCTGGCACATCTCCGCCAGCTGGCTCCTTGTCAGCTTTCCATACTCTTCTGCTGACATGCTGCCTGCTCACCCTGACTAACACTAAGCTAACAAAAGAAATAAAACTATAGTGATCTGAACTCTGAGTATACACTGCGTGGCTGTTTTAGAGTACAAAGCACTTTACTGTACATAAGCTACAGGAATTCACTCTACCCACACCACTACACGCCAATTAGTATGTGAAGTAGATCCCACCACTGCCAAACACTTGTGATGACCATGCCCTAGCCCAGCAATCAAGGAGCCCCAATTCTCACCAGTAACATCAGAGAGGTTGTCTCCTAGAAGAGAAAAGGATAACTAATATACACAGTAAAGTATAATTTCCCTTAAGTGCACACAGGGATCACAGTCAGTCTGGGGCTGGAAGCTCCCTTGCTCACCAAGTCCCCAATAAGACTCCCCACTGGCACAGGTATAGGGTCCTAACTGGGCAAGCAAAAACTTCCAGTACCCTCTTTGTCCAACCAGTGCTACATGTCCCTGCCAAGTTGCTGACAAAACACACATACACTTTGAGATAAGTATTTATACAACTTCACAGACACTCCTGGGAAAAACTGACACAGATTCTCCAACTGTGCCCCTTTACCCAGACTATACAGTAGTAATAACTGCCACCACCCAGTTAATAATATCAGCTACTAAAAGGCCCTTAAAAGGGTGTCCAATTATTACTGGGCAATATTAATATCCAATGGTAGTATGACTAACAGTCAAGGCTTACTTAGAGTGGCCTATTACAATAACCTCTATAAATATGCAATAGAGCTTATCTCTACACAAAGCAGCCACAGGTAGAAGGTTTTAAAAATATTTAATAATAAACACAAGACAAAACTACTACACCACAGAGATATCTAAGAGTTCAGAGATCAAACAGAAACTTAAAATAATACAGTAGGACAGGTCTGATTTCAAAGAAAAATACCTAATTAATCTTTACTAGCATTAACTATTCCTACAAGAAATCACAGTGCTACAACTTAAATGTGAGCATAAGACAGAGTGATGATAAGTTAGATGTCCAAAGTCAAAATGCTTTTAGTCTCTTGTGAGAAATAGTATTTAAACATTACTCACAAACATGTCTCTAAGGCCCTCCCAAAATTACATCATTTTTGACACTTAGTTTTTCCCAGTATTCATACTGCATCATCTTAACAACTGGTCTGAGTTCTCAGGCCACAAACTGTATTGTTTAGCAATCTAACACCTCCTCAGAAACTTACACAACAAGACATTTCACATGTATATGCTAGCAGAAACCAGAGCAATAAAGCACCTTCCATATGTAAATTCAAGTCATAAACTTTAGCCTTAAAATAATGGCCATGAAATCTTCATCCAGCCGCCCTGGAGCTGAATTCTAAGATGAAAGGGACAACATGGTTCACTGGGCCAGTAGAGTGCAACGTTGTCTCATATTTTGCAGTTCCACATTTCACGGTATTCTTTACACTCAAGAAACATGCCTGTGTTTTACATTTATTTACAAATGCCAGAATTATATATCAAATTCTATTTGACTAGGCTGGCAGCCTTCACCCATCTCTCCCCCAATCGTCACACTAAGGATAACCATAAGGCAATTTTCAGTTACGTCCACAATCTTAATGGCAGCACCTGACAATGTGCACAGTTAGTTGTAGATGGCATCACCTACACACAGCCAGAAGATATAGTAAATCTGCTGGCCAATAAATTCAGGATGAATTTCACCTCCCATCACTTCAGGTTACCACCCAAGAAATACCACCCACCATTCCTCTACGAATTACCACAATAGAACAATTCACTACTGTTCTCTCTAAAGTTAAAAACACAATTTCAACGGGTTCCAACAATATCTCTTAAATAGCTTGAAACAGAAACTATCCAGCCCACTAAGATTTCTAACCACAGCCTCCAAACTGGTTTCGTCTTGAAGGAGTGCAACAGTCATCCCTCTGCATAAAGGGAGACCATTAACAGACCCAGGAAATCACAGACCTATAGGTTTGACCAGTCTTATATGCACTGCCATGAAAAGAATAATCATGGACCTGAAAAATAATGACACAGGAAAACTCCAGAACTGGATTTAACCCAGTTCAGTTTGTCAAGGGCAGGTCAGGCTTGCTGAATCTGGTGGATTTCTTTGAGAAAGTCACTAGGGCCATGGACAAGGGTAAACAGTGCATACTGCCTAGCTTAACCTAAGACATTTTGCTCAATTCTCCACTCTGGTATTACAGATACTCACAAAGCTGGGTATAAATCCCTGTGTCACCAAATGGATAGCCAAATGGCTTATGAACAAGACATATGTTGTTAGAGTGGGAGAATCCAGATCCAGCAAGAGGCAAGTTACTAAAGATGTGCCACATGGCTCAGTGCTGGGACCTCTGTTCAGAATATACTTCTCTGAAGTCAAGGCTAATATAGAAAGCATTTGGCTGACCAAGGTTAGCCCCATCTTGCAGTTGTCAACAATCAATGAATTCCCCAATGATGGATATATCCTACAGAAGGGTATGACCCAAACACATGAATGGTGTCACAGCCATGGTCTAAAACTAAATGCAAAAAAAAAAAAAGGAAAATCATACCCTTTGGGAAGTCTAAAACTCCTGCAAATTAAAACATTAATAACACACCCATATGACTGGACTTAGAAGGGAGAGATCTAGGTACACAGAGACAGCAGTCTGAACTTTGACCATCATGTGTCCACAGTGGTGGGGAAGTCCTTCTATGTGGCACAGCACATAAGTAAAGGTATGGTATCTAGATCCAAGGAAATTATAGTTCCACTGTACTCAGCCCTCATCAGACCAATAATCAGGTACAATGCACCTTCAGGCATGTACTTGACCAGGCAGTTGCAACAACTGAAGTGGCCTCAGAGGCTCCTTATAAAAAATACTGGGTGTTAACATGTCCTATGCAGCTTGACTAAAAGTCTTATCCATCTACTCTGTCCCTTACCAATTATAAAAGGTTGATATAAGCATAACCTACAAGGTGCTCTCAAAATCCAACACTAATGGATGTTACACATTCACAAGACAAACTAAATGAAGGCCAACCAATTTAAGGACCTACACATACAACACAAACAAAACATGCTGGAGAAACAGATATGTGTCTCAGAGATAACTCCTCTGGAACAAGCTTCCTATTCTCGTAAAGCAGAACCCTCTTCAAACACAATTTGAATCAATGGATGGGGAATTGTAAATTCACTACTGGGGCAATGCACATGTTCCTTATGAACAGGGACAGTCTGTAAAATACTCAGACATAAACATAGACCATTCTCTAGCCCTTAGGGATTGAAAACAAGGTTAAATTCATGTATTAATGGCTAGACGTGTAAGGGCTAGTAATCTCCTATGAACCTATGGTCTCTCTCACTCTCTTTCTGTAGTTGTGTACTTCTCATGCCAGATGTCGACATAGGTTCATAGGATGATACTAGGCTATTAGCCAGGAGGCCCTTATAAGCCTAGCGAAGAATTTTACCCCTGTTCCTTCAAAGTCAGCACCTGTTTCCCCTGTCCAGCAGGGACACAGGTGGGATCCCAGGGGTATATTTTCCGTTTCCCATCCAGTCGTCCAGGTTCCTCCTACAGAGGGCTAGAGACTGCTTGACATGGAGAGGGAGTCGATTCCTGTCTTTGGGACACAAATCTATCCCACCAAGAAGTTTTATTAATGTCACAGACCAGGTTAAGGCCTTGCGTGCGGGCTGCATGAGTGGAGTTCGTCTTATGGATATGCAGTAACTCCATCAAGGCTGGGTCTGAAATGGCCTTGTATGCCAGACACTGGTCTCCTATGAGCAGTCTGTACGACACTGAGTAGAGGGACAAGGCCTTTTGCCTATCTGTATAGGATAGGTGTTTGAAACCCTGGATTTTCCTGGTCAGGAACCTCTGTGGTCTCTCCAACTGTTGCATGTGCTTGGCAAGGTATATGCCAAAGGGAGCATTGTACTCGATAATGGGTCATATGGACCCAGATGGTCAAAGGGGTATTATGACCTCCTTGTTCCTGGACGAAATATCCTTATTTATGAGGTGGGCCATATAGAAAGCCTTCTGTACAATTTAGGCAACATGGTGGTCAAAAGTCAGGTTGAAATCAACCTGGGTGCCCAAGTCCCTTATGACTGATTGCATACTTAGTATGTTGTTATTAATGTGATAATTAGTGGGGATGACATTTTCCCCAAAGGGGCTAATGATGCATTTCTTGGCATTCAGTTTGAGGCCATGCTTCTGGCACCAGCCATTAGTTTGGGTAAGGCTCTCTTGGAGGATGCTCAATCACTAGGGGAATTTAAGAAAGCACCCAGCTTGCAGTCATCTGCAAACTTGGTCAGCCACAAACCACTGGTTTTGGCTTGTACCTCAGAAAAGTATATCCCACACAGTAGAGGCCCCACGACCGATCCTTGGGGTAAACCGCTCATTACGGGTCTACTACTAGAGGTGGCTTCCCCTACTTTGATTGAGTTGGTTCTATCAGTGACCAGTTAGCTACCCATCTGGTAACATATGGGTTGATGCCTAGATGGGAGAGTTTATCTATTATGCCTGAGTGGGAAACAGTGTCAAAGGCTTTGGTTAGGTCAAGGTAGGTGGTGTGCACTGTCTTTCCCTCGTCCATGGCTTTGGTGACTGTCAAAGAAGTCGACCAAGTCTGTGATGAGATATGCTTTTCAGGTCCCTCCAGAGGATCAAATGTACTAGTTTAAATTGTGAAGATGCATAGAAAGCTGGAAAGAAAAGCTGCAAAGCATATGCTGAGTATGTAATTATCCTGTAAACATTTTCAGTTGCCAATATTATCTATTTCACTTAATTTAAACTTGTTGACATGGGAATATATGGGAATTTTACAGCTGCAAAAACAAGTATCTGTAGCATGCAGGTATTTTCAAGCTGCAAAAACAAGTATCTGTAGCATGCAGGTATTTTCAAAGACAGTCAGGAAAGGATGAACATTTCTTGATAAATTACATTTTAGTAAAATCAAGGTACATCAAAAACATACAAAATGCTAAGAAACTTAAAATATACCACCAGGATCTTCAAAAGCAGGTTTTATAAGAATATTCTGAACCACACCAAATGAATAAATTTAAGGAAATTCAGCTACAGAAACAGCAAAAAGACTTACTCTCTCCAGTACCTTGGCAAAAAGCCTTCCAGGAGTACAAACAAATTCATAAAACCACAATATTTAATAAGCAGCCACATTAAATATTTTACACATAATTAACACATTATTCATGACTTAAATACGGGAGGTTGGCATAATGGTTGTTTACCTTGCAGAAGCAAGGTGCAGGGTTTGATTCTCACATGGGGTAATTGGCTAGGCTTAAAATGGCCCATGAGGGCAGTTAGCCTAGTACTAACCTATGAACCTATAATTAAATACCTCAAGTTATGTTCATTTTTAACCCTTCTGAAGCAAGTGTATTATACTTTAAAATATAAACAGCCTCTTTGTGTAACAATGTCTCTATGGGTTCCCACCTCACGCATATGCACTACTACTTGCTCTAGAATACACCATTTCAATAACGCTGCATTACTTTGATGCAAATCTTTAACATGTGCAGCCAGAGGGCTTTCGATATGAGCTTTCTTAATATCTCTGATGTGCTCTTGAAACCTGATTTTAAAAGACCGCTGGCTTTCCCCACTATAAAACAGCCCACAGGGGCATAGTAGAACATAAATAATCCCTTCAGTATTACAGTTAAATTGCTGAACAGGCTGAAAATTAATATTGTTAATTTTAGGAAAGTAAATTCACCAGTTGTTTACATACACAACATTCTCCATATTTAAATGTACCATAATTTTAACAGGTCCATTAAAATTTGTTATAGGAAGAACAAATTTACTATGAACTATTATATCAGCTATACTTCTCCCCTTCTTGCAAGAAATACAAGAACAAGTATTAATCCTATTAGCCAAATCATTGCACTTTAATAAAATGGGCCAATAATATTTCAAAAGCCTATTTGTTCACCAAGGATATTGTACACTGTCACAAAATAAATCTCTCGTCTATCCATATCTGTATTATTTCTATTGTTCCTCGCATAACTGTTATAATAATACACAATATTCTCCCCACCATGTTTATTACCCTCAAAATGCTCACTGGTAACCCTCTGTTGTTCATCCCGCCTTATAAAATTAACATTATATTTTTTTGAAATAACTTTTTGAAGGGCATCTAAAACCTTTTTGTCATACCCCTTGTAAACAAACATAGCTACTGTTTTATAAGCTTCTTTAAAAAAATCCACATCCTTGCTGCACAATCTATTAAGTCTTAAAAATTCACCATAAGGTAATGCTGAAATCAAATGGTGGGGATGACAACTAGAACTATGCAATTATACATTTCCTCCATCCAATTTCCTATGAAAAGATGTTTTCATTTTATTTAATTGATGAGATCCTTTAAGAATTAAATTGAGGAAACTGACCTCTAGCCCCACTTGTAGACCTTCAAACCAGAATTGGAACCTATTTTCCAGTAAATTATTAAACTGGTGGACCAAAGTATTAACCCCTTTACATGGAAAAATTAACTCATCTATGTAGTGATAATATTTAAATACATGCTTTTTTAAACAATGCTGTGTATACAAGTATTCCAACTCAGATTTGGCCATGGCCTAATTAGCATACATAGGGGGAAAATATGACCCTATTGCTGTTCCCTGCTTTTGAGGACTATCTGTATGTTAACAGACCAAACAGAAAGTGAACCAAAAATTACCAGCATTCTAGGTGACAGCAAGGGTGGACTGTCACTAAGGAAACCTCGAAACCACTGTGTTTACAGCACTGATACCTATGATTTATAGTGTCTCACTATATAATCACTGACATGGGAATGATTAGGAAAAATTAATGGAAACAAGAGAATATGATTATGCCTACATATAGTAGGAACCAATAATATCTAAGCTCTATAATGGTCTATGTACAAAGCAAGAATGAGATTATATATCATCATGGTGGAGTCACTGTGTTTAATATAAGACTCTGCAAGGAAAATGTCTGGAAGAGATGTGAATTAATGACAGACGAACATTAAGTAAATAAAATAGTAGCTTCCATCAAAGGAAATTTGATTTAATGCGTTCAAGCATCAGTGGGTACTGTATACCACATATTTTTAGATTATAACTCAGGAAATAGACAAAGTGTTAACTTGCTCTAATGATTTTATTAAACTAACTTGGTGTGAATAGGAACCATTTTTATTCTCAACTTGTTCAAGCAGAATATTGCACTCATAAATGTAGTTATCACCAGACAATATTACAAACACCTTTATCCATTATTAAAACTGTAAAAGCCTTGCACAACATGAATGGTGACATAAAATAAATAAAAGATTAAAAAAAGCAGTACCATGATAATGGTAGGCAATCATTAATAATGATTAAAAAGAACAAAGCTAAGATACAAAAAAAAGCAACATAGTAAGAGAATATTGACATTTCTTATGGCAAGAAATAAAAGATATTTATAGGCAGGCAATTTAGACTAAATTATGGTTTTGTGTACTATTTAATATATTCTGTTTTGTAACTTTTACTGATATTACTAATGGTTTTAATTGTTAAAATTGACTTGCATAAAAAATAAGGGGTTAATGGATACACAGACTAGTACAGAGAAGTATTGCCTTATAAGCCAGATGACTGCTCATTTGAAAATGATCTGTCCTAAATGACTGGGCAATGAGGGCAAACTGAAAGCAGGAGTATAAACCTGAAAATCAAAGTGTTGCATTTGTTTTTTATGCTCTCAAAGAAAAATAAATAATAAATTGAATTCTGAGCTCATTTTTCTTGCAGCAGGATACAGCAAGCATGTTTTTTTTATCTGCAATATAGAAAAATTAGTGAAAAGACCTGAAGACTAAACATTTTTAAGAAATATAAGGAGACCCTCCCCTAAGAAGAAAAGTGGGAGAAGTGTTGCAGGTTTTTCATAGGTTCATAGGTAGGTACTAGGCTATCTGCCCAAGGGTATTTATAAGCCTAGCCAGAATGTGTTGGCTTTCGCCTCCCTTTTAAATTAGTTTCCTGGGCCTCTGTCTAGCATGGCCAATGAAGTGATCCCAGGGGTAAATTTACGATTTCCCATCCACTCATCAAGATTTCTCTTGAAGAGAGTCAGTGAGGGGCTTTGCCTAACATAAACTGGGATTCTATTCCAGAGCGAGGGAAGTCTCTGGGACAGGAATCTATCCCTCCAGCATGTCCTGTTTATTGTTGTGCTGAGGTTTAATTCACTGGAGCGTGTGGCTCTAAGATATTTGGTTTTCTTGAGGTGGAGCATGTCCATTAATTCCAGAGCGAGGGAAGTCTCTGGGACAGGAATCTATCCCTCCAGCATGTCCTGTTTATTGTTGTGCTGAGGTTTAATTCACTGGAGCGTGTGGCTCTAAGAGATTTGGTTTTCTTGAGGTGGAGCATGTCCATTAATTCCGGGTTGGACATGGCCTTATACGTCAGGCAGAGATCACCTCTGAGCAGGCGGTAAGCAACCGAGTAGAGCTGGAGTTTCTTTAGTCGAGCTGCATAGGGCATCTGCTTGAGGCCCATGATCCTCTTGGTGAGGTACTTCTGTGGTCTTTCCAGCTGTTGCAAGTGTCGAGTTAGGTACATTCCAAATGGGGCATTGTACTCTATTATGGGCCTTATGAGTGATGAGTACAGGGGCACAATGAACTCTCTTGATCTAGAGGTGAACCCTTTCGTAATTAGGTGGTCTACATAGAAGGAATTTCTAACCGTTTTGGCAATGTGATTATCAAAGGAGAGGTTGCTATCTACCTGGGTCCCCAGGTCCCTAACTACATCTTCAGTACTTAGTGGATTACCACCTATGTGATAAATTCGTGGGCACTTTGTTTTTCCCAAAGGGGATGACTATGCATTTTTTGGCATTTAGCTTGAGGCCTTGGTTCTGACACCAGGTATCTGTCTCTGAAAGACCCTTCTGGAGGATGTCTGTATCAGCCAGAGTCTCTATTATGGCCCCCAGTTTGCAGTCATCTGCGATCTTGGTCAGCCATAGTCCTCCCATGCTTGCCTGTACTTCAGAGAAGTATATACCAAACAGGAGGGGTCCCAGGACCGAGCCCTGTGGGACACCACTTGTAACTGGTTTACAGTCGGACATGGCACCCACAACTCTGACCATGTGTGTTCTATCCGTGAGCCAGTTGGCAACCCATCTTGTGACATAGGGGTTAATGTTCAAGCTGGTGAGCTTATCTATGATGCCAGAGTGGGGAATGGTGTCAAAGGCCTTAGAGAGGTCCAGGTAGGCTGTGTGGTCTACCTTTCCTTCATCTATGTCCTTGGTGACTGTTTCAAAGAAGTCAACTAGGCAGGATCTGCCTTTAACAAAGCCGAATTGGGTAGGGTTCAGTGTCTGGAGGTTCCCAATGTCTCTGTTTATGAGTTCCATGATGATTCGCTCCATAGCTTTGCAGACCAGGCTTATAGGGCGATAGTTCCCGGGTTCTGTTGTGGTACCACCTTTGTGGAGCAGGATGACTGTTGCTGTACGCCATTCTTTGGGTACATAGCCTGTGGTAAGGCTGAGTTTGAACAGTGAATTTGGGTGAGGGTTTAGTTCCTTTTGGAGTTCATGTAAGACGCAGCCTGGGATGCCATCCAGTCCCATTGATGCTGTGTTTTTAGCTTTGGAGAGGGCTGTTTTTACCTGCATGTCTGTGATGTCTGGGGCTCTGCATTCTTCTGGGATGTACACGGACCCTTTTGGGGGTGGGGGGGTGAAGTTTGCACTAAACCTGTCAGCCTGGATGTTGGCAATGTCAGTTGGTTCAGTATATTTTTTGCCATTTTGCACTAGCTCATTGCATATCTGAGAGTTGCCACCTAGATTCTTGACATAGTTAAAGAAGGCTTTGTGGTTATCTTTAGAGTCTTTAGCAATTTTTCTTTCGAAACTGGCTTTGGATGATTTTATGAGGGATCGTAGTTTCTTGCTAATATTGATCAGTGATGCCTTTCCTTTTTGGGATTTTGCTCTATCATGTAATAGTTTCCTCCTTCTGTTGTATAACTTATTTATGGCTGGGGACCACCAGACTAGTTTCCTCTTTTTGGAGGAGTGAGTCTTAGTTTTACTTGGGATGGCTCGATCCATGCATTCCTGTAGATGCTCATAGAATGCATTTGTAAAGGATGCTGTGGTTTGGGCAGCATTATCCTTTAGCAAGGGGCTTTGAAACTTTCCACATCGGTCTTGAGGAGTGTGAAGTTGGCTTTTGAAAAGTTTTTCACAGTGGTTTCCTTGACTGGGGGTGGGGTCGGGATGTGGATGTCCAGTGTGATTAGTTTATAATCTGATCTTATCAGCGAGGGGTTTACCTCTGGTGTGGAGCACTGATCCCCCATGTTGGTGATGATCAGGTCCAATATGTTGTCACCTCTTGTGGGCATTGTAACCAACTGTTCCAGGGCATTTGAGTTTATAAACTCTAGGAAGTGTTGGGAAAAGGAGTTTGTACTTGAGTAGTTATCCCAGTCAATGTTTGGGTAGTTGAAATCTCCCAATATCATGGTGTTAGGTAAGACCTTTATATTTTCCAATGTTCTCAGGAATGCTGAGTGGGGTCCTAAGACAAGGTAGGTGATCTGTAGCAAGCTATGATCTGAAAAGCAGCTTTGCCCACTGTTAGTTGCACATGGATGGTCTCTGAGGCCTTGTGCTGTGCTACTAACCTGGAGGTGTGGGTATCCTTTATGAAAATGGATACATACCCTCCTTTTGTATTTTGGTCTGGGTTCTGGGGCCGAAAGGTATGGTATGAGTTGTAGCTTGGTAGTGCTGGGGTGCTCTCTGGAGCTTTGAACCAGGTTTCTGTTACTGCAAAGACATCGATTTGCTCCATGCTAAGGAGTGCCTTGAGTGCATGCATTTTGAGGTTTAGACTTCTGGCATTGAGTAGCAATACCTTCAGTTTCTGGTTACTTGTGTTGTTTACTGAGGTGGGTTTGTCTTTTGAACCTTGCCTAAAAAAGGCACTATGGGGTTGGCAAGTGCCTTGGCCAGTATTCGAAAGCCTAAGGGCGACAGGTGCAAGTCATCTCTGGCAAAGCAGCGTGGGTTGTTGAGCATGTCATCCCAGGCTGACAGATACTGGATCCCCTTTGAACGACACCAACAGCTTAGCCAATTGTTAAAACTGATCATTTTTTCTTTATACTGTGGCATCATTCTTGGTGAGGACAAGATGCTACTCAGGGTCAGGGTCATACTGGCCTGGGCTACATGATCACAGAGTTCCTCTATGTCTCTTTTCATGTAGTCCAGGAAGGTATGTCTCAGGTCGTTCACACCAACATGTACAATGACAGAGTCATATTTGTACTTGTTTTGGAGTGACATGAGTGCTTGTGTTATGTGGCGGATCCTGGCACCCGACAGGCAGCTTACAGTAACCTTCTCCTTGTTCAGTCTAGTGAGTGGAACGTCAGTGTGCGTGACAATAGTCACCTATTTCTAGTGTATTGGGTGTGTTGTTATGCCTTAAGGGCTGTGGTTGCGTGGCACACTGACTTTGTGAAGTATGTGATACGCGGTGGTTGTTTGAGGGTGGAGGTTGCTTGGATTTCTGCTTTGGAGGTCTCTGCTGCTTAGGAAGATTTTTATTTAGAGCCTCCAAGTATGTTTTTATTTATGTGTGTTGTTTGCTGGTGCATGCATGACTGTTTTATGGGAGATTGGAAGTGTGGTGCAAGTGTTTCCCTTCTCCTCCTGACTGGCTGTTCCAGCCTTGGGTTGAGAGAGCTTGGCCTCCAGTTTGGCTGTATAGTTGCATCTCTCACACACATTTGTGTTTGTTGGAAGGAGGAGAGGGTTGTCTGTGTACATGAGGCAATTGTAACATTGCCTCAAGATTCCCAGATTCACCAGCTGGACTGGAAAGTATACCTGAAACTGCCCTTTGGACATGCCTGCATGGGTAAATGAATTGTTTTACTGATTGTCCGATAGGGATGAATAGGGAGCCTTGTACTACTGTATAGTAAATGGGGAGGTGTAGTGTTAACATTTATTAGTGTTTACTGAGAGCTTGGAGCAAGTGCTGGGCTGTAAAAGGAAAGTTAGAGTGCTTAATTTGAGAGTTTGACTAGTTCTAAGAGAAAAATTGAAGAGACGACTTTGTGGAGCCTGGAATAGTTTAATCCTAGCTAACCGGCACTGCGCAAAACTGCACAAATGCGGGTTTTAAGGCAGGGAGATGAAAGAGATAGGAATTAGCCCAAAATGGCCAATAAACTACTAGTTGCTGGGCTGAGACCACTCCTCCAGGGACAGATAGGCTGCTCAAAGCTCCCCACTCTCACTGGTGAACAGAGAAACATCCTCCTATCCAAGTAAGGATATGGGCAACACAGGAACTTATACCACAGCCCTGAATTCAGCAGAACCTGAAAACTGGACTACATTAGCTTAGAAAAGGCAGGAAACAATAATTTTTTTCGTTTTTTTTCTTTTTTTAAGCAGCAGATACAATAAACTTTCACAAAAACAACTTTAAATGCTTATAACAGGCTAGCACACTTTAGTGTGTAGCCTAAAACAGTTAAACAACAAAAAAATGACTTAACTTTAAATGTGCTTAACAGCAAAAACAGTATAGTATGCAGCAAATAATTTTTTTTAAGGCACAGAATTGCTAGAAATCGCTTTTTGGCAAGGTTAGCATTCACAGGAAAAATGCAGAGAAATAAAAAATACTTAAGCTGAAAGTCACTCTTTTGTCACTGTGCTGCTTGTAGTACTCTGCAGGACACCACGAGGAGCTTGGCTGAGTAGTATACAAACACAAAACCACGCAAATGCAGGTTTTAAGGCAGGGAGATGAAAGAGATAGGAATTAGCCCAAAACAGCCAATAAACTACTAGTTGCTGGGCTGAGACCACTCCTTCAGGGACAGATAGGCTGCTCAAAGCTCTCCACTCTCACTGGTGAACAGATTCCAATTATTTAAAGATTTGGACCTATCATTTCTCTAAAAGCTTGTGTACAACAAGAGTATAATAATTAACCTTAAAATTACTGGCAAAACACTGAATTTTTAAATCTCAGCAATATACATTTAAGTTATGCATTTTCATACACTCCATGTTTATTAGTGAGTCATCACAATATTAATGTAAAACTGTTTTACTTCCATAAGTTGCATCTTTGTAGTTCCCAGAGTCTTACATAGAACATACAAGCAAAAATAGTGATGGGATTTTGTGAGTAAAAATAAAAGTTACTATGTAACCTCTGCATATTATCTCCCTAATCATTTGCTAATGGAGATGCTTTGGTAAGCCTAGGTGCATATGTAGAATCACCACCAGATGTCTCCCGAATGGAGAAGTTGTGCAAGGAATCAGTAGTACTGCAACCCTCCATGGGGATGACTGCAGGCTTCTGGACAACACTAAATTCAGACTTTTTGGTTCACTACATTGCTGAAAAGCAGACTATGGGGTTTTCCTCTTTTCATCTGTCTCTTGCTACTGTTGTGGATACTGCCTAAACCACTCTTGGCACGGTCTCCTCTGCATCCATTCTGTGCAGGATAGAATTTTCCATCTAGCAGCAGGGCTACATCCCTCTGTCTTCATTTATTTCATTTAGACAGTTAAGGTGTTGAAAGAATTTAGGTCAGATTACATAGGCCTCCTGAAGGGTATTATCCATGAACAGCTTAATGCTGCCATTGCTGAACTGTGTTAGGGCAACCACAAAGCATTCTATAGCTATGTCAAGAATCTCAATGGCAACATCCAGATCTGATCTGAGTTACAGGACACCAGCACGAAAATTACAGAACCAAATGATAATTGCCAACATCCTGGCACATAGGTTCAGTGCTAACTTTACCCCCCTCTCTCAGCTTAAAGGGCCCATATCTATACAGGAAGAATGCAAAGTCCTTGTAATCACATCTATGCAGGTAAAAGCTGCACTCTCTAAAACCAAAAACACAGCATCCATGGGACTGGACAACATCCCAGACTGCATTTTACATCATCTTCAGAATGAACTGGCTCCCCACCTAAGCACCATGTTCAATCATAGTCTCACGTCAGGCTTTGTGCCCACTGAATGGTGCACAGCAACAGTTATCCCACTCCACACCACTGATCCTGGGAACTATCGCCTTATTACCCTGACGAGCCTGGTCTGAAAGGCCATGAAACATATCATCATGGAACTCATAAACAAAGACATTGGTAACCTCCAAACTCTGGACCCCACCCAGTTCGGGTTTGTGAAAGGCAGATCATGCCTTCTAAACCTGATTGACTTCTTTGAGGCAGTCACCAAAGCCGTAGAAGCGGGTAAGGTGGTTCACACAGCCTATCTTGACCTCACCAAGGCTTTCAACACCATCCCCCATTCTGGAATTATAGCTAAACTCACTAAACTAAGTATAAATCCCTACATCACAAGATGGGCTGCCAACTAGCTCAGTGAGTGAACCCACACAGTAAAAGTTGCAGACTCCAAATCTGACTGGAAACCAGTGACAAGTGGAATACCACAGGGGGTAACACAGGGTTCAGTCCTGGAACCTCTCCTGTTTGGTATCTACTTCTCTGAAGTAGAGGCTAACAGAAGGACTCTGAAGTTCACAGATGACAGCAAATTAGGAGCCATAGTCTAGTCCCAAAATGATGCTGACATCCTACAGAAGGGCCTCACTGAGAGAGATGCCTGGTGTCAGAGTCGTGGTCTCAAGCTCAATGCCAAAAAGTGCACTGTCATCCCCTTTGGTAAAAACTCTGTACCCATGAACTACCACATAAACGGCAGTCTACTTAATGCCAAATGTGTGATAAGAGACCTTGGGACCCAGGTGGACAGTAGTCTCTCATTTGATAATCACATCGCCACAGTAGTCAAGAAATCCTTCTATGTAGCACACCTCATCGCAAAAGGGTTCTCATCCAGGAAAAAAAGAGGTCATTGTTCCCCCTCTACTCGGCACTCATTAGACCCATTATAGAGTACAACACCCCTTCTGGAATGTACCTCACAAGACATCTGCAGCAGCTGGAAAGGCCACAGAAGTACCTCACAAAGAGGATTACTGGCCTCAAACAGATGCCCTACACTATCTCAAAAAACTCCAGCTTTATTCTGTAGCATATCGCCTAATCCGAGGAGATCTCTGCCTGACATATGAAGCTATGTTAAACCCAGAGCTTTTGGACATGCTACACCTAAAGAAATCCCAATCCCTCTGAGCTACACACTCTAGGGACCTAAACCTTGTCACCACAATAAACAGGACATGCTGGAGGGATAGATTCCTGTCCCAGAGACTTCCTATACTCTGGAGCAAGCTACCTATCTATGTCAAGCAAAGTTCCTCATTAGCACTCTTCAAGAAAAATTTGATGAGTGGAAGGGAAATACACCCCGGGGATCACGTCTGTGGCTCTGCTTGACAGGGGCACAAGAAATTAACTTTCTTGGGTGGTATAAACCAGGGAACCTTGTTGGCTAGACTTACTTAGGCCCTTGAGCCAATAGCCTAGTATCTACCTATGGACCTATGTAGACAGAGCAGGTACTGTATGTCACTGCAAGATACTGCTGATCTAGCACCTCCTTCTGACACATAATAAACCATGTGGAACAGGGGTCTGCCAAGGTTAGATGATGCCATGCTCTGGGTCAGAGTGCTGCTATCAAAGGACTCTCCCAGTTTTTTTTTTATCAACTAAATGTCTCTGAAAATAAGTGTAGACTAAGTAATTCAGTGCCAACAAGAAAGATATACAGGTGGACACCAAAACACACTTTCCAAATCTCTCACTACTTCATTCCTTATTGTGTGAATGAGCAGCTGGGCATTAGGAACACTATATGGTACTGAAACAGCTGTACACAGTTTGCAACTCTTCAGACATACCATAGAGCCCTAGAAAATAGAAAACCTAATTATCCTACTTGAAAATGTGATTACAGCAACCTGGTTCTCCCATTCAATTCATGAATAACCTTTTATAGAATCCACTAAGTGGGACATTGCCCAACAGATTTGTGGTAGGTAAAAAATATAAGTCTGCACAAGTCTCCTCTGGTGAAATGGAATGAGATCAGATGACTTGTCCTTACATGCCAAGTTATCTGCCAATACTCCTTACATTTTGAGTAATCCGAAAAAATCTCGGGTCCTTGTCATGAAAGTCTTCTGGGGAAGGATTCAGAGGACAGTCAATAGATTTAGTTTTGGCCAGGCATCTTCTGAACTTCTTATTTGGTAATTCTGTGGTCCAGGACTCAGTGGTCCTCTTTACAGGTTGGGATGTTGAGAAGTTATAACTGGTCCTGAATTCAAGAAAGGATGTGGGTTGAAAAGCCTCCCAATGAGTTGGGAGTTGCCTGAGGTTATCCTTTGAGTCAAAATGTACTGTTTGGTGAAGCTTCATGAACTGGCTGAGGAAAATTAATTATGCACGGTTACCACCAATAGAAAAATGTTGCCAAGGCCACTGGTGATTGGGAAACAAAATATGGTGGTTCCCAGGGAGTCAGAACAGAGACTTTAATATCATTCCTGCAGCTAATGGTCAGGATATCAAGATCACTGACTGAAGCACTGAAAATACAAAATATTTTAAATGGGTGTGATGCCATCATAACCACCAGTGTCAGATAAGGCAGTGGAAATCCAATATCAGTGGAAGGGTTGTCAATGCTGGAATAGAAACCACTGGAACTAATACATTCTACCCTCAAGTATGAATACTGCAAATAGGTACAGCAGATATGACATTCTACCCTCAAGTATGAATACTGCAAATAGGTACAGCAGATATGAATGAAGAGGATCACTGCTGCAATGGCCTTCGTGAAATATGTGAATTAGCCACAAAGATAGATGTCCACCCTGTTAGTCCAACTCCCAGAGATCTAGCAATGCTGGAAATGTGGGCACAATGAAGAAAACCATTTTAGTCTGGACATGGTTAAGTTCCATGGTGCCAGGGGACATATAGCTTTAGACCTTCTGAATTGAAGCCTATGAATTGCTTCTGCTTTATTTTAATCTATAATAGTATAAACTTGGGACAGTATCAAAAACTGGTGTTTCATACCTTGTTTGAGCTTATGGGTTGTGAACGGCAAAGATAAATTGTACAGCTCTTCTTTCAGCTTTTCCCGGTTAGGGGCCGCCACAGCAGAACTCCGGTCCGCTAATGATTGGCAGTAGATTTTTTTACAGGTGCAGAGGTGCCAGCTTGATGCCCAACCTTCAACTAAGGCACGCCCATTCTACGCATTTCCTTCATATTCCACTACCGCAGAGAGGACATTCAGACTCCACACAGAAGGCGCTCCAGCCAAGAATCGAACAGGAGAACCTCTTGCTGTGAGACAACAAACTCTGAAATAACTAAAGAACCTTTCACAGAATTTCCTGTAGAATAACTTGAAACCTTTTATAACTATCTTTAGATCAGACTGCTCTTAAAGAGAAGGAAGCAGAATCTAATGGAGCTAACACAGTAACAGACATCACCTCAAAACTTGCTTGAAGAAAAGTAGTTTTCTTCAAAACTTGCTTTTGAGGAAAAGTAGTTTTCCCTCAAATTCTTTATTTTTGGTAGAACAGGTTTTACAATCTTTCTCAGAAGGTTAACTACAGCTTTAAAGCAGATAGGTTTGACACTTCTCTTGAATGAAAGTTCAGTGAAATTACAAATTCCTATAGGGCCTTCCTTTTCCTTACAGCTTAGTTGCAATGCTCTTAGAAGAATTGTACAATGAGATACGATGTGTTATTCCCCTAGGCATCAGGAAAAAAACATAGTGGCATCAGGCACACTTGTTGAATAATGAGGACAGACTCTGACAGAGAGATGCAGAGCTTGGGCCAACAGGAAGATAAAACACTTTCTGTCAGTAACATTGACAGAACCCAAAAAGCTTGTAATAACAAGACATTATTTTACACCTAAATAAGCATTTTTTCTCACAAAGGTAACCAGAAACATGTTCTTCTGATAAAACATGAAGTGTAGGAATGAAAACCTGGATAATGAGCATTGTGTTACACTTCATGGGAAACGGCATCATGCTAGGGTGCCTGGGAAAGTTTTGTATGTCATATGGTCTTAAGGCTGCAAAATCAGTCCTAATGGTTGACACAGTGGACCTCCTTTAATAAGATATGTAGCTAAGTGCACTGCAGCTGCCAACTTTGAAACTTGTTTTATTATTCCCATGTTGCATGAAATACCAGTCACAATGCCCCATGCTTCTGACTCATCCTTACTCTTATATGACATACAAAAATGTCATATTGCACATTATAGCAGACATACATGCAAATGTCTTTCTAAATGCACAATCTCACAGTGAGTGTGGCTGCAGGTCATGTGGGGTCTTAAATTCATATCAATGGCCTTCATGGCAGGCTTAGCATCATCTTTTCCATTATATTAATACCACACACAGTTCTTAATTTTATAAAAGCTAGAATATAGTTACTTTCTTTAGACTTTCTGGACATATGCATGGCAGTCACTTCAGTTCACTGCTATTGTTTTACTAGCACTGTCATCCCCACACACTTGTTATAACCAGTTCCAAACAATGTTGCCTATAATGAATTGAATCTAGTTTAAAACAGTTATGATAGCAGCTGCCAAGGTACCCACACAGTCTGAAAGAGCACTACAGCTATGTGTGATGAACCAAATTGTAAGCCATTTCAACATACAGTACATTTCAGCTTATTTCCTTCAGTAACACAGGCTGCAATCCACCCAAACAACTATACAGTTGACAGTTGATTGGCTGAAATAGAAGCAACCATGCAGAAGGTCATTTCCTACAACACAGAAACTACTCTCTCTCCCAAACAACTGCAATGTAAATGGATACTTAAAATTGTGCAAGGGACAAAGTGAAAACCATACAAGTCACAATTATTTAGTTCAGCTCCATTCCAATACCATCACAAACTGCTCCCACTTACACATATCCACAATGCAAGATGGTACAGTATATTTGGCAGAACATGTAGGCCATCCCTAGCAATGTATTGCAGCCATTTCCCAAAAAACATTTATGCCACAATCCACAATCAAAATAACACAATGCAACTGGGTACACTGGACATGTGAGGCAGATTACAGTAAAAGATATTCAGTCCATTGTCATGCATTTCTGATTATTAACTAATAAAGCTGTCACTCACATCAAAACAATGTGAGCATATGCAGAATGCATATGTGGTAGACCAACATCACAACATCAGTCAGTAATGAACTGCGACTTTCTTCCAACAGACACACAGCACATTCCATGCGGGAAGAGTGAACATGTACCAGGTTACACAGCAAGACTTACCACAACAGTAACACAATGCAGCTTATTTCCAATAACAGGCTGCCATTCTACCCTCAAGTATGAATACTGCAGATAGGTACAGCAGATATGAATGAAGAGGATCACTGCTGCAATGGCCTTCATGAAATATGTGAATTAGCCACCCTGTTAGTCCAACTCCCAGAGATCTAGCAAAGCCTTGGTGTGGACCGACTCTCTTTTAATACAGAGATACATCTCTGCAACTTAATAAAAAGGGGCATTCAAGCAGATATGGAAGATGCAACTTGTGTGAAGAAAAGTCCTCATTTTCTGTTTAATTTCAGTCTAATAAAGTTAACATAAAGAAGAAATGGCAGGCAGTCTCCAGCAGAGAATTCCACCTGCAACCCCTGAACAGTTCAGACCTTGCATTACTGAAAAATAAATGGCGAGATATAACAAAACCATCCCCCATCTTAGATAATTGACTATTTCCCAGCAATTACAGAAATAGTAATGGAGAAGGTGGGTGGGAGATACAACTATAGCATTATTACTTAAACATTTACTATATAGAGAGTACACCAACATGATATATGGGAATACTATTACAACAATGATGCCAGGATAAGGTAGAAGCCTGTGGTAACAATGGCAATGCCCTCTCAAATGTTGCCTACCCAACCTGTGGAGTCAGGTGCTTAGAGAAGGCCTTGCAGAATGTGCTACACACCTCCCTGCTCCTAGACTGGCTTGGAAGTGATGTGAATGGAGGACCAAGTAATTATTTTCCAAATGCGCTGAGCTTCGATATTCTTAAAGATGCTATTAATGTTGCATTTGCTCTGTAAGAATGTGCTGTAACTTGCCCCTGCAAACCTTTCCCGTTATACCCCACAGTAGAACAAAATGCACTTAACTAAGCCATTTGGAAGTTAAGCGATTAGTATGCCCACATTTCCTGAGATAAAAGGCCATTAGATAAGTGCTCTGGCTAAAGTCCCTGGATCTGTCCATATAGTACCCAAGCTGACTATAGAAGCCTAACAAACAGAACTTCCTAGACTTTATATTCTGTCTTGTAAAGAAGGTTGTCAGCTGAGTGTACTGGGTGAGGGAAATCTCTGAGATAACTAATCAATCATACCAAGAGTGATAGTCTCACTATGTCCCTGTGGAACAATGAAAAGCTTCTTAAACATCAGGGACCTAAAATTCTGAAATCCTTCTAGTTGCTGTAATGGCTACTGGAAATGTCGATGTCCAGGATAAGCAACAGAGAAGTACAGAAAGTGATGGTGCAGAGAGATACAAAGTCAGTTTCTCTACTACATATTTGATTTTCCACAACAGACAGAATTTTTCTCCTAATTTACCAACAAAGGGTTTTTACAAGGCAGATCAACAGGGAGGGATATACAGACTAACTGAAGAATAGTATAGTCCTACTTCAAAAATATCTCACAGGTAAGAAAGAAACTGTGGCAGAGATACAGAGATACAGTTCTATTAATTCCAGTTGTAAGAAATGGGGAACCTTCTCCACTTTGCCATGTAGGATTTTCTTGTCTTAGACTTTTTGAATTCTCCATGAGTTTTGAACATATCCTCTGAAAAAAAGTGCTTAAGAAGAGTGAGTGCATCTTCATCTATTTGCCACTCTGAGGCCCTAAAAGTTTTGCTGTACTAGCAAGACCAATGTCTGTCACAAGGTCTATCATTGGCGGTATAGAGGATGGAAGTTCTTTCCTATGCTTCCCCAGTAAAGGAGAAACACTGTTGCCACTATCATAAGGTCCCAAGCCCAATCATACTGGATCTTTCCACCTTCATCTTCTGCAGTACTCTGTGTAGCAAAATGATATGGGTAATTTGTACAGAAAGAGGATATTCCTTGGCAATACTATGGCATCTACTGATATATTATCTGGCAAAGAAATCTTAGACAAAACTTTGGGAGCTGGAGTTTGTCTGTGGAAATAAGCATGTCTGTCTCTATGCCCTTCATTTTTGTTAGGCTGTTAAAGACAGCACTGTTGGTAGTATTGTTGATCAGCAATCTGCTGAGGGTTGCTGTCTAGGGGCGCATTAAGCACATGTCCCTTACATCCTCTAGCAGATAATGAATTCTTAGAAAAGCATATTTTAATGACAAATCCTGAAGCAGCTATTTTAGATGCTGCATCAACAGCTGTGCCCATTACTTATAACGTGGAGGTCTGAAGATATGTAGGGCACTGTGAGGCTCATTTGCAAAAGAAAAATCTGTTTTCAAGCTTGCATGAATAATCTACCTCTGTTCATTTATATAAAACATGGCTGTGGTGTTGACCATGTTCAAGAGCAGAATTCTTGAACTCCACAGTGACTTAAGGGTCTTGCGATTCAAGATTAAAGGCAGCATTTCCTTGGTATGGATATGCAGAATGTCCAGAAGTCTCAACTTCACACCTTGATTTTGCCTCCAAGGGAAGTCTTTGATGCATTTCTCATCAGGTTCTACAAATAGGGAGTTAGAAAGGTATCCCCACCTTTGCCCTAACTCAAGTAGCCTACCATGCAAATTCCTTCTCAGTGGATGGCACACATGATAGCATCTTGTCCAGAGGGTAGGAATGTTGACTCCAACATTTTTTCCAAATATCACTAAATTTTTATTATGATGGAGTTTTACCAGTGGCACTTTGAGGAGGATGGATGTTATGGGTCACCTTCTTAAACTCATCACTGATAAAGTCTCATGCAAAGGTCTCCCTTTCTTGTGGTGGGAAAGCTATGAAAGACACTGCTCAAAGAGAATTCCAGAAAATCTTTAGACATGCTAGGTATTAAACTGTACTTTAACAGATCCAGTATAACCCAGGTTTCAGATGCAGTAAAAAGATAACTTACAACTTTCCATATAGTTTCTCCACAGACTGAGCCTGCGTGGGTAGATATAGATGCCCTTGGTCATTACAAATGTCACTACTTAAACCAGGCATTTTATCAACACCCTGGAAGAAATGGAAAGCCCACAAAGAAGGATACAATTTTAAAGAGGAAGACACTAGCCATGAACCTGGAAAATCTTTTGTACTCCAGACAGGCCATACAGATAGAAGACTAAGGTACATAGTAACCATGAACAATCTGGATATCAATGAAAGGAGGAAGGATTGAAAGGGGATAATTTTGAACTTTGGAACCCCAAGTTTAACTTCAGAGATCCACAATAAGTCTTCAAGTCTTGTTTATAATGGGGAACAGAAAGAGTATGGGACAAAACAACTTCCTTTCCCCTCCCAGTAAATCTTTTCAATAGCTCTCCAAGAGGTGAGACCATTGGGTATGGGTAAGGCTAAAAGCAACTGATCCCATGGGTAACATACATTCCCAGGAAAGGAAGTTCTTGAAATGTTTTCTGCAAACAAAAGATATTATGTATGAGAATCAATTGCCTGAGGTAATCTTCACCCAGTTGCCAGTTAAAGAGTCAGTCCAGCACGCAGAAGGTAAAGGGTAGGGAAAGGCCTTAATTAAGGGATAAGGATGGTACATGACCATGTGGAGATAAGGCCAAGAAGGGTTGATTGACCTTTCTTTTCCTTATACTACCACTGTGTTGTGTTTTTTTTTGTTAATTTCAAAGGCAGTTTCCTGCTAGAGAGGCTTTGATCTTGATTGATAACTTCTACTCTATTTGGAAAAAGGTGGATGGAAAAACTGACAGAATTCATTATTTTTCCCAGTTCTTCCAGTTTTCTGAATTTTTTCTGCAGAAGACGAACAAAAAAGATTTCTGTCTAGAGGGTGTGTTAAGCAGATGCCCCTTACAGCCTCTGGCAGATGGTGAATTCTTACAGCAAGGCATGTCTTATAATAGCAGATCCTGTTGCAGCTAGCCTAGATACTGTATCATTAGCTGTACTCTCAACTTATAGCATGTTTGCCATCCTTCTACATCTTATTAGTGAACTTGAATCTTTAACATCTCATATTTAATCTCTAAAATTAATACTTCTATTTGCTCCAGGATCTCATTTTGGTATTTTTGCCAAGTCGGTGTTAGTAACTGATATCTCTAAAGGTGCAGATGACCAATATGTAGACATTTTTCCTCAGACCAATCCTGTATCCTAATCTCCCTACTGCATATGAATGCATTGAGTTCTGTGGCTAATTTGGAGTCCCAGTCTACATCAAGGGAAACTAAAGTAGGTCCTCTGTCAGATTCTTACATAGGCACTGTCATTTCTATTAGATTGCACAAAATCTGTTAGGTGTCATATGGAGTTGGAGGCAGATGTTACAATAACAGCATCTCTGACTGTCACAAATGCTGGGGATTCATCAGTGGACTTAGGCTCATCTAGAACTAACAGGAACCTCTTTTCTGTCTCAGACATCTCCTTGGCAAACAATCTGAAGTGCTTTATTAAGAGGCAGATGTTTTTTTTCCAAATGAGAATTCCTTAAGAAAGGAATCCGATGAAATAATTTCTTCACTGTAGGAATCATATCAGAGAGATGAGGACATTTTGTAGGAATATAAAATCTTGTGCATCTTCTACGAAAAACTTTGATCCACTAATCTTGGAGGGTCCCATTTTTAAGGTCTGAGTAGCCCAAATAAAAAGAAAATGAGTCCACTTATTCTTGAAAGTCTTTCTAGTACTAGATCCCTAGACAGAAGTAAGAAAAGGCTTTCAGGCTATCACTGGAATTGAAGTAACCATCTAGAGAGACAAATGGGGAATAGATCCAGGTGAGACATGCAGAATGAATGTGTTTGGAGGACATTGAAGGGCCTCAAATGCAAAGGCTGTTTCAGAAGATGACACCACAAGAAGGGAACCAAACTTGTCAGCAGTAATATAGAGTTATGAAGATAACCCTCGATTCAGGCCTTGCATGACCTGGTGTTTCAAGAAACTTGGGGATCAGTGGAATGGAGGAGTTGTTCCAGTGGACATTTCTGAATAAACTGATCTCATGGGCACCCTCAAGAGGAAGGAAGAGGAGAAACAAAATCAATGCATTTGCTGTTCATTGGGGAGAATGCAGTCAGATCAAAGAACGGTTTCTCCCATCAGTGGAACAATTCGTGTGCACCAGACTGATCTAGCTACCACTTGGGCAACATCAGCAGACATTGACTTGCTAATCTATTAAAGAGCATGCTTCTTTGATGATTTGACTAGACAGCAGAAAGCAATTCATGGACATAGCCCACAGCTTTCTGATTCGGGCTGGGGGGGGGGGGTAAATTCCTTAATGGTTGTTGATTTACTACACCACAGCCATACTGCTGATGTAGACTGCAAATGCATAATTGAGAAGAGAGTCCAGAAATAACCATCCTCATTTCCAAAACATTTATATGCTGACTGGCCTTTGTATATGACCATACAAACATCTGACTCTGTCTTCGACCACCACCACCTCAAATCAGAATAATTTTTGTACAAAGACATCATACTGGGACTTAGAAAGGGTTTGCCAAGAGAAAAGTTGAATTTGTGCGGCCACCAAGTCAGACAACATATGCAAATCTTAGAAATTCTGCTCAGAAAAATCACTGGATCTATAAGAGATTCCAGTGCACAAAGTCGACTGTATAACTAACATGAAATTAATGTTTGGAATCATGTAGATTGTGGTTCCAACAAGCCCCAAAGACCTAAAGCAAAGATCAGCCAAAACAGACTGAATCTTTCAGTTGGCTTCCCCACTCTTAATACACTGAAACCTAAGCTAAAGAACAAGGAAAAGTCAACTACGAGGAAGATGTTAAAGCATCAAATAAAGAGCTAGAGTTAAAGTTTTTCCCAAGGTAACCTGCACTTCCTATCCTTGATAGTTAAAGACTTAAAACCAATTAGATTAGTCAGAATGATACTGGTGGAAACAGAAGAATATCCACTGGTTTCCATTCCCGCACAGTACAAAACATCCACTGGATCAGAATCCAATACAAGGTAAACCATCAGTGACTAAGAAATGTAAGATGTGGTAGTAAAATGAAATTCTTCATGAAACGATCTACTCTGGATTGAAGAAAAAAAAGAAAACAGAATATCCTATTTAGTAAATTATCTAAGTTTGGTAACAAAAGTATGGCTCAGACAGTTTATCTACTGAATATAGCTCCTAATTTAAAGACTCACTGCAAAGTATTTCACCTGTTTAGATAATGGCAAATTGGTTATTCTGTGTTCTCTGTGATACATAGGTTCACAGGTATATACTTGGCTAATGACCACTAGAGCCTGTATAAGTCTAGCCATGCATCCCAACACAATTGTGTCCCTCAGTATTATTGAAGTGTATTTGGAGGGGCACTTTGTAAAGGTTATGTGTGGTGGGGATATGTTAGTTTGGCATAGCTACGGTCAGCCTCTGCCTATCAGAGACATGGGACCCAAATTCAGGATGAATTTCTAATTTGCCATGCATTGGTCAAGGCTACACATAAATAGAGTTAAGGATTGGTCAAGGCTACACTTAAATAGAGTTAAGGATGGACTTAACATGGATGGGAACCCATTTTAGAGCACAGGGATCCGCAGAGACTCATCTGTCTCACCATATCCTATTTATGTCACAAGCAAAATTTAAATCCTTTGAGCAAAATTTAAATCCTTTGATCTAGTCGTTCTGATGCTGTTCATTTTGTAGATGTGCAAAAGGTCCATCTGTGCTGGATCAGAGGATGCCTTGTATGCCAGGCATAGATCACCTCTCAGTATTCTGTAGAAGACAGAATAGAGGTAGGGCTGTAAAACTCTGTATAGGACAAAGTGCTTGTACCCTGGATTCTCCTGGTAAAAACCTTTGTGGGGGTTCCAAGTTTTGCATATGTCTGATCAGGTACATGCAGAAAAGGAGAATTGTACTCCATGATGGGTCTGATAAGGGCTGGATAAAGTGGCACTATAACCTACTTGGACCTGGATGCCATGCCCTTACTTATAAGCTGGGCAACGTAGAATGATTTTCTCACTACCGTAGCCACATCTGGATCGAAGGTCATGTGACTTTCTACATATATTCCCAGAACCCTGACTACTGGGTCAAATTTTAGGCATGTGATCAATGGAGTAATTAGCCCTGGATGGCCATTTTCCAAATAGACACTATAATGTATTGCTTGGCATTGATTAAGCACTTAATTGTTTTAATCTGCGACTTTGCCACCAGTCATTTGCATGCGTTAGACCCTCTAAGATATTTACCTCATGGGGGAATGTATGACCACTCCCAATTTACAGTCATCTTTGAACTTGGTCAACCAAAGACCGCTGACATCAGCCTTCACCTCCAAGAAGTAAATGCCAAATAGGAAATGTCCCAACTTGGAGATTCTCCACTGGTGACTGATTTCTTAGTGGAGGTGGTCTCACCAATCCTGAATTCCTACATCCAATCTGTGAGCCAGTTGGAAAATCCAGTGAGTTATGTAAGGATTTATGTACAATTTGGTGAGTTTATCAGCTATACCCTAGAGGGGTATTGTATCCAATGCCTTAGCCAGGTCCAAGTAGGCAGTATGCACTGCTTTCCCCTTATCCATTGCCTTGGAGGTGATTTCAAAGAAGTCTATCAGGTTTAGTAGGCATGACCTTCACTGACCATGCCAAACTGGGTTGGATCTAGTGTCTGAGGTTTGCTTTTGTCCTTGTTGATCATTTTCATGATAATTTGTTCCATGATTTTGCAAACTAAACCAGTTAGATAAATGAGTCTGCAGTTTCCAGAGCGGTCTAATGGCCCATGGCTCAAAGGTGTAGGGGGTTATGCTAGTAAAAAATTTCATGGGAGGAAAGGAGGGTGAAGTTTAAGTTGAATTTGTCAGCCATCAGATTCACTACTCAGTGAAGGCTGCACCAATGGCCACAGGTTTAATACACTGCTGTGTGCTTTCTTTGAAGATATAGATATAGTTGTAGAATGCCTTGTGGTTGTCTTTAACCTGTGGGGATATCTTGTCCTTATAATTGACCTTGTTGGACCAACTAATCATTTCAGTTTCTTAATTAGATCAATTAAAGAACTTGTCTACTCTTATTGATTCTTGCCATAACTTTTTTTTCTTTTGTTATATACCCTAGTAAGGTTATGATTCCACTAGGGCGGTTTGTTTTTTTTATACATTTTTTTGGGTTGATTTCTAGTAGGTACAGCAGCCTCTATACAGCCTTTTACATGATTGTACAGGCTCTCAGTGAACAATACCACATAGGTAGTCATGAATATGGGGTTAGGAGGGGCACTGGATTTTGACAAACTATTGCTTAATAGGATGTAGTTTGCTCTACAATAGTTCATAACGGTTACAGAGTTTTGTGGGTTTACCAAATTATTTTTTATGTTGAAGGAGACCACATTATGATCTAAACTCACCAGCAAAGACATGACACTAGCGTGGGATGCAACACTCTCCCATATTGGTGAGTATCAGGTCCTGTATGTTTGAGCATCTGTTGGGTGTACATACTATCTGATCAAGAGTATTTGCATTAATAACATCCAAAAATCAGTGTCCATGAGTTTGAAGTGGTGTATGTTTCCCAGTCTATACAACAGTACTTACAGTCTTCCAGAAACTGGGTATTTGATTTAATGTTGAGTTTCTCTAGCAGTTCTAATTATGAGCTATGGGATTCTTGGAACACAGAGGGTGACCTATAGCTTGCTAGGATATGGTATGGGACTTTGTCAGCATTCATTTGCATGTGAATAAACTCAAGGGCATCATCCTGTTTAATCAACCTAGAGGTATACCCGTTACTGATGTAGATCAGGAATCCTCCACCTTTTGCCCTAGTCTGTGCCACTGATGGCTTAAATGTGTGGAAGGCACTGAAACCTTGCACTGGAGTATTTTCTGTAGCTCTAAACCATGTCTTGGCAATGGCACAGATGTCTATTTTCTCCAGGGTGAGGAGAACTTGAAAAGTTTGTAGTCTCTTGTTTAGGCCTCTAGCAATTAGTAGTAATACTTTTCAGCTTCTTTGGGTATTACTTGCTATGTCAGTAGTTTTAGCATTTCAGCATTGCCTAAAATAGTCTCTAAGGGAATGGATAAAGTTTTAGCCACTATTCAGTGCGAGACAGATGCAGACCATCCTTTACAAAGCAGTTTGCTTTGTTAACCATGTTCTCATATGCTTATAAATATTGAATCTCCATGAAAAGGCACCAGGAACTAAGCCAATTATTGAAGTCAATCATCTTTGGTTTATCCTGTACCATAATTCTTGGTGAAGGTAGAATTCTGCTCAGTGCAAGGCACATAACTACCTGAGACAGGTCCAGAGAGATCAATAATGTCTCTCTCCATACAGGCTACAGCAGTACATCTCAGGTCATTAATGACCATACCTCTCATGTGTACCTCATTATGAGGAATATTCCTCAACTGGGGTCTTAGAAAGTTCATGTTCCTCGAAGTTTCACATTGAAAGAGTCTGTCACACACTCAGTTTTAGCAACTCTTAACAAATAACCATGGTAAACAGAAATTAATTCATTAAAAGAATTATTCCATAAGTACAAATATCACATTTTAACCATCCTATCAGATTCCTAGCTGAAGTCATTAGTAAGCATTCTGCATTTTGCCCATTTGTTCCACATTACAAGAGACAGTGTTCCTTATTTTGCAGATGGAAGGTTGAGAGCTATAACCACATTGACTATAGGTTCATAGATTCATAGATTAGTACTAGGCTAACTGCCCCTGTGAGCCATTTTAAGCCTAGCCAATTATCCCTTGTGAGACTCAAGCCCTGTACCTTGTGGTTGTAAGGCAAACACCTTAACCATTAGGCCACCCCCATGAAATCATACTTGTAGCTGTGATGTAATGTTGTGTGTGTGTGTGTGTGTGTGTGTGTAACTTGGTGGATCCTGGCTCCAGATAAGCAACTAACCATTATCTTCCCTTGTTTGGTTTGGTCTGTAGGGCGTGTGTGTGTGTGTGTCAGACAATACAATTCTTGGTAATGTGTTTGCTTGCTTTATAAGCTTTGTTCTTGGTGCTTCACCAAGTGTAGGTATGTGTTTGGTGTTGATTTTGGTGAGTGCTGAGGATAGTCATTGCTGTTTATAGGCTTAGGAGGTCTGTGATGTTTTGGAAGATTGCGTTTTAGTACCTCAGCATAGTGTGTGTGCTTGTGTGTTTTACTCAAAACCTTGCTTGTATGCAATATTTTTACCTCCAGTGAAATTATGTATGCGCATCGCTGGCATATTGTGTTGTTTCTTTAAGGATTAAATGGTTGACTGTGAACATGAGACAATTACTATATTGTCCCAGGATGCTAAGGTCTACCAAGCTGGCTATAAAGACATTTGGAAATTACATATCCATGTGTCCAGACATGTATATTTGTGCGAGCTACTGTAAGTCACAGACTTGGTTATACAAAGGTCTCCCTGAGTGGTCTCTGGGGCTTTGCACTACACTAGGTTAGATTGCGCTAAGATTTGACAGTAGTGCTATTTAATGCACAAACTCATTGTTCTAAGCTGGTCTCCATGCAATGGTTTTGTTTTAGCCACACTAAGTTACATTTCAATTCTACGGGTAGTGTTATAGATAAAATTTACTATCTAGGCATTTATACCTGTACAGGGAACTGCTAACTTCTTAATGTAAAAGCACTAAAAACAGATTGCTCGAGAGTGTAATATTGCAACAAAACAACTACCTGGACAGGACAATTTCAAGTATTAGGGACCTATAAAGGATTTAAAGGTAAAGTCAACAAATAATGTAATAGCACTCTAAAACAATCAACTGAAATTCAAAACATTAAAATAAATCTCTTCTATGCCAACATTGGAGCATAATTACCTCGGAACCATCTCAGGGTGTGATGAGGAAACCAAGCAAAGGGGAACTCTGGGAAAATTAGGAGAGAACTTCAAGTAAGGCAGGTTTACTCAACAGCAATACTGGCTTGCTGGGTAGGCACTTAGTATTATGGATATACTGAAAACAATGAATGGGAAAAGTACTTCAATAGCTTGTACAACAGACAATAACAAAGAAAGGAGAGAGAGACTTTGGAGGTCAGATTGCCATAAGCAGCAGAAGCCAGAGACATAACCTTTTATAAAAAAAGGAAAAGGGTAGAAGGGAAAATTCAAGCTGCAAGAAGAAGATTTCAAAGAGATGGATCAAATCAAATAAACCCTTTATTGGAGCTCTAGTACTATGGTTAGGATTTCAGAAACTTTAACTTAATATCTCAGTGGGGCTGAGGCAGATACAAAGAACAGTGGAAAAGTAAATGAAAAGGCACTGGAATGCAATTTAAACAGGTAAATTATAAGTAGAATATAAGACTCAAGCAGCAAAACTGGAATATAAGCAGCTGTAAATGTACTAAAGCACAAATCCTTGGGCAGAATTCACAATACTGCCACTAATGCAATGACAGACTAAGGCACCAGAATATGCAGAAATTTACCAATAACAATATATATGGAAAAAATGCTGAAAAGAGAGGCTCACATCTGGTACCACTACTCAGCACTGCCACAACTGTGAATGAAACTACAAGATTAAGGTCAAAAGTGTAACTGTCACAACTAGTTCCCCACCCCCTCAGGTCTTCAAGTGAAGAGCAAAAAAAGGACTTCTGCAAGACGTCAAATGGATCACTTCCTGCAGGCAGTACCCAATTCATAGCAAAGCCCTCCAGTCCTGTAGCTCTTCAAGTGAAGAGAAAAACTATAAAAAAAAATAAATAAAAAAATAAAAAAGCCACTCCTAATATGTTCACATTAACCGGGTAGCTAGATAAAAAACACACCCTCCCTCTCTCTTAGCCCTGCCAATGAGGTCCTGTTTCTGCACCCTGCCCAAGACCCTCCTCCCCTTCATTATTCTACAAAAAAAAATTCAATTCCCTGTATGGAGTGTTACAGTGTTCAGGTTTTAGTTTAAAAAAAATAAACATCTTCTCTCTTTCAAACTGTAGCAATCTGCTTGCTACAATTTAGCAAACAGTTGCTAGTTTATACTCTGCACAGAGTGCTATAGCACTCAGGATTTACCTTAAGAAAAATAAATGCTTTAACCTGTAGCAAAGTAGGTTCAGACCACACACACAGTGCTACAGTCCTGGGGTTTGACTTTTAATGCAATAATGGCTTTTAGAAGCCATTATGATTTAAAGACTGATTAGGACTGGTGAATTGTGAGCCCACCAACACCTTGTACCTGAGACAGTTGCCTCCTTCACCCTGCCCTAGCAATGCTATGGATTTATACCCCAAACAGGGGTCAAAATACAAACAGCTAGCTTTTACCAGTAATTATTCTACATATGAAGACAGAAGTGCAGTATAATGTATAAAATATGCTAAAAATCTTGCAGTAATATTCAATCATTCCACAGCTGCAAATAAAGCTACAAGACTAAGGTCCCACAACAAATAAAAAAAAAATGTAAATAGATATTTTTTTAGTCTAAAACATAGGAAAAAAGCAGAAAAGTACAAACATTAACCCTACATAGTTCACTATAAGTACAACTTAAAATATTTAAGCAGAATTTAAATAAAAGCTTTTTTTCTTTTCTTCCTATGAAAAAGCTCATTTCGTATACTTCAGGGCTTTCCATACCTCTCAGAGTCTTGGATAAAAAAAAAAAAATCTTTCCTCTGATTTGCATTTTCTTTTGACACAGGCATCTTATGACAAGGTTAGCACAACAATTTCAGAGTTTTCTATTATAACTCCAGTCAAATATTGGCACAAGTTTTAGAACCTTTACACCTTGGGCATCAAATGTTTCAACATGTGGGAAACCTTTACTTAGACTAAAAAGCTCTGAATAGCATGTAATTGCATTATTTACAGATTGTCAAGCACTATAAGATGCAAGTTTAAAACCGAACAAAGACAAAGTACAACTGACTACACAGTAATTGCAGTTTTTAGGTGCAATGATTATTGCTAGAGAGAGGTAACCACTTGAAATAAACTAAAACATGACCTTAGACTCCTATACCAAGGAAAGACACTAAACTGAAGATGGTTTTAGGTTTGGTTAACTTTTCATGAGAATTATACTACTTGAACACAGATTTTGCATTTTTTTAAATGGATGTAGTTCAGAATTCTATGAAAAACAAGTGGACGCATAAAAAAAAATGACAGTGTAACAAGGAAATTATCCAAGTCAGCCATTATGAATGCACCTGATACTAGCCACCCATACAAGTTCATGTGTTAGGCTGGGCTATATCAGCTACTGTAGTGATGCCCAAAAATGCACAAAAGGAATGTAAAGATAATTGCATCAGGATATTTCAGTTGTATACATACATCTGCAGAAAGAGAATGCAGAAACTGCATGAATCATGTTTCAGGAGTACATGAGACACAAGCAAACAAGGAAGGCTTTACATACTGCAGTCTCCACATACTGCTCTAAAGTTACTTCTTACAAGTACAAAGAGGGGTATCAATTCTCAAAGGAAAGCAGAATATCAAGAACATTTTGAGGACAAAGTTTGAAGTAGTAGGAAAAAAGAAGTTATGTACTCACCATAACGTTCCATCTCAGTAGGTAACTTAATTTGTCAGCAACCTGTGGGTATCGGATCCGACCTGGATCCGAGCCAGCAGCTTTCCAAGCTAAAGATCCGAGCTCTCAGCTCCTCCCCTTACCCACAATATCCTGCTACCTCCCTCCAGTCCTCAGATCGAGTTTGCCACTTATCAACCACAACAGTCAAACATACTCGAAAGAGAAACACTAACCTGAAGCGCAACAGAAGGAAAAAATCTTCTGTTATGAAAAAGATCACGAAACAGGCTAGGGGGGTCAGTTGCTGACAAATGAAGTTACCTACTCAGATGGAACGTTATGGTGAGTACATAACTTCTTTATCTGAAGTAGTTAACTTCATTTGATCAGCAACCTGTGGGACAGAGTCCCCAGCTACCAAAAACCTGGGAGGTCCTCATGGAAGGATATTCTGGAGCACTGCAGAGCCAAAGGCTGCCCTACCTCTAGAGATCAGATCCAGCTTGTAATGAGAAATGAAGGTATGAGAAGAGGCCCAAGTAGCTGCTGAACAGATGTCATCTAAGGGAACCCTTGACCAAAATGCTGCAGAGGTAGCCATAGAACGGGTAGAATGAGCATGAACCCCCAAGGGTTCTGGTCTACCGGAAGCTGAATAGGCTTGTAAGATGCAGTGGGATATCCATCTGGCTAAAGTAACTTTTGTAACTGGCTTGCCCAAGGACGGCTTAGTGAAGGATATGAAAAGCTGTTCTGATTTGCGAGAAGCAGCTGTCCTGTGCAAGTAAAAACGCAATTGTCTATGCACGTCCAACAAATGCAGTTTATATTCCCCTTTGTTCTGAAAGTTGGGAAAGAAAACAGGCAAATTGATGATTTGATTGATATTGGCCTCAGAGGCCACTTTAGGCAAGAATGAAGGATTAGTCCTGAGAGATACCCTGTCCTTATGGAAAACCAAGTACGGAGGATTCGTACCAAGGGCTTGAAGTTCAGATATTCTCCTACCCGACGTAATTGCAATCAAGAAGACAGTTTTCCAGGATAAGAACTTTAAGTCAACGGAAGCTGCAGGTTCAAAGGGTGGACCTGTTAGGGCCTGGAGAACTAGAATCAAGTCCCATGGGGGTACCGCACTCTTAACTGGAGGTCTTAAGAGAAAGGTGCCTTTCAAAAAGGTCTTGCATATCTTAGTGGAAGCTAAGGGTTTAAGATTATCCCTGATGTGGAAATGAGAAATGGCAGCCATCTGAACCTTTACAGTAGAAGAACTGGCCCCTGATGGAAAATGTGGGACAGAAATTCCAGAACTGCTGGAATGGGAGCCGAGAAAGGATCCAAATCCCTATCCTTGGCCCAGATGGAAAAATGCTTCCATTTACTGCTGTAGATTTTCTTGGTAGAGGGTTTATGTGCCACTACCAGAATGGTCTTTACAGAGGAAGAGATACCGGGAGTCCTAGCCGTCAGTGGAACTGGATCAACCAAGCCGTGAGCTTGAGGTCATCCAGATTCGGAGTTTGTAATCCTGAAGGATGAGAGATCAGATCCGGAATGGGATCTAAGACCCAAGGAGGGGCTATGATGTGAGACCGCAGATACGGGAACCAGATCTGATGAGGCCAGAATGGGGCTATGAGGATTATTTTGCTCCCCAACCGACGAGCTTTCTATAGGAACTTCGACATTAGTGGAAGAGGAGGGTAAGCATAAAAAAGACCGGGTAGCCAAGCATGGATCAGAGCGTCTCTGGGGTTCTCCCCCGGTGGGGCAATTAAAGCGAAAAATTTGCTGCATTTCGCATTTAAAGGAGACGCGAAGAGATTGCAGCAAGGCTGAACCCATCTGAGGAAGATCTGTTTTGCTACTAAGGGATTTAGAGACCACTTGTAAGGAGTGAGGATAGAACGACTCAGCTTGTCCGCTAGAATGTTGGACTGACCCGGAATGTGCGTTGCTATCAGAAAGTGGTTGGTGGAAATCGCCCATTCCCAAACTCTCATAACCTCTCGACAATGTGGGTAAGACCTGGTTCCTCCCTGTTTGTTGATGTACCAGACTACCGCCATGTTGTCTGTCTGGATTGCAATAGTTCCAGGAGGAAGAAGGTCCTGAAGGGCTTGCAACGCTAAAAGCACCACCCTCATCTCCAGAACATTGATATGCAGACCGGTCTCTACAGAGGTCCACATGCCTTGGACGTTCTGCCCATGCAATGCCCATCCCACCCAAGGCGAGAAGCATCCGTGGTCAGCGTGGCTTGTGGTAGGGGCATTACGAATGGTCTCCCTTTGCGAAGTTCTCGGGAATGAAGCCGCCAGAGAATGGAGCTCCTGCAAACCTTGCTTAGGGGAAATCTGTGAATCCAAAGGGTGTAGGAGGAGGGACCATTAAACCTGAAGGGTCCACTGAAGGACTCTCATGTGCAGTCAAGCAAAAGGTGAAAGGCTGATGGCCGCCACCATGGATCCTAGGGCTCTCAGGACTAATTCTGCAGGTGGAGCCGAAGACTGAAGGAGATCTATTACATGGAGTGACAAGGTGCGTAACCTGTCCATTGTCAGAAAGGCCCTGGACTGGAGCATGTTTATCCTGGCCCCTATGAAATCTATAACTTGGATGGGTTGAAGAGAAGACTTCTTGAAATTTATGGTAATGCCAAGGTGATTGGCCAAGAGCAAAGAATAATCCCTGGCGGAATCGAGTAGATGCCTGGTGGGGGTGGTGAGGAGCCAGTCGTATAGGTACGGAAAAGACCTGAATTCCCTGAAGTCTCAGGTGGGCTGCTACAACTGCCATGACCTTGGTGAACACCCTGGGGGCAGTGGTGAGGCCGAATTGAAGAACCCTGAACTGGTAATGACTGGCTCTGAGCCAAAAGCGGAGATACCTCCTGGATCGTCTGTCCATGAGAAATGTGGTAGTACGCATCCTTGAGGTCTGTGGAGCACATCCAATCGTTCTCCTGCAGAAGGGGGAGAATAGATTGTAGAGTGACCATCTGGAACTTTTCTTTGGCAATGAACAGGTTCAGGGATGACAGGTCGAGAATTGGCCTCAAGTCCCCCGTCTTTTTTGGCAATAAAAAGAACCTGGAGTAATTACCTAATCCAGATTGCTCTGGGGGGACGCATTGGATGGCCCTTTTTTCTAGTAATTTCTTTATTTCTGAGGCCGCAGCCTCCTTCTGATTGGTTGGGATATCGGGGAGGTGTCTCACTAATGGGGGAAGATTCAGGAAGGGAATAGAGTAACCTCTGTATATTATTCGGAGCACCCAGCGATCTGTAGTAATGGACTCCCAACTTTCTAGATGCTCCGAAAAATGCCCCCTGACTGCCTCCAGAGAGGGACAGTCGGATAACCCCTCAGGGCTGCTGCATGGGATGGTCGGAGAAGGGCTCTCTCGACCCAAAATTCTTTGCCCCCCCCCCCATTGCCTCTAGGCCGGCATCCACCTTGTCCTCCCCTGCCTCTGAAGGACGAAGGGTCCAGAGTGGAACAGGACTGCTGAGATTTCTGGAACCACATCATCTTCTGCCCTCTCTGGTTCCTTGAAAAGGATCTCTGAGGAGTAGAGAAGCGGATTCCGATGGCAGACAGCGTCTTCCCATCTTTCTCGCTCTGCAGTAGCGTGTCGCGGATGGTCTTGCCAAAAAGCGAAGGATGCCTTGAAGGGTTCGGCAAAGTCGCAAAGACAGAGCCAAGCGTGGCGCCGCAAGGCGACCCCTGCTCCACTGGCTCTAGCCGCCACCTCTGTGGCATGGGAGAGAAGCCGCATAGAAGTGTTTGATATAGTCTTTAGAGTGGCCATGCGAGTCAAGAAAGTACGTTTGTCCTCAGCCACCATGGACTCTGGGGGAGACCCAGCGTACTCTTATCAGATCCCGCTGGAGCCTAATGACGTGTGACAGATAATTCAGCGCCCTTATAGAAAAGATGGCTGAAGTAAACATCCGCTTTTCAATGCGGTCCATCACCCGAGACTCCTTATCAGGAGGATGGACCAAGGAACTTTCTTGCGCCAGTTCCTTCTTGGTGGCAGCCGCCACCACCATGGCATCTAACGGGGAACCTTTATTCCACGCAGGTTTGTCAGAAGTGGGACTAAGTATTTTGTCCGGTCTCGTGGGGATTGGCTCCACAGTGTCCGGCTCCTTCCAAACCCTGGTAGTAATCAAGTCTACCAAAGGGTCGGCCGGGGGGGGGGACACCTGGGAGGTAGACGGGCCTGCGTCAAATGCCTCCAGGAACACAGACTCATCCGAGAAAGGCTTCTGGGCTGACCACCCCCCTCTAATGCGCAGCATCTCCATAATGTCTCCAAAGGAGACGTCCTCCGGGGGTGACCTGGGGGAACCTTCCCAACCTTCCCCTTCCTCTAAGTTTGTGTCCTCCATGAGGGACTCAGGAGAGTCCAAGTGCCTCCCTCTTGCACTTTTGTTTGTGAGGGGCCTCCTCAGCGGGACTTTCCGAGGAGGGCTCACCAAAGTGGTCTGGTTCCTCTGCAGGAACTAACTGGGGCGCAGACGCAGGCTGTCCCTGGGACTGGACGATGGAAGACAGGCCCATCTGCGAGGGAGTGAAGGGTGGATCCGTAGCATGGACCGGGGACTTTGAACTCCTCGACAGCACCCTCTCCACCATGTCGAATGCTGAAGGTGAACCACTCTCCCCTGGCTCCGCGAGTAGTCCCCTCGACTCCGATGTGAGGACCAGTGTCGGAGCCGATGCTATCAGTCCCGAGAGGGAAGTGCACTCCGACAACAATGGAGCCGAAGACACACTTACCCCTATGGATCTGAAGCTCGGCTCTTGGCCCTGAGAGCTTGGATCCGAAAAATGACCCGATAGACTCGAGGGTAAAGCCAGCGAAGTAGCAACTACTATCGGCGCCGACTCCCCGGCTCTGAAACCCGATAGTGGATCGGAGAAGGAGCAATTGGTGCAAAGAAAGGGCCCGAGCTCCCTCCCTGAGGGGGTGGGCAGGAGCACTCCCATCTGCATCTGGGCATACAGGAATCGACGCATCATCCAGTCCATATCTGCATCGGACAAACTCCTGGTAGACCTCGAAGAGGTCATTGAGGCGGGCCTGGAGGGCAGCCTAGACGACCTCGAGGGTGACCGGGACTCCTCCTCTGGCTCCGGAGAGGAGAGTGGAGCCGAGAGGGGGAAGACCTGGAAACCCTTGCGGGCGAACCAAACACCTTAGCCGGCGGAGCCGAAGAGGCTGATTCAGCCCATCGCTTATGGCTCTTATGCCTATCTCTTTCCTTCTCTCTGTGCCCCCTGTCTTTCTTAGAAGAGCCCTCCTCTCCCTGGGACACAGTGGGAGGTTGAGTCCCAGCCAGGGGAGGGGAAGCTGATGGCTGGACAGTCGCAGCCGTGACTGGTGCTACTGAAAGAGAAGAGAAAGAAGAATCCGGGGGTAAGAGTCCCACCAATATGAACTTATTCCTCCTGTCCCTCACAGCCCGGGGATTGAAGGCTGCACAAATCTGGCAGCCCGATGTTAAGTGGGCTACCCCCAGGCAGAGAAGGCACTGAGTGTGGCCATCCGCTGGGGACAGCTTATGGCCACACTCAGCACATTTTGAAAAAATGGCCTTAGGGCCCTCGGCCATGACGAAGAAGCACACACCCTAACACACTAGTAAGGGAAGGGAAAAACACTAATTTACCACTAAAAGTAAATAAAAAATGGTTTAACTAAACTATGGATCTATAACACTCTCTCACTCACTCAAATCGCTAGAATTTGAACCAGAAAACTCCTAAATTCCTCTCACCTAAAAATGCCAAGAGCTCGTCCCTTAGGCTTCAGAAGCCATGGCAAATGAGATCTGGGGACTGGAGGGAGGTAGCAGGATATTATGGGTAAGGGGAGGAGCCAAGAGCTCGGATCTTTAGCTTGGAAAGCTGTTGGATCCGATACCCACAGGTTGCTGATCAAATGAAGTTAACTACTTCAGATCAAATATTTCCTAACAGCATACTCAGTTTGAAAAAAAATCATAGCTGCATTCTGGGAGCAAAGTCCTATCACACCCTTTTCTTAGCTTCTACATGGGGGTTGAAATAATGGTTAAGGTGTTTACCTCACACAGACAAGGTACAGGGTTTGATCACCACCATTGATCACTGTATGGTTATTAACTAGGTGTGTAACAGTCTGCAGACTGACTGCCTAATATTTAGGCTCTGTTGTTCAGAGCTGCTCATTGCTTGGCGGCAATGCCAGAGCAATTGAGATTTTGCTTGCATCTGAAGTCATTCATGGCTAGAAAAACTAAATCAAGTATTTTGCACTTGCATTGCTTATTCTCATTGCATTCACAAAGATTTCTGTGCTAATTATTGTTTTTCCTGCACGTGCTTATTGTTTTAAGTTGCATTTTTCCATTGCTGTAAAGGCTACTGTGCTACAGCTATAGTATTCTAAATACATTGCATCAGCAGTTTTCATTGCTTTTAGGTATCCATTTTTGTGGTTAACCAACACTTCGGCTCTACACCAGTCACTTTACATTAACAGGGTCAAAAGTCTGCTCTCTTGTGGCATGAAAGGGCTGATTACACTCATCTGAGTTGGGAATTGCTGGTGGAAAGCTTATTGTGTACTTACTTGACTGGCCTGTGGTCATTCTTAAAACTTGTTTTTTCTGCTTTTATAAAAGCCTTACATTTGCATTCATTGTGCTTCATGTAGTGGTAGTTAGTGCTGCCCTCTATAAACACCAGTCACTAGAAGTTGTACTTTTCCTTACAAAAAATACTTTTAATATTTTCCACAGTCCCATGCTACTCAAGGAGCAACTAGTTTGCATGCTGAGCTGCATTACCACATTTAGTTAACTCTAGAGTGCATTTTACAACACTCCAAACTCTGGTTTGCTGGTCAGCATTGCTGCATAGGTTAACTGTAGATTATACTATGTATGCACCCATACCCTGTCCCGTTGCAATCACCCCCATTCTATTCACTTATAAAGGACATACTAAGGATCTGCAACCATGGGTAAGTATTTTTCAGCTATCTCCACATCTAGCTTGGTGGAAACAGGAATCCTAAGGTATGAAGAAATTGCTTGTATACCATCAACCACTTAATTCTGAAACAGATGCATACAGTATGCAAGATGTAGTTACATGATGTCACTGGGGGTAAGACTCTTCCATACAAATACAAAAATCACTAAATAGGTCAATGACACACACAAAACACTCACTGCACTTACTAAGGGCCAGATACACAGACCTATATATGCGGAAGTGCTCACAAGCAACTTACCTAAACCTTAAAGGCCTTCCAGACAGTCTTCACATTCTGCATGCATACGAACAAAAAAACTTCCACAGCACACAAAACTACATCTCAGTGTCTCAACTACCAAGCCCATAAGGCCCATTACCACACAACTCAATAATTTGGTCATAGGAGACTCTATTGTGAGACGCACTGATGCCCCTCTCACCAGGATGAATATGAAGGTTACAGTTAGTTGCCTGTCAGGGGACAGGAATTGCTAGTTCATGCAAGCACTCAGGTCACTAAACCCCAAGTACTAGTATGACTCAGTCATAGTCCATGTGGGTTTAAATTAACGGAGATGTACCTCCCTGGCCTATATGGAGAGAGACATGACTGAGCTCTCAGAATGTGTCACAGAAGGGTATGAGCCTAGCACTCAGCAGCATTTTACCATCTTCAAGAATTATGCCACAATACCAACATAAAATAATTAGTTTAGCTGCTAGTATCATTCCAAATTAAGTTCACCTCAAGACTGGTCAAACAGTATGACTCTCTTGAGCTACTTCATGTCCATTTAACTACAGGTAAAGCACCTACCACATGATTGCTATCTATATTTCCCCCATCATTTAAAAGGAAAAGCACATTGCATACCTGAGCTTACTGGAGTCACTTGCCATACACACAACCCCTTGTGATTTTAATTATCCTACCACTGACTAGGAAACATACCAGACCACAGACATGCTGGTTCAGCAGTTCTTGGACTTTATCAATGCAAATGCTCTGGAACAGCTAGTCAGCTAACACACAAGAAGCTCAATTGTCTTGGACATACTACTCACTACCCCCCCCCCAACGTAATCTCCTCCCTAGTAAGATAGGACCAAAAATCAGTTTTGTTCAATGAAATTACTTCCTACTAAATGATGGCAAAAGAAGTTTCAAAGCCCCCTGGAATGCAGATAACATGGATTCCTATGCAAAGTATATCAAAGCCCTATATAACCACTTAAGAAGTTGTATAGAATCAGCTGCATGTGACCAACTGGATTAAAACTAGGGCTTGCCAAAAGTCACTTTTGCAGACCTCTAGTATAAGCAGGCTATACAACAAACAGAAAGAAACTAATGTCCAAGAACTGGCTCAGGAGAGGAAGAAATCCCGCTCTAGCTTAAACAAATTAAAGATCTTGTTAATTCCTTCAAAGCTAATTGTAAAGCAAAAATAGACTCCCTAGCTAAGGATAATCACAAGGCATTCTTCAGCTACATTCAAAATATGAAATGCAATACCCAGCTATGTGCTGAACTGGTTGTGGACAGCGCTGCTCATACTCATCCGGAGGTAACAGCCAACCTGCTAGCGGACAGACTTGAAGCAAACTTCACCCTGCATTTTCCACCATTTCTCAGCCTTTTTATCTCAAGAGAGCAGGTCATCTCATTTCTCTCCAAGGCCAGAAACATGGCATCAATTGGACCAGACAACATCCCAGGTTGCCTTTTAAACAACTTAAAACAAGACCTAGCAGACCCTCTTGGATCCCAGTTTAACCACAGCCTTTGAACTAGCTTTGTTCCAGCAGAATAGAGGACAGCAACAGTAATCCCTCTGCACAAAGGTCATCAACCAACCCTGGTAATTATAGACCCATAAGCTTGACTAGCATCATCTGCAAGGCGATGGAAAGAATCATTATGTACCTTATTAACAAGGGAAAATCTCCATACTCCAGAACCAACCCAGTTTAGATTCATTAAAGGTAGATCATGTCTGTTAAACATGGTTTATTTCTTCAAGAAAGTCACCAAGGCACTGGACGTAAATACTGTGGGAAGAAATATCCATGGAATTGTTATGGCTAGGCGTGTACAGGCCCTAGGGCCGATAGTCTAGTACCAACCTATGAACAAGGGAAAGACAGTACATACCACCTATCTTGACCTAGTCAAGGCATATGACACAACTGACCAATAATTGAGTACAATGCTCCCTTTTGCATGTACCTCACCACACACCTGCAACAGTTGGAGAGACCACAGGCATGTACCTCACCAGACACCTGCAACAGTTGGAGAGACCACAGAGGTTTCTCATCAAGAAATGACAGGATACACAAATCATGCCTGATGTGGAAAGACTGAAAGCCATGTCACTATATTCTGTCTCCTACATGTTTCCAAGGCTTAGAGGGCACTCCCTGACCTGACCCTGATGGAAATGCTACACATTCATACATCAAACTGCACAAGGGTCAACTGTTTCAGGAATCTTTACATAGCCGCTGACATGAATAAGTCATGCTGGAGAGAGAGATACATCTCCCAGAGACTGCCACTTCTATGGAACAAGTTTCCAATTCAAGTGAAACAGAGCCCCACCCTGACCTTGTTCAAACACAACCTAGATCAATGAATGGGTGACAGCACATTCACTCCTGGGTGGTGCCCATGTCCGTTCTAGAAAGAGGATTTTGGTATTAACTACCATAGCCCCTTACCTCTACAAAGTTCAGTCACTAATCACTGACAATTGCAGCAACTCTGGATAAATATGGCTACGCTTGTAAGGGCTCTAGGGCAGTTAGCCTAATAACCTTCTATGAACCTATAATACTGTAAAACTGTTTTAATTGTAGTTCACCCAGACATACATGGGACAAATAAGCAAAAATGATGGGATTTTTGTGAGTAAAAATAAAAGTTACTATGTAACCTCTACATATTATCTCCCTTATCCATTTGCTCATGGAAATGCTTTGGCAAGCCTAACTGCTTATGTAGAATCATCACCAGATGTCTCCAGAATGGAGAAGTTGTAAATCAGTAGTACTGTAACCCTCCAAGGGGATGACTGCAGGTTCACGAACAACACTAAAATCAGACTTCTTGGTTTATTACATTGCTGAAATGCAGGACTATGGGGTTTCCTGCTTTCAGCTGTTTCTTGCTGCTGCAGTGGATAGTGCCTAAACCACTTTTGGTACTGGCTCTTCTGCATCCATTCTGTGGAGCATAGAATTTTTAAATATACAGCAGCAGGGCTGTGTCCCTATGTCTTCATTTATTTCATTTATACAATTAAGGTGCAGAAAGAGTTCGGGTCAGAACACAATAGGTGCACTGAATGGTATTATCCATGAAGACCTCAATTCTGGCATTGCTGAACTGTGTTAGTTGTAGACAGAACAGCTATTATATGGTAGTGCAGGAATCTGCTGATCTAACACCTTCTAACACAGGAGTGTCCAACCCGCGGCCCGCGGGCCGCATGCGGCCCTCAGAGCTCTTCCATGCGGCCCGCGACCCTTAAATTTAAATTTAATTGAAATTTAACTTTTATTCCGTGTGTTTTTACCGTCGTTCTGCTGTTCTGCTGTGCGCGCCAACTTTTTCTTTTTTTCCATGTTTTCATACCAGCGTCTTTCGCTGGTATGCACTATCTTTGTAACACGTTCAGTGGATTTTTTTCATTTGCGGTGAAGGAAGAGGAGAGATCGCGCAAGAAAGTGGATTTATTATTTTTTACAAAAGACTACTACAACATCTATTCTACAGCAGTAAAGGTAAAGCAGCTATATAATTATAGTTGACTGAAGGATGCTTAATATTGGACCTAGAGATAATGATTAAAATGTATGCAAGATCTTGATTATTTTGCTGACATAATTTAAGCTTTTGCTTTTGAATCGTATCCATTGCTTATTGAAAAACTGGCTTGGTTATTTTTGCTATGGGAAAACTAGTAACTAAAATAAGATGTAATTTTATTTCTAAAATGAAATAATGAGATTATGGGCTTTCAGAAGAGAGTGACTTGATGTGTAAAAATATTTAAGGCTGGTTTTAGTCTTTTCATAATGGAAGAGTCTTCGGAATATTAATGTCAGTGCTACGATTTGCTTCTGCCTGTTTTAATTAAGTTGTATAACAGAATAATTGGGTTCAATGATTCTAAGAGACTTAAGCTAGTTTAGATCAGATTAAGTATTCTTTTAACTGTTTTAATATTCCTTGTGTACTTTCTCATTCATCTCTGTATTTAATATGTATCCTCAATGTTTGTCTTAAAAACCAGCCACAAGCGCCGTGAATACATTATTATGTATGTCTTATTACTATTTATTACTGGAAGGTTGTCCTTATTTACCATCACAGGCTAGCAGGCTGTAGTTTTTGTCTCCAGTTAGCAAAATTACTTGAGTCTGCTACCACTGAATGCATATTTAATGTATATATTTATATTTATTTGGCTAAATCAAGACTATCCCATAGCTGATTATTTTCTGGCCACATCTAGAGCTGTGGCAGTACTACTGTTCCAGGAAGAAGGCTGTGGGGAAATGCTTGTTTCCAAGGCTTTTGTCTTGGATAAGGAGCAGAGGGAGATGCTGCAGTTCACTGAGAGAGTGGTAATAAAGGGGTGTATGATGCTATTCCAAGGATTTAACACTGCAAGTGGACTGTGTCCAGTCTAGTCTGGATGTGGATGTTGGAGGCCCAGTGAATATTTGTTTATTTTCATGGGGCCATTTTTTTTTATTGAATCCAGAGTTGTGTGTAGTTTTATCGTTGTTAGGTATCAGTGGTGCGACTCAACAGACTACCCCTCTGATGCCACCTTGTTCCTTTCTTCTCAAATGGTTGGCAGTGGTGGGATTCAGTACTCATCTGTGCCATCTGGTTTTAACATTATTAGTTAATAGTGATGGAAGTTAAACCATATTGCTGCTGACAAGTAGGCTCTACTAGTTTTTAACAGGACTGATTTAAAAATTGAAGTGACTCAAGTGTTATGATGCAGTAAAGCATTTATACACCTCAAACTTTAGAGTAGATTCCCAACCCCATATTTTATAAAATTCAGACTGTGTAGTAGTGGTTTTATGGTCTAATAGTGTAGTGGTCTTAACAAAATCTCTTGCGTAAGCTTGGTCAAACCAAAACTCAAATAATGCTCCCTCATACTACCACTAAGAAGGGCATGCACAAGAGCTTGCAGGTCAGACCTGATAGCATTACTTGTTGAGAGCAGTGAAATTAATTTTTTTACTTGGATGCAGTGTGTTAGGAGCATACAGATTATGTTGCCAGCTTGTTGACAGAATATGAAAATTTGCTGTAAAATATGCCTTATTTTGATAGTAATGTTTGCTGACCAAACTTCAAAAATTGAGTACCTCCTCTGCTTTTGAATTCTGACTAGTTGGCTCATTGGTTGGATTAGCATTTATGTTCTCTGCTCCTAATGCTGTTTCAGTTTTATAAAGATGTATGGTAGTCTTTGCAGCTTGCCAGACAATGTGTTTGCATATCTAATTACAGTATTTGACTTTGTATGTTTAACAGATGCAAAATACCGTGAATATAAAAAGTTTACACACCCCTGTTTAAAATGCCAGGTTTTGTGATATAATTTCAAAACTTTCCCACTTTTAATGTGACCTATAACCTGTGCAATTCAATTGCAAAACAAATCTCTTGGGGGGGGGGAATATAAAAAAAAAAATACAATAAGCTGGTTGCGTAAGTGTGCACAACCTTAAACTAGTACTTTGTTGAAGCACGTTTTGATTAAATTACATCATTCAGTCTTCTTGGGTAGGAGTCTATCAGCATGGCGCATCTTGACTTGGCAATATTTACCCACTCTTCCTTGTAAAAGTGCTCCAAATCTGTCAGATTGCGAAGGCATCTCTTGTACACAGCCCTCTACAGGTCACCCCACAGATTTTTTATTGGATTTAGGTCTGGACTCTGGCTGGGCCATTCCAAAACTTTAATTTTCTTTTGGTGAAGCCATTATTTTGTTTTTTGGTTATATGCTTGGGGTTATTGTAACGTTGAAAGGTGAAATTCCTCTTTATCTTCAGCTTTCTAGCAGATGCCTGAAGGTTTTGGGCCAAAAGTGACTGGTATTTGGAACTGTTCATAATTCTCTCCACCTTGAGTAAAGCCCCAGTTCCAGCTGAAGAAAAGCAACCCAAAGCATGATACTGCCACCACCGTGGGGATGGTGTTCTTTTGGAGATATGAAGTGTTTTTATGCCAAACTTACCTTTTTGGAATTGTGGCCAAAAAGTTCAACCTTGGCCTCATCAGACCATAACACATTTTCCCACATGCTCTTGGGAGACTTTGTTGTTTTTGCAAATTTTTTCTGTGTAAGAAAAGGCTTCATCTTGCAACCCAACCCAATAGGCCAGACATGTGGCGAATACGGGAGATTGTTGTCACATGTAGTACACAACCAGTACTTACGAGGAATTCCTGCAGCTCCTTCAATGTTGCTGTAGGACAGCCTCCCTGACCAGCTTTTCATCAACTTTGGAGGGATGTCCAGTTCTTTACAATGTCATTGTTGTCCCATATTTTCTCCACTTTATGATGATCTTCACTGTGTTCCATGGTATATCCAATGATATGGAAATTTTTTGTACCCCTCTCCTGACTGATGCTTTTCAACAATGAGATACCTTTGTAGCAGCTGTCCAGTTTCATTGGGGGGGGATTGCTATGTAGGTTAGTCATGATGGGGGAGGCATACAAGAGAAATGGTAGTAAACAGGTTGATGCAAGTTTTTTTTCTAATGCTGTCAGGTAATGTTTAATTCTAAAAAACCTGTATATGTATTTTTCAAAGCGCATGCATTAACTCATGAGCGGAATAAAATGTCTGCATCTACAGAAGACTTTTAATAAACCAGTCCTGGATGTTTTGCAGTGCTTGATTTGCTGCATAGTTTTGTTCACTTTTAAATGAAAATTATTTTGCTTCATGCTTGTACTTAAGTTGGTTGTTTGGCTGCTAGAGCTAGGCTAGATTTTCATCATTTTGCAACTCGTACCAAGCTGGAAACACAGGCCAGTGTAAATGCACAGCACATCTGATTATTTTATTGAATTGCCCTATGAGCTTTGTGTGAAGGAAGTAGTTGTTATGCTGTGCTTTGTGAACTTTGAGGGAGCAGAAAGTTTTTTGCTTGATAGATTATTCCTTTTCTTAACAGCTACATCTCTGGCTTAATGTCATTCAGTCATTTTTATTTGATGGCCTCTACTAACATATTCAACAAACCAGTTTTATGAACTGTAATATATTGAACTTAGGGTTGCCACCTTTTCAAATGGCCAAAGTGGGACATTTTTGGTACAAACATCAGATTTTACAGGGCGACACATACCCGTGAGCAGTACAAAGGATAAAACTTAACTTTTTTGCCTAAAATAAAAGCTTATTCTTGTAGCATTTTAGTTGCTTATTCTATTTCGTCCATCAAACTAATATGAAACAGAGGTCAATATGTTATATTGATTGTGGCCTTTTCCAGTAGGTATCTGTCTGCATGTCTGTCTGTTAACTGACTATGTAAGCTAGTCTGTTTTAATCTCAATGCATTCGTGCTTGAAGTGTTTGAAGCATTCCTGAATTTCACAATTGCCTGTTGCAATTACTGAAGTAATTTATTAATTTATTTATTGTTCAAATTCACCTACAAAACAGCCAGTGGGTCGACTTTGTATTAGTCCACAAGCTCTTCAGTTTACGACGCGTGTTTTTTTTTTTTTTTTTTTTTTTTTGCTCTTCAGTTTGTGAGAGACCTTTTTTTTTTGCTCCTCACTTGCCCCCAGACCATTTCTGTTGACTCAATGCGGCCCTTGCAACTGAAAAGGTTGGACAACCCTGTTCTAACACATTATAACCCCTGTGGACCAGGTCTGCCAAAGTTAGATGATGCTATTCTCCAGGTCAGAGTGCTGTCCTCAAAGGACCCTTCCGCAACTGCAGTGCAATGTTGCATTTTATATACTAAATCTCTCTGAGAATATGTGTAGGTTAAGTAATTCAGTGCAAACAAGAAAGATATACAGGAGTACACCAAGACCCATTTTCCAAATCTGTCACTCACATTCCTTATCCTGTAAATAGACAGCTCTGTATCAGGAGCACTATATGGTTGTGAAACAGCTGTACACATTCTGCAACTCTTCAGACAAAACATAGATCGCCAGAAAATAGAAAACCTAATTACCCATCTTGAAAACAGTTACGGCAACCTGGTTATCCCATGCAGTTCTTGAAGAACCATTTATAGCACTCACTAACTGGGACACCACCCATCAGATTTTTGGAAGCTAAAAATAGTAGGCTGCTCAAGTCTCCTCTGGAGAAATGGAATGTGCTCAGATGGTTTGTCCTTTCATGCCAAGTTATCTAGAAATACTCCTAAAGTCAGAGTAATCAGAAAGAAACCTGAGCCTTTATCATGAAGGCCCTCTGCAGAACTATTGAGAGGACAGTCAGTATGTTTAGCTTTGCCAAGGCATTTTCTAAACTTTTCCTTTGTTTTTTTTTCTGAGTTGCAGGACTCAGTGGTCCTCTTTACAGGTTGGGATATGGAGAAGCTATGACTGATCTTGGATTCAAGGATGGCATGAGTTGAAAAGTTTCCCAATGACTTGTTGGTTGCTCTAGGTTGTACTTTATTGAGTCAAAAATGTACTGTTTGGATAAACTTCATGAAGTAACCTAGCAAAATCAACTATGCAAGGTTACCACCAATGGAAAAATGCTGCCAAGACCACTGGTGATTTGGAAACAGAATATGGTAATACACAGGGATTCAGAACAGAGATTTTAATATCATTCCTGCTGTTAATAGTCTGTATATTAAGATCATGGATTCAAAGACTGCAGGAATTGAAAGTACCGGCAAAAATTTTTAATGGGTGTAATGCCATCATAGCCGGTGTCAAATTAGGAACTGGAAACACCAATGCCAGTGGAAGGATCGTCAATGCTGGAACAGAAACTACTGAAAACTAGTAGAAAAAGCACAAGAACCAGTAATAACACTACCATTGCTGTAAATATGGGCACAAAGAAGAAAACCATGCCCAGATTAAAATGGTTAAGTTCTCTGGTGCCCCGTATTAGTGGGGTCAAGGGACATGTAGCTTTAGACATCTTGAATTTAAGCCTATGGATTGTTTCTGGTTTATTTTAAATCTATAACAGTATAAACTGGGGACAGTATTAAAACTTGGTACATTTAAGACCTTGATTGAGCTTGTGGGTTGTGAACATCAAGGATAAAGAGGTAAAGTAAACTCAGCAATAACTAAATAACTTTTCACATAATTTCCTGTAGAGTAACTTGAAACCTTTTATAACCAACTTTAGATCAGACTGTTCTTGATCAATGAGGAGGGTGCAGAATCAAATGGAGCTAACAGTAGCAGACCATCTCAAAACTTGCAGTTTTCATCAAATTCTTTATTTTTAAAGTAGATTTTACAATATTTCATAAGGTTAACACTACAGCCTAAAAGCAGATGGGTTTGAAGGTACTCTTGAATAAAAGCCCTGTGAAACTACAAGCTCCTATTACTGCTATCCTTTCCCTTGTAGCTTATGAATTGTACAGTGAGATATGATGCTAGGCAGCAGAAGCTGGCAGAGGAAATATAGTGGCATCAGGCACACTTGTTGCATAATGAGGACAGACTGACAGAGAGAGGTAGGGCTTAGGACAACCACGAAGAGGAATATAAAACACTTTTGTTAGTAAATGTGACCAAACTCAAAAAGCTCATAATGACAAGATGTTATTTTTCACCTAAATAAGCATTTTTTTTTCTCAAAGGTAGCCAGGAAGATATGTTCTTCTGATCAAACACAAAGTGCGAGAATGAATGAAAAAATGGATCAGTATTTAAGCAATAACTGACAACGTTAGTGTGGTATATTAAGATTTACCCATGGTTGGTGTGGTTTAATCATGAAGGCAAAGCCCAAGTGATTAAATAAAGCCAACTGTAGCTAAATCTTAATACCTGGATCTAGAAGCAATGATTCCTGTCATACCTCGCCTACAGTTAGAGTTCCTTTGGTGGGCAGATGCCTGCCACCAAAACAAGGGACTGCCATTCACTCTACCCCCTCCCGCCCAAACCCTAAGACACGCATCACACTATGCATGGGGGGGGGGCTCAATTGGCAGGGAAGTGCATTCAGGGCAAATGGAACCCAAGTCAAATGCACCTGCATATCAATCAAAAAGAAATGTTACCTGTACAGAATGTTGTGACAGCCTTCAAGGACCACATTCTTCCAGGACAGTTAATGGTAAAGATGGACAACACTACTGCTATGTGGTACATAAACAAGCAGGGGGGAACCCACTCATACCTTCTCTGCAGACTAGCCATGGCTCTGTGGAGCACAGCCTTGAGCTACCAAGCGCACCTGCAGGCTCAATTCTTGCCAGGAAAACTAAATACACTGCAGATGAACTAAGCAGAAATCGCATGGACCCACACGAATGGAAACTGGAACCAGAGACATTCAACATGTTGACAAACAAATGGGGGAGCCCAGATATAGACCTGTTTGCCTCCCCCCAGAACTACCAATTGGACAAATTCTGCACAAGGACTCCCCACAAAAAGGCTCGGAAAGTAGATTTTTCCAGGCAAAGGACAGGGCATCCATCAGTTTATGCCTTTCCTCCTCTGCCTCTTCTCTCCAAGGTACTACTAAAGATTAAACAGGACAAACTAAGGACAATACTGATTGCACCAGACTGGCCACACCAACACTGGTATCCCCTCTTGTGCAATGTCACTGCTGGCACCATCACACCTTCCTCAGACCCCTACCCTGTTGTCCCAGCAAGAGGGCCAGATTCTGCACCCTCAGCTTCAAACCCTGAACCTGGCTAATTACCCGATCTCTCCGTTACCATCCCTCAGTAAACAAGTGTTGGATGTCATTCTGGAGACAAGGACGCCTAGTGCTAGAAAATCTTATGCTGAAAAATTGAAAAGATTCTGTTCCGGGAACCAAACTTGGGGGAGATGGGCACAGCAGTGCCCGATTTACCTCAGATTCTTCAATACTTAACCGAGATGCTTCACAAGGGCCTTTCCTTTTCCTCCCTTAAAATTTATGCATCTGCCATTTCAGCTCATTACAACACAGAACCACCCCTCTTCTCTCATCCACTGCTCGAGCAGTTCCTCAGAGGGGCCAAAAATTAAGACCACCCAGGAGAGCCCACCTCCAGCCTGGGACCTTAACTTTGTATTGGAAAAGCTCACTCTACCTCCTTTTGAGCCAGCTGCAAGTGCAGAGTTGAAATTCCTTTCTTGGAAAACAGCCTTCCTTCTAGCCATCACTTTAGCAAGAAGAGTGTCTGAATTACAGGCCATCATGGCTGTGGAGCCCTTCATTATCTTCCATGCAGATAGGTTTTCCCTCAGGACCAATACTTCCTTTATGCCAAAGGTGGTGTCTAGTGTGGCCTTAAATCAGTCCATTCAATTGCCTACTTTTTTCCCCGAATCCACAAAACAGAGAGAATACTGCACTCTTTGGACGTGCACAGACAACTTAGATTTTATTTGGAGAGGACTAAGCCTCTCTGAAAATCTGAACAGCTGCTAGTTGGCTTTCCTGCAGTGGCAGAGAGGAAGGCCATTTCAAACCAAACCATTTTTAAATGGATAGCCCATTGCATTCATTTCTGCTATAAGCACCATGGAAAACCTACCCCCCACAGGGGATTAGATCACATTCCACCAGGGCTGCATCTACCTCTACAGCCTTTCTCGGAGGAGTCCCTACTAGGGACTTCCTAGAAGCTGCTACCTGGAGCTCTGTACATACCTTCACCAAGCATTATCACATGCCTATTTTTTCTCAATCCAGAGCTGGTTTTGCCACTGCAGTTTTGCAGGGCTTAATAGCTGGCCCTAATGCTCTCTAACTTCCTCCTACCTTAGCTTTGGGAATCAACCCAAATGTAATGACTGCAACAGTGAAACACGAAGAACATAGTACAGTTGTGTACACTTAACATAAATCTAGATGTTCAAGTGTATTCACTGTTGCAGTCCTGGTTACCCTCCGTCCAGGCCCCTGACTTCTCTTGGCTCTACCTTTCCTTCTTGTTTGGTGTATTTGAGCTTTCTGGTGTATTTGCTTTTTGTTGGAGGTGTAACATAACATATAATTGCTTCCCATTATGGGGGCACCTGACATCTGGGGCAAGAAAAACTATAACGTCGGCTGCATGTTTTATACCCCTGATGACCTGAGATCATGGAAGAGGAGACAGCATCCGACACAGGAATCCAAGACTGTTATTCAGGCTGGCTGAGGGCTTCCTGCAGGCAGATAACCCAAATATAATGACTGCAACAGTGAATACACTTGAACATCTACATTTATGGTAAGTGTACACAACTGTACTTTTCCCACCCTCCATTTCCCCCTTTTTTCCTAAGGCACAGACTATAGATTTTTATTTTTTGTATGACGTGTCCAGGGTGCTACCATTCCTGGGTTAGTCTTTGGGGCTCCTGACAGTTAAGACAAGAAAAACTGAGGAAATGGCGTCTGCTGCCTCCCTTTATACCTGACGTACTGACAGTTTTACATCCGGTGGCAGCTGACATCATATACCAAAGACTCTGGTATTCGGGCCGACTTGAAGGCTACTGGGAGCCGGGTAACCCATATGTGAGGACTGCAACAGTGAATACTCTCTAACATCTACATTTATGGTAAGTGTACACAACTGTACTTTTCCATTTACCTCTATCCTGTGGACTGGTTAGCAGTTTGTTTGCTGGCATCCCTTCTGAAGAATGTCAGACTATCTGGTTTATCTTTCTGTCCCTGGCTTTGCTACCCGATATAATTTCTTTGTGCCACCTACTGAGTCACTTTCCAGATGCTGGTAGAGTGCTTCTGAAGCCCTGTTCTTTGCTATTGCAGATCCTTTATTAGCTTCCTTGTTAGCCAACCAGAACAGACAGACCAGGATAGGAAGGAATACTATCTCCCACTTTCTCCTGAACTCCTTTCTTTTGATGACTTCTGGACTGCAACACCAGCTTTCCTTATGTACCTTGTTCCCACACCATTTCTACCCTGTCCTCCTCCTGACTAGTAGACTCAGGACCCCAAGCCAAGTGTCTTTTGCTGCACTGCCCTTCCATTTTGTTTCTTGGATACATAGGATGTCCAGCCTCCTCTGTACCATCATGTCATCCACTTCCAAGCTACATCCTGTCAGTGAACCTACATTGAGTCTAGCAATTTTTACTTCATGTTTGGCAAGGTTTTTGTGTCCATCTTTCACTTGGGTACAACCTGAGTTATCTAGGGTAGCTCTCAACTGTCTGCCGGCCAGCCAGTAGCTTATTGACCCAGGGCTGCTGGGCTTTATGCCAGGCACACACTGGCCAATAGGGACACACACACCCACCTTAAGTATAGTCCCTGATGTAGGTCAGAGTAGGCCAGGTCCTCAACCCACTTATCGCAGGCAAAATACCCATGCCCATTTGGCAACATTACTCAACATGACAGAATCACCTAGAGTCATATTTTACACCGTCAAGTGGCTAGCCCTGCCATGGCGTGCAGTCAGTGGTCAGTGTTCTATCTTGAGGATACTGCATGTCACAGTAGTTGCCCAAAGTGGTTGGTCTATAATACTGTATCACCTCCCCCCCCCGAATAAGGCATCATGCAGAGTCTGTTCTCCTGCCCATAGGGCCATTCATTGGTGAGTTTGAGTTGGAAACAGCATGTTTTTCAGAGGTGGGAAGAACCTCAGACACATGAAGAACTTGCAAGCTCCAAACGGGCATTGTCTGGAGGTCAGGATTTACCATTGTCCCTTATGCATGGGATATGAGAGAACTATTTGGCATAATGGTTAAGGTCTTCAAGACTCATCAAATTCCTGGTAGTATCTCAAACTGGAATGTTGGCTCTTCAGGAGCTTTTATCCCTTATTTTTCCAGGAGCCTGTGTGGCCGTTCTGAATTTAATGGATGCCTACCTTCATGTTCCTGTTTTGCAGGAATACAGGAGATTTGTACACTTCCAGCCGGTAGGATTATGCTACTAATTCTGTCTGTTACCATTTGGCTTATCCATTGCTTCTAGAGCATTTACCAGATGTCTTGCACCAGTCATTGCCTTTACCCATACCTGGATTATTGCCTATTCCGTAGTATTCACATAAGCACTTCCACTTCATCTCATTAAAAAACAAACACAAAACTGAGCAAAGTTTCAAAGATGAGAACAACACCGGGGTGAAAAATTTGAAGCTTTGCTCTGTTTTATGTTATGTTTTTTATGATTGCCTATTCCACCCTACATCACTAGTAGAACTTCTGACAGCCATGCAAATGTTTATAGATTCTTGCATCCTGACAGTTGCATTGGCAAAAGTACTAATGTGAAATCTGCATTAGTTCCTCAACTACTACTGAATAAAACGCTGATTCTCCCTAGAAACAGCAATCCCTCAACCACCTTGCCTGAAAAAGACAAATTCTTTGGTGTGAAGAAAGTGTTGAAGCCAATTCAATAGTCCCTCTCCAGGAGGCTGATTAAACCTGTATGTCGGACAGCTCATACCTGGCCTGGGGAGCACACTTAAAACAATTTGTGGTCCAAGTGAATGGGGATTTCTGCGTAGCAGCACAGTACATTAATATAAAATACATGTTGCAGTTACTTTAGCTTTTAGAGCATTTCCAGAAAACACTGGTTGCAGGACCAAATTTATTAACAGAAAACACGACAGTGATGTGATACATAAGCAAACTGGGACACACTTTCCTATTGCCTGTGTAGACTAGCAGTGCAGCTATGGCTAGTGGCCCAGCAATTAGGACTTGGTCCCACAGCCTCTTACAAAGAAAAAAAAATAAATAATCCTTGTTTTCCCGCCTCTCCTCGACTAGTTTAGACCAGTTTACAGGCTTTGCTGTATTCTGGGCTGTGGTGTAGTTCCTGTGTTGTCCATTACCTTACTTGGATAGAAGGAGGTTTCTTTGCTCACCAGTGGGAGTGGGGAGCCTTGAGCAGCCTACCTGTCCCTGTAGGAAGTGACCTCAGCACAAGAGCTGTAGTAATTGGTTGTTTTGGACCATTTCTAGCTCTTTTGAAGTTCCCTGTTTAAAATCCGCCTCTGGGCGTTTTTTTCTGGCTATACTACTCAGACAAGCTCCTCGTGGTCCTGCAGAGTGGTCCTAGCTACAGAGAACTCAGAAAAGCGACTACTTTCTGGATTTAAGTATCTTTGCTGTTTTTTTACTTGAAATACCTTCTCTAGCTTACCCTAAACAAGCTTAAACTGTTTTTTAGCGGTTTGCTGCATTATTTAATATCTGCACTTAAAGTTAAATTTTAGTCGAATTTGATCGAAAGTTTGTTTGTTTAATTTAACTGTTGAAGCTCTAAAGTGCGCTAGCCTGTGTAACTGATTTATTACTGTTTCTGCATTTTCTGTGTGTTTCTATCTAAAAACAAAAAAAAACAAAAAAATAATCCTTGTTTTCCCGCCTCTCCTCGACTAGTTTAGACCAGTTTACAGGCTTTGCTGTATTCTGGGCTGTGGTGTAGCTCCTGTGTTGTCCATTACCTTACTTGGATAGAAGGAAGTTTCTTTGCTCACCAGTGGGAGTGGGGAGCCTTGAGCAGCCTACCTGTCCCTGTAGGAAGTCACCTCAGCACAAGAGCTGTAATAATTGGTTGTTTTGGACCATTTGTAGCTCTTTTGAAATTCCCTGTTTAAAATCCGCATTTGTGTGGCTCTGCGATTGTGCGCATAGCCGGTTAAACTTCTTCTGGCTCCGCCAAGTCTGCTCTTCAAATTTTCCCTTAAGGAAGCTCTGCTCTTAGTATAATCAGACTACTCGCTATATTATAAGCCTAGCACTTGTTCTCAAAACTTCTCTACTAAGTAAGCACTCTCATACTAAGTAAGCACTACATCCACCTACCACCCCTGTGAATATCCACTTCCCTTAAAGGCACAGCACTCCCTTATACTGTTCTAGCATGTCGAGTGGTAGATTACTGGTGTCCTCTCCAGTTCAGCTGGTTAATCTGGGTATCTTGAGACAATGCCACAATTGTCTCATGTACACAGACAACCCTCTTCTCCTCCCAACAAACACAAATACATGTGAGAGATGCAACTATATAGCCAAACTGGAGGCTGAACTCTCACAACTCAGGGCTGGCATGACCAGACAGGAGGAGATGGTAACCACACACACAACAAACCCAGTCCCACATAGACCTACCACAACTGCAAACCACATACATAAAAACACAAAGACATACTCGGAGGCTCTACCAAAACAACAGAGGCTCCCAAAGCAGACATCCAAAAATCCACCACCTCAAAACAAAACACATGCAACACATACTTCAATAAATCAGTGTGTCAATCAATTACAGCCCTTAAGGCCAAACACCATGCCTGATACACTAGTAATAGGTGACTCTATAGTCAGACCAACTGATGTCCCGCTTACCAGGCTGAACAAGGACAGGGTGACTGTGAGCTGCCTATCGGGAGCTAGGATCCACCACATAACACACGCACTCAGGTCACTCCAAAGCAAGTACAAATATGACTCCATCATTGTCCATGCTGGCGTGAATGACCTGAGACGTACCTCCCTGGACTACATGAAAAGAGACATAGAGGAGCTCTCTGATTATGTAGCCCAGGCTGGTATGACCCTGACCCTGGGCAGCATCTTGCCCTCACCAAGAATGATGCCACAGTACAAAGACAAGATGATCAGCTTTAATAATTGGCTCAAGTACTGGTGTCATTCTAAGGGGATCCAATATGTGTCTGGGATGACATGTTGGACAAGCCACGCTGCTTCGCAAGGGACGGCTTGCACCTGTCACCACTGGGCTTCCGGATATTGGCTAAGACTCTTGCCACCCCCATAGTGCCTTTTTTAGGCAAGGCTCAAAAGACAAACCCACCTCCTTAGAAAACAAAAATGGAAAAAAACTAAGGGTAATGCTGCTCAACGCCAGAAGTCTAAATCTCAAGATGCAGGCACTCGATGCACTCCTCAGTATGGAGAATATCGACGTCTGTGCCGTAACTGAAACCTGGTTCAAGGCTCCTGAGAGTACCCCAGCGCTACCAGGCTATACCTCGTATCATGATTTTCGGCCCCAAAACCCGGGCCGAACCACAAAGGGAGGGGGAGTGTCCATATTCATAGAGGACACCCACACCTCCAGGTTAGTAGCAACACATGAAGCATCAGAGACCATACAGGTGCAACTAACCATAGGCAAAACTGTTATACAACTGGTAGCATGTTACAGACCACCCTCCCAATCTCAGGAACCCCACTCAGCCTTGCTGAAGACATTGGAGGATATGAATGTATCACAAAATACCATCATACTGGGAGACTTCAACTACCCTAACATAGATTAGGTACATTATTCTAGCCCCAACACCCTAGCCCAAAGGTTCCTGGAATTCATAAATTCAAATGCACTGGAACAACTAGTCACCTCTCCCACTAGGGGAGATAATATACTGGACCTGATCATCACAAACATGGGGACAAAATGCTCCACACTGGAGGTATACCCCTCACTAGTGAGATCTGACCATAAACTAATCACCCTGGATATACATATCCCACCTCCACCCCCAGCACAAAAGACCACAGTGAAAAACTTCTCAAAAGCAGACTTCACTCTTCTTAAGACTGAGATGGTATCCTTTAAGCCCACTGGGCCAGTGGATACCACATCCCAAAATGCTGAATCCTTCACAAATGCTTTCTATGGACATCTCCAAGAATGCATGGATCATGCAATCCCAAATAAATCCAAGTCCCTCTCCACCAAAGGCAAGCGTCCTGTCTGGTGGACCTCAGCCATTAACAAATTGTATAAAAAAAGAAGGAAGCTACTGCACGACAGAGCAAAATCCCATAAAGGGAAGACATCTCTGATCAACACTAGCAGAAAACTACGTTCTCTCATAAAAACATCCAAGGCCAACTTTGAGAGAAAAATCGCAAGGACACTAAAGATAACCACAAAGCCTTCTTCAGCTATGTTAGAAACCTGGGCGGAAACCCTCAGATATGCTCAGAGTTAGTTCACAACAACAAAAAATACACTGAACCCACAGATATTGCAAACATTCTGGCTGACAGGTTCAGTGCAAATTTCTCCCCTCCCTCACCCCCAAAAGAAGAAATACTTACCCTAGCTGAACGTAATCTCCCTGTCATCTCAGATGTCCACGTGAGAGCCGCCCTCAGCAAAGCTAAAAACACAGCATCAATGGGACCTGACGGTATCCCGGGTTGCATGCTACGTGAACTCCAAGAGGAGCTAAACCCGCACATAAAAATGCTATTTAACCTTAGCCTTACTACAGGATATGTACCTGAACACTGGCGTACAGCAACAGTGGTCCCACTCCACAAAGGGGGTACCTCTATAGACCCTGGGAACTACCGCCCCATAAGCTTAACCAGCCTGGTCTGCAAAGCTATGGAAAGAATCATTATGGAACTCATAAACAGAGACATTGGGGACCTACAGACACTTGACCCCACCCAGTTCAGCTTTGTAAAGGGCAGATCCTACCTTTTGAACCTGGTTGACTTTTTCAAAACAGTCACTAGAGCCATTGATGAGGGCAAAGCAGTCCATACAGCCTACCTGGACTTGGCTAAGGCCTTCGACACAATACCCCACTCAGGCATCATAGATAAGCTCAACAGCTTAAATGTAAACCCTTATGTCACTAAATGGGTTGCAAACTGGCTAAAAGACAGAACCCATAAAGTTAAAATCGCTGGAGCAATGTCAGACTCAAAGCCAGTCACAAGTGGTGTCCCACAGGGATCTGTCCTGGGACCCCTCTTGTTCGGCATTTATTTCTCAGATGTTAAAGCAAACATGGGAGGGTTGTGGCTGACAAAGTTCGCAGATGACTGCAAACTAGGCGCCATAGTCGATACACCAGCGGACACATACATCCTACAAAAGGCCTCACAGAAACAGACAACTGGTGCGGAGTCATGGCCTTAAACTAAATGCCAAAAATGTATAGTCATCCCTTTGGGAAAAACAAAGTACCCACAAATTATCACATAGACAGCAACCCACTGAGTACGGAAAAAGTAATCAGAGACCTAGGGACCCAAGTCGACAGCGACCTCTCATTTGACACCCACGTTGCCAAAGTGGTTAGAAAAACATTCTACCTTGCACACCTTATCATGAAGGGATTCACATCCAGATCCAAGGATGTCATTGTACCCCTATACTCCTCCCTCATCAGACCCATGATTGAGTACAATGCCCCATTTGGTATGTACCTCACACGGCATTTGCAACAGCTGGAGAGACCACAAAAGTACCTCACCAAGAGGATCAAGGGTCTCCAACATATGTCTTATTCTGCCAGACTAAAGAAACTCCAGCTCTATTCAGTAGCATACCGCCTGCTCAGAGTTGATCTCTGCCTGACGTACAAGGCCATGTCCAATCAGGAACTGATGGACATGCTCCACCTCAAAAAATCCAAATCCATCAGAACCACGAGAGCTAAAGACTTAAACCTCGGCACAAGTATGAATAGGACATGCTGGAGGGATAGATTCATAACCCAGAGGCTTCCCATGCTCTGGAACAAGATCCCAGTTCATGTTAGGCAGAGCCTCTCACTGACTCTCTTCAAGAAAAATCTTGATGAGTGGATGGGAGATCATAAGTTTACTCCAGGGGTCACATGTGTCATTACTAGACAGGGGCACAGTAAACTAATTCTATTATATAAGGGGACCTTCACTGTGTCACTACTAGACAGAGGCACAGTATTCTAAATCTATTCTGTGCATTTTGTACCATTTTATGGGGTGGCGAAAGCCACATCACTATGGCTAGGCTTACAAATGCCCCAGGGAAGATAGCCTAGTACTAAACTATGAAACTTATTTTATTTATTTGCAGTTTGACAGGATGAGTCATTGGGCTATGAGGAGCCCTTTTTCAATGGAGTCCTGGGGAGAAAAGCTCCAGCAAAAAATACAAATTACTTAATAGAAGCAGTTTATAACAATAGAAAGTACAGGTATATGGTTTTAGTAAAATGCAAAAGCAGAGAAATCTTTAAAAAAGACAATCAAAATTGTATACAAAGCTTGTTATTTCTATCAATTGCTTAACAGGGTTAAAAATAATAGGAGGACATTTAGATGCCTTAGCTCTTGGAGTATAGCTTAAGTTGGGAAACTTTATGTAGGATGAGAACAGGAGCATTCCCAGTGGGATGTTAGGTGGGAGTGAAGTAAAGTTTTGAAGGAAGAAAGGCTGCCAGTGGTATGGATAAGAGGTGGGAGTGAATTCCAGAGGCAAGCTAGAAAGGATGACAGAAGATGCTTGCCTGGTGGGTGGGAATGTTTATGCAGCTCTATCAGATTTTGGGAGTTATATCTTAGGAGTCTATCAGGTTGATGCATTTTATGGGTAGTGGCAAGGGAGGGGCAGAGATAGAGACTGAAGATATGTTTGTGTGCTTGGATAATTTGAATATAGGAGAGTAGCTCTAACCAATTCAGTTTATGAAGGGCAATGGTGTGTAGATCCATCTGTGGCATGTTGTGAATTCTGAAATTTTATTGCAACAGGAGGAGAGTTTTGTCTTGAGGGAGGGGAGGATTGTAGGTTAGTAAGGAGTGGGGCACCATATAGGAGGGATAGGATGAGGTATGTGGTAGGCAGAATAAGCTTAGTAGAAGAGATGTAGCGATTGTGATGATAGAGCATGCCAAGTTCATTATGAGTTTTTTGATATTTACTTGTAGGTGGGTATCAAACTTGAGCTGGTCATCGATGAGGACTCCTAGTAATTTTGCATCAGATACCACTTCGAGAGGTGTATTGTTCTGACTGGTGATAGAGAAAGTGTTTTTGTCTTGGTAGGGAGGTTTTGTAAGGAGTAAATATCATGAGTTTGGTTTTAGAGGCATTAAGTGCTAGGTGGTTGTCTAGCATCCATTTTTCAGTGGAAGTGAAGGCATCTCAAGTTAATTATGTTAGTATGGAGAAGGATGTGGTGGAACAGCTTATAGTTGAATTGTCAGCGTATTGGATGAGACTAGCATTACGGATGGTCTGATGGAAGTCGTTTATGAAAATGTTAAACAGTGGACCTAGAACTGAACCCTGGGGTGCTCCTCTGGGAGTGTTGCGGAATGGGAAGGCAGCTTTTTTCCACTTTGCTGCTTGTTGCCTGTTTGCGAGATAACTGGTGAGCCAGTTGATAGAGGAGGGGGAAAGATTTAGTTTAGAGAGTTTGGTAAGAAGGTTGTGAGAGATGGTGTCAAAGGCCTTTGAAAGGTCTAGTAGGAGGGTGGATACAATATGGCCAGAGTCATGGGCCGTGTTAATGGTTTCTAGGAAGGAGAGGAGAGCGGTGGTAGTACTATGGCCAGGTCTGAATCCGTGTTGTGTGTGAGTTAGAAGGTGGTTATTTGCGAGATAGGATAAAAGTTGAAGGTGGATGTATTTTTCGAGAAGTTTAGAAATGGGGGATAAGATAGTGATAGGTCGGAAGTTTGGGATGTTATCATTATTACCCCCTTTATGGAGTGAAATAATAAAGGCCTTTTTCCAGAGATGGGGTACATAGCCTTCTGTGATTGACCGGTTTATTAGAATGCAGATGGGAAGGGCTATGGCTTCTGCAGCTGTCTTTAAAAAGTAAAAGGGGATTTGATCAGGGGCATTAGAGGTTGGTTTCAGGTTTTAAAGAAGATTTTTTATAGTAGATATAGGGATGGGATTTATGGAGGAGGTTGGGAGGTGGAAGTACAAGAGTAAGAGGGGGTAGGTGAAGGTAAGGGTGTGGAAGTAGGATTGTTGGTGAAGGTAGATGTTAATTTGGTTATGGAATCGAAGAAAAAATTAAACTGGGAAGCTAGGTCTATATCGGCAGCATTTGGATCGATACCACACCACGAAGTCGGCTACTGCTATTATACGACATTATTTAAGAAAAAATAATTACTTTTCTTAAATAACGTCTTTGTGTAATGACAGCGTGCTGTGCTTCCATGGCTGGTATATTTCCTGTTGCCTTTTTAGATGCACTGCGCATGTGTATGGGACTTCCGTTCCCAAGCATACCCAGTACATCAGTGCTTTGGAAAAGAAGCAATGGAGAAAAAAGGTCTCTGTTTCTCCATTTTTCTTTTCTTTTTTTATTTAAATTAAAAAAAAAAACACATTTCAGACAGTTGTGGTAGGACAGAGACAGAATGGAGGAAATACAAGGAAAATCAGGTACGTGTCTATAGTTTTGAATAACATACCTGATTTTCCTAGTATTTTCTCCATCCTCACTCTCCACAATGTCCGCCAGTCATTGTATAATTTGTGATATATTATGAGAAACAGCATCATGCCAGGCTGACTGGGAAAGTTTTTTTCTGTCATATGGTCTTAAGGCTGCATAATCAGTCCTAATGGGTACCACAGGAGACCTCCTTTAATCAAACGTATAAGCTCGATGCACAGCAGTCATCAACTGTGGAACTTCTTTTATTTCCATGTTGCATGAAATACCAGTCACAATGCCCCATGCTTCTGACTCGTCCTTACTGATATTGCATGACATACAAAAATGGTGCATTGCACATTATAGCACAATGTCACAGTGAGTGTGGCTTCAGGTCATGTGAGTCTTCAGCTCACATCAGTGACCTTCATGGCAAGCTCACCATTATCTTTCCCACTTCTCAATTTTATAAAAGCTAGAATATAGTTCACTTTCTTTAGACCGCCTGGAAATATGCATAGGAGACACCTTCATTCACTGCTACTGTTCTATTAACACCACCTTCCTCACCAATATACATACATACATACATACACACACACACACACACACACACACGTTATAATCAATTCCAATGAATTTTGCATATAATGGATTTCAGCTGGTTTCCAACAATTATGATAGCAGCTGTCAAGGTACCCACACAGTCTGAAAGAATGCTATAGCTATATGTGATGAACTGTAAGCCATTTCAGCTTATTTCCTTCTGTAGCACACAGGCTGCAATCCACCAAAACTATACAGCCAACAGCTGATTGACCAAAATGCAAGCAACTAAGCAGAAGGTCATTTCCAACAACACACAGACCACAATCTCTCCCAAACAATTGCAATATAAGTGAATACTTGAACATGTGCAAGGGACAAAATGAAAACCAATGGTACAGCATACCTGACAGAACATGGAGGCCATCCCTAGAAATGTATTACAGCCATTTCCCAAAAAACACTTATGCCACAATCAAAATAACACAATCCAACTGGGTACACTGGACATGAGACAGACTACAGTAAAAGATGTACTGTCCATATCAATGTACTGCAGCTTACTAACTAATAAATCTGACACTCCACATCAAATCAGAACAATATGAGTGTAAGCAGAATGCATATGTGGCAGATCTCCATACCTGACACGAGTCAGTAATGAATTGTGACTTACTTTCAACAGACAAAACACAATCCATGTAGGTACAGTGAACATGTGCAGCAGGTTACAGTGCAAGACTTACAGCAACAGTAATAATATGATGCAGCTCATTTCCAATAAGAGGCTGCCATTCCACCTACAAGTATGAATACTACAAATAGGTACAGCAGATATGAATGGCATGATGTAATCATGTTTTGCAGCTCATTTCAACAACACAGACTGCAAACCCAATCCAAATAGATGTAATGTGAGTGGATAAAGTGGATAATTTAAAAAAAGTTCAGTTAGAGAGTTGCTGTTCTGAACTGTTGGTAAGTTTCTTGGAGGCCAGTGCTTACTTAGGCTAAAGGGAAGTCTCTGTGTACACCAGTGACAGTGGTTAACACTGAGCAGCCTGCCTGTCCCTGTAGGAGTGGTTACTGCCTAGAAACTGTAGTTTTATTGGCCATTTTGGGTCAATTCCAAACTCCTTGATCTCTCTCTCTTAAAACCCTGGAACTCTCTTTTTGCGTGGTCTTGCGCACAGAGCAGCTGGGATATACTATTCCTGGCTCCACAAAGTCTGCGCTGCAAATTTTCCCTTAGAACTAGGCAAGCCTCAACTCAAGTGCTTCAGATCAACTGCTCTTATTGCAGCACTTGCATAACCCAAATCAGTACTTGTCCAAATCTCCTACACAGCACTATTATTTTCCAAATCTCCTAGACAGCACTATTATAATACAGCATAAGACCCTCGACTGTCTGAAAGACAAGTGAAACTCACTTTTCCAAGCATGTCCAGAGGTCAGCTTCAGGTGTACTCTCCAGTTCATCTGGTGGAATTGGGCATCCTGAGGCAATGTCACAACTGCCTCATGTATACAGACAACCCTCTCCTCTTACCTCTAGACACAAACACTTGTGGGAGATGCAAATACACAGCCAGACTGGAGGCTAAGCGCTCTCAACCCATGACTGTAACAGACAGTCAAGAGGAGAAGAGACACACTAGCATCACACCACCAGTCACACACTGATCTACAAAACAACCACTGGCAAAACATGCACATAAATACACAAAAACATATTCGGAGGCACTAGGTACCAAACTGAAAAAGAAACAGTGCCCTCCAAAGCAGACAAGCGAGCAACCTGCACCTCCAAACACAAGCCAGAAAACACAATTCACCTCAGCAGTGTGCCTCACGACAGCCCCTAAGGCAAAACACCATACCCAACACCCTAGTAATAGGAGACTCTATAGTAAGGCACACAGATGTTTCACTCACCAGGCTGAACAAGGAGAAGGTTACTGTCAGCTGCCTGTCGGGTGCTAGGATCCGCCACATAACACAGGCACTTAGGTCACTGCAGAACAAGTACAAGTATGAAGCTGTCATTGTACATGTTGGTGTGAATGATCTAAGATGTACCTCCCTGGACTACATGAAGAGAGACATTGAGGAGCTCTCTGATCATGTAGCCCAAGCTGGTATGACCCTGACCTTGAGTAGCATACTACCTTCACCTAGAATGATACCACAATACAAAGACAAAATGATCAATTTCAACAATTGGCTAAGCTTCTGGTGTCATTTTAAGGGGATCCAGTGTTTGTCTGCCTGGGATGACATGATAGACAAGCCTCGCTGTTTCACCAGAGATGGTTTGCACCTTTCACCCCTAGGCTTTCGAATACTGGCCAAGGCTCTCGCCATCCCCATAGTGCCTTTTTTAGGCAAGGCTCAAAGGACAAACCAACCACCGTAACCAGCACAGGTAACCAAAAACTAAGGGTAATGCTACTCAACGCCAGAAGTCTCAACCTCAAAATGCACGCACTCGAGGCACTCCTCAGTATGGCGAAAATCGATGTTTGTGCAGTGACGGAAACCTGGTTCAAGGCTCCAGACAGCACCCCAGCACTACCAGGTTACAATTCATATCATACCTTCCAGCCTCAGTTACCGGATCGCAGTACAAAGGGCGAAGGTGTAATCATATTCATCAAGGATACCCACGTCATGCCCCAGAGATCATCCATGCGCAACTATCAACAGGCAAAACCACATTTCTAGTCGTAGCCTGTTATAGATCGCCCACCATGTCCCAAGATCCTCACTCAGCATTCCTTGAGGCATTGGAAAATATAAAGGTCCTAGCCAACACCATAATTTTGGGTGATTTCAACTACCCTGGTATAGACTGGGCGAACTACCAAAGTACTAACTCCTATGCCCAGCAGTTCATAGAATTTATAAATTCAAATGCCCTTGAACAACTGGTATGTTCTCCCACTAGAGGGGACAACATATTGGATTTAGTCATCACAAATATGGGCGCCCATTGTACCACACCCATTATCACTCCCTCTCTGGTCCGATCAAACCAGAAACTGATAACCCTAGAAATCCTCACCCCTCCACCTCCCCCAGTCAAAGAAACCATCATAAAAAACCTTTCCAAAGCAAACTTCAAAGTACTTGCGTCAGAAGTGGAAAGCTTCACTATTCCCTTGCAGGAGGATAATGATATCCAGGATGCAGAATCCTACACCAAGGCACTTTATATACATCTTCAGGATTACATGGACCATGTTATCCCAAATAAAACCAAGACTCCATCCTCAAGCAAGAAGAAACCAGTCTGGTGGACCCTGGCCATAAGCAAACTATACAATAAAAGGAGGAGACTTATACAAAAAAAAGGCCAAATCTCAAGTAGAAAAATCATCCCTGATCAGCATTAGTAAGAAATTGTGGGCCCTCATCAAGTCAACTAAAGCCAATTTCAAAAAGAAGGATGCCAAGGATAACCATAAGGCTTTACATGGTACGCCAAAAACCTAAATGGCAATGCTCAGGTCTGTTCTGAGCTAGTACAAAATGGAACAAAATGCACTGACCCCCACTGACACTGCCAACATCTTGGCTGATAGGTTCAGTGCAAATCCCCCCCCCACCACCACCACCTACAGGACCTATTACTATTCCAGGGGATTGTGTAACTCCAATTATTACTGAAACATTGGTTAATAAGGCTCTATCTGAAGCTAAAAGCACTGCCTCCATGGGACCAGATGGTGTCCCGGGCTGCATCATACGCGAGCTCCAAAATGAATTAACCCCGCATCTGAATACCCTGTTCAGTATCAGCCTCTCGACAGGATATGTGCATAAAGATTGGCGCACAGCAAAGGTGCTTCCACTGCACAAGGGTGGACCCACAACTGACCCTGGGAACTACCGACCAATAAGCCTGACCAGTCTGATCTGTAAGGCAATGGAGTGAATCATTATGGAACTCATAAATGGAGAGATTGGGTACCTCCAAACACTTGACCCCACATAGTTCGGCTTCGGCATGGGCTGATCATGCCTCCTGAACCTGGTGGACTTCTTTGAGACAGTTACTCAGGCTAGAGATAAGAGAAAGGAGGTACACACGGCTTACCTTGACCTTACTAAAGCATTTGACACCATTCCCCATTCGGGTATTATTGATAAACTCACCAACCTGGCCATAAACCCTTACGTCACAAGAAGGATCACAAACTGGCTCTCAGACAGATCCCACAAAGTAAGAGTAGCGAGATCTATGTCCGAATCCAGACCAGTAATGAGCGGTGTGCCTCAGGGCTCTGTCCTGGGGCCCCTCCTGTTTGGCATATACTTCTCAGAAGTACAGGCAAGCACTGAAGGGCTGTGGCTGACCAAGTTTGCGGATGACTGCAAACTGGGTGCTATTAACAGAGTCTCTGACCGACATGGATATCCTCCAGAAGGGCCTTAATGAGACGGATGCATGGTGTCAAAGCCATGGTCTCAAGCTAAATGCTAAAAAATGCGTAGTAATCCCCTTTGGAAAAAACAGAGTACCCATGAACTACCACATAGGAGGTAACCCCCTGAAATCTGAAGAAGTAATAAGGAATCTAGGGACCCAAGTAGATAGTTAGCTTTCCTTTGATAACCATGTTGCCAAGGTGGTTAGAAAATCCTTCTATGTGACCCATCTGATCACAAAAGGGTTCGCATCAAGATCTAAGGATATAGTGGTGCCCCTCTACTCTTCCCTCATCAGACCCATTATTGAGTACAATGCACCAATTGGAGTGTACCTGGCTAGGCATCTCCAGCAGCTGGAGAGACCACAGAGGTACCTCACTAAGAGGATTACTGGCCTCAAACAGTTGCCCTATGCAACACGATTGAAAAAAACTAAGGCTTTTCTCTGTTGCATACCGCCTTCTCAGAGGCGATCTCTGTCTAACATACAGAGCCATGTCCAACCCAGAACTGTTGAACATGCTCCATCTTAGCAAAACAAAATCTACTCGAGCTACACACTCTATGGATATAAACCTCAGCACAACAATGAATAGAACATGCTGGAGGGATAGATTCCCTTCGCAAAGACTTCCCTTGCTATGGAACAAGGTCCTGATCTACATAAGACAGAGCTCCTCACTATCATTCTTCAAGAGGAACCTTGACGAGTGGATGGGTAACAGAAAGTTCACACTGGGGATCATACCAACAGCTCTACTAGATAGGGGCCAAGGGTACTAGCTGTTAGATCAAGGGCCTAGGGAACTAACCAAAGGGGCAGTGAATACCGCACAACGTGGCTGGGCTAATATATGCCTTTGGGTAGATAGCCCAGTACCTACCTATGAACCTATGTGTAATGAAATGCGGTAATGAAGTTTATGTCATTTCCAAAAAGTAGCAACACTACCCAGGTATCCACAATGTGATAAGAGTACTGTGGATAATGTGAGAAGAACCTAAGTGCAACTTATACTTCCCATACTAATGTAATGTAGTTTATTCCCAGCACAAACCATAGGTGGAAATGCCCCTTTACACCAACACAACAGTGGGTATAGCAAATGTGTGATAAGTCAAATGCTGAATGTCCAATGTGCAGTCATACTATATATACACTAATGAAATGCAACTTCTTTTCAGCAATAAATCACAGGCTGTAATCCTCCCTCACAATGCAATCAATCACCATAACAATGGGTACACATGACAAATGCAAGCACCAGTAACCATAGTAAAGGGATGCTGTCTCCAGCAAAAACATAACTTGTTCTCCTCAGACACAAATAAGCAAAATGCAAGTGGATATGCAAGATGAGCGATGATCACACTACAGTAATGATACTCAGGTTGACTATAACAAAACAGAAACATAGCAAAAGTATACTGCAGGCATGTGATGTAAATGTGGGCATTTTGTATCTTCAGTGCTAATGTAATACAGCCTGCTTCCAACACAACGAATTCTACCCCACCCCATAATACCTGGGTAATGTAGTTGTATGAAAAACATATTGCAAGATATTCTGTGCACTGTAATGTACTATATCTTCCTTCAACAATGCCACATAGGCTGCTAATCCCATCCTCCCAATAAGCACAATGCAAATGGATATAGCAAGTATGAATGACTGACCAAAGTGCAGGGTGTACTCTCAATATTAATGAAGTTTAGGCCCTTTCTAAAAAAGTACAAGGCCGCGGTGGTGCAGCAGTTAGCATTGTCTCCTCACAGCAAGAAGTTTTCCCATTCGATTCTCAGCTGTAGCGCCTTCTGTGTGGAGTCTGCATGTCCTCCCCATGTTTGAGTAAAGTTAAAGACATGCAGGTAGGTGCAAGCGTGAATGGGTGTGCCTTCTTTGAAGGTTGGGCATTGGGCTGGCAACTCGGCACCACAAAAATCCACTGCCAATCATTAGCGGACCGGAGTTCTGCTGTGGCGACCCCTAACCGGGAAAAGCCGAAAGACATTACTAGGCCCTTTCTAAAAAAGCAGCAACTCCTTTAAATACAATGTGAGAAGGTATTGTGGACTTGTGAGATACACAAACAAGCTACACTAGGTTAAAGGAAAACAGTTTGCTTCCAGTAGAAACGCAAGCTGTAAATCTCCCACCTTACATATAACCATGATGACAGTGAATGCAGAGTATGCATGACAGGTCTTTGCAACACATCACTTTCTATAGCAATGCAGTTTAACTTTCCTTCACCAATATTACAATACAACCCCCCCACCCAATATTCGCAAAGTAAGTACAGATGATGTTGGTGTCAGACCAAACTGTAAGCCATATTGTCAAGGTACTGTATTTCAGCTCATTTCCCAAGAAAAACACACAAGCCCCATACAATAATACCAATGGGTACAGATGATGTTTATTGATCAAACTGGAAACCATACAGTTCACAGTAATGTATTTCAGTTAATTTTCAGCAAAATAGCAACTCATAAGTACTATCAGTGCAAGAAAGCACTGCAGGTGGGAATAATCAAAGCCCAATACATTGTGTCCATTGTAATGCAGGGCAACTTGTTTACAACACTACAAACCAGTAACCCAAACAAAGACTAAGAACAGTACTGATACCAGACACGAATCACCAAACTTGCTATAAGCACTCAAAAACAATAGAATCACAGTGTGCAAAAACACAACTTTATTTTTAGTGCTTTCATCAGAATATAACAGACTTCTTCAGAATACTTGAATCAATAACCACGTCTTAAATACTTTCATTCAATAAGTCATGTGATAAAATAATCCAGTAAAAGCCCAACTGATACATTTAAAAACAAAGTAGAAACTCTCAAAGACATAAAACAAAAAATATTGTATATTAAAACTAAAACATAGCAGCAACATATTAAATAACAACAACAAAAAAAAAGCTAAAATAAACACTCATTGTGCCTAACTGTCCAATGGTAATTAGAAAACTAAACCCTTCATGAGCGCAGTTTAAAAAAAACTGACTATAGATAAACCATCATTTAAACCAGGTGCACATAAGGCATTTAACCTAATCTGCCAACATAGCTCTTTAAAATCTAACAAGTCTTCCCAAGGTTCTCCTCTGGGATCCTGTGGGACTTTTTCAATGACAACAAATTTGAAACAATGTGAAGAATTATTCTCAATATTCTGACAAAAGCACTAAAAATAAAGTTGTGTTTTAGCACACTTTGATTCTATTGTTTTTGAGTGCTTATAGTAAGTTTGGTGATTCATGTCTGGTATCAGTACTGTTCTTAGTCTTTTGCACACTTTGATGCTATTGTTTTTGAGTGCTTATACTTTGTGCCTGCAAGACACCCTGATTTAGCCTCAGTTGTTTTAGACCTAAAAATGTTTGAGAGAAATCTAAATTTTCGTTTAATGTTTAGCAATAATGTAAGTAATGGCGATAACTTTTCTTTTCATAAAAAAAGTCTTTTTAATCCACCCTTAATATATTGTTTGACAGTTTTTGAGAAATTATGCGATTTTGATTTTCGAGCAATGTTAGCTGGTAAAGAAAATATGACAATTTATCAAACACAAAAAGTCAGTTGTTAAATGAACTGATCAAAAACACTTCAATTCGCATAATGAAGCCAGATAAGGGAGGGGACGTGGTATTAATGTCTAAAATTGACTACAACAGAATTAACACACTGTTGTTGGAAGACAGCGCATACAAAGAAGTTTCTAAAAGGTTTATGAATGTTTCATACCAAAAAATTTACATGGCTTTACAAGATTTGTATGACCAAGAGTTAACAGATGGCAGGTTACTAGAATTTCTAGTAGTTAAATATCCTAGAACACTGTGTATCTTTGGTATTCCGAAGATACACAAAGACAAATTGGACCCTCCTATGAGGCCCATTGTTAGTGCTAATGGCTCAAAAATGGAATTTATAGGAAAGTACCTGGACCACACACTTGAAGAAGTTCTGAAAAAAGAAGAGCATATATGCATAGATTATTGGCATTTTTTGAAAAAACTAAACTAATTACACTGTGCATTTTTTGAAAAAACTAAACGAATTACACTGTGATAAGAATGCTTCTTTTTTGACTGTTGATGTAGTGAGCTTATAACTCTATTCCACACAAAATAGGTACTAGGTGGCTTGAAGAATTCTTGTATGGCAGTTTATTGTTTACTAATAACCTGGTACTCATTCTGGTTACTCTGATGGACATCATGTTAGAAAACCATTTTATTTATTTTGAAGGTCAGTTTTTTCATCAAAAAACAGGTGTGGCAATGGGGGCGATATCTGCCCCCATTTTTGTCAATATTGTTATGTTAATGTGGGAATGTAAATATTTATTTAATTCATTTGCTGATAAATGGATTCTTTATTTGCGTTACATAGATCTGTTTTTTTATGGACAGGTGATGAGACAGCAATTCAGGACTTTATAAATTACATTAATACTACTACAGAGTTCCTGACATTTACGCATACATATTGCAGAGACAGCATTAATTATCATGATGTCACTATCAGAAAGGAGAATAACTGTTTTGTAAGCAATTTATTTAGAAAACCAACCCATAGCAACAGCTTACTGCATTATAACAGCAGTCACCCTTGCATGTAAAGAAGAACTTGGTTAAAGGGCAATTTATTAGATTAGCCCGTATGGTTACGAAAGATAAAGATTTTTTGGCTCAATGTCATCTACTTCTGGATATGTTTTCATCTCAAGATTATCCATTACAACTTTTGGACAATTCATTCAATGAAGTAGGCACTAAAAGAGAAAAGGGTATTATAGTACCGATTCTGAATTATGGCAAAGTATTTTGGTAGATAGTCACTATGGACAAGAAAAACAGTTTATAAGGACTATATTTGTTTGTAGATCACCATTTTTTATCTTACATCTTAAACAAGAATTGGCATATTTTTCAGGGTTTTGATGGAATTATGGAAAAATTAGGTTCTAAACCCAGCATTGTATTTAGAAAAGAGTACACGCTTAAACAACTGTTAGAAAAGAAAGGACAGTGTACCAAAAAAGAAAAGGCTACAGGAATGAAAAAATATGGATTTTGTTCTCAATGTCCACCAGTTAAATTAGTAAATATGATCAAAATTAACAATTTTTGCATTAAAATAGCAGGAAAATTCACTTGTGACACTGCGGGAGTTGTTAGCTTTGTGCGAGGCTTGTTCTGGTTTTTATATTGGGAAGACCAAGAAAAAACTTAAAGAACATATGTATGAGCATGCTAGAGACATCAAAAATAAAACAAGAACAGTGCAAACAGTGCACTATATAGGCATATTGAGAATAATTCTTCACATTGTTTCAAATTTGTTGTCACTGAAAAAGTCCCACAGGACCCCAGAGGATGACCTTGGGAAGACTTGTTAGATCTTAAAGAGCTATGTTGGCAGATTAGGTTAAATGCCTTATGTGCACCTGGTTTAAATGATGGTTTATCTATAATCAGTTTTTTAAAACTGCGCTCATACAGGGTTTCGTTTTCTAATTACCATCGGACAGTTCAGCACAATGAGTGTTTATTTTAGCTTTTCTTTTGTTAATATGTTGCTATGTTTTAGTTTTAATATACAATATTTTTTGTTTTATGTCTTTAAGAGAGTTTTTACTTTGTTTTTAAATGCACCAGTTGGGCTTTTACTGGATTATTTTATCACATGACTTATTGAATGAAAGTATTCCAGACACATGTGGTTATTGATTCGAGTATTCTGAAGAAGTCTTTGTTATATTCTGACGAAAGCGCTAAAAATAAAGTTGTGTTTTTGCACACTTTGATTCTATTGTTTTTGAGTTCTTATAGCAAGTTTGGTGATTTGTGTTTGGTATCAGTACTGTTCTTTGTTTACAACACTACCACTACAAGGTTGCCCCTGGGACGATTCCCCAGTAAAAGAAAAAAAAAAAGGCAACAGTGAGTAGAGGGAGCTTGCTTGATAGATTGCATGCAATCACCAGTAAAGTAGTAATGCTTCTCCCCAACAATACAGAGTGCATCCCCTCAAAAAATAAGAACAGTGCAAATGGGTACAGAGGACAGGTCTGTCAGGAAAAATGCAAGTCTATACCTATAGACCATTAATGCAACTTTTTCATCCTTATTTCCACAATTGTGATGACTAAAAATTGTCGATAACCACTTCACCATTAGCTATAGATAATATTTCCATTTGTACTAAAATATCATGTTGCTTTGCATATGACTTTCCAAAATTTGGATTATTCAAAACCTGATTTATAAATATATTCCAACTTGATGCACATTATTTTCATAATATAATTAAAAGGTTAGTTCAGCTCAAACAAGACTCTCTGTTAAACAACCATGAAGATGAAGCTGGCAGATGTCAGTGTGAGTATGTACAGGTAGGAGTTTCTTGTTCTCATTGTGCCATGAGGTACTCATTCTTTCCTGCTCCCAATGCTTTTCCCTCCTACATAAACAACCTTAATGATGAAAATACAAAAAACACACTGGTACCAAACCACACAGGGCTATTTAGTAGCTGAACTGCAAAGCAACTGCTGGCCACAGTGACTTGATATCAGCTTCATGTTTGCAGCAAGAACTAACTAAGGGGAATTAGATTATAATGCGTAAACAGAGTTAATTTCACCAACAAAAAAGATCAATAAAACTACTTCACAACAGCAGCAATACCATACAAAGAAGTGCAAATGGAAGCAGAGAAGTGGCAGTCAAAGCACATAAGCTGTGTTTAAGTTTGAGCATTCACTGGAAAACAAAACAAAACATGGGGTGCAAAACAACCAAGAAATGCATTTTTTGAATGGAAACCACGCTTGTGATAGTATACACACACACACACACACACACACACACACACACACACGTTTCCTTTGCACATAAGAGTACTGCCTACTAAGACAGGACTTTAGAATGTTTGGACAAATGTGTCCTTCTATAAGGTCATAAAAATTCCACAGACTGTTGAAGATGAGCTAAGGGTACAATGGTGGAAGGAGATGTACAAGTTTGTGCAAGCTGAGCTCAGTTTATCCCCCCCCCCCCCCAAGAAAAACAAAAGCAATTTACCCAAGCTCAGTCTTTCTCACTCTTTTTTTTTTTTTTTAATCCTCTCTTCAAATTGCTAACAAAGTATTAATTTGGTAAATTCCAAATTGTGCATCGCTAAATGCAAGATGATTTACATCAAGCTATTAATCTTCTGGGTATAATTTGAAAATACATGATAAGCTTTGAGTAATTCATAGAAAATAAACTAATTATGCCAATCTACTTTAATCTTCAAGACACTTTCTGTTGTATTTCAGGGGAACACACGAAAGTATCCAATGAAGATTCACTAAAAGGATAGCTTTTGTGAAAAACCTGGACTATGGGGTAACAGATTAACAGTTTAAATTTAGAATTTTATGCATAACACTATGAGGTAAACTATGTTTAGCCATTAGCACAGTGAGTGATGTCTGATATTTAAAAATAGGAGTAGAGGGCTATTTATTTTAGGCATTCCATTTCTTAAAAATAGGAACAGATGACTATTGTAAATGAATGTCAAAGAAAACAGCTAGAAGAAAGTGTTTAATTTCACAATCGATTCCGAGTCTGTGGAAGAAATTATCCAGTGAAGTAAGAAATACAAACAACCTGTGTTCCTTTAAGCACCCATTAGATGTTCTTATAAAAGATACAGTCCATGTATGGAATTAGTGATGCTGTTTTATTAGAAGATTTAATGACCAGAACGCAGTTTAACTACTTATGAAGTTATCTCTACTTTATAGAGCAGTGATAAGAAATGTACTGAAATATTTTGCAATCTACACAAATATAAAAATGTCAACACTACTCCATAGCAAACCCGCTTGTGATACAAGTTTGTATAAAATAAAAGGATGCAAACCTATCTACTAAAACACAAGTCCTGGAATATGGAGAATTTCTCTCCACCTTCAATAAATGGCCAATGTTGACTAATCAATTAGCGCAAAACACAAATTCCTTTTCATAGACATGGTATATCTGCAATGAGAAACACATCATTAGTGGATCACTACCATGTCACTGAACTGAACACTGTGCTGTCATATCTGTTTGTGCAAGGGCAGCAGCCCATACATCATATTAGCAAACAAGTTTCCTGAATATATGTACACACACTCCTATCTACCCATATCTAGTCATCAACAAAAAAGCTCCCCACACTCATGGAAACAACCATACACTGACATATATGCTCCACCACATGCACAAATACATACTCATCATTCCTTACCTTATGCACTCTGCAACCACCCAGGCAAACATGCAGACATATCCAGTCTTTGCTTCCCCTATCATAATATGACCATGCAAGCAAATACACACGTGTACACTTATAATCCCCAACCTAATCCCTTTACTGTGACCACCCAGGCAGGCAGGCAGAGGCACATACATATTCATTTTGTCTCATTCATGCCCCCTACAGACACGTGTGCATACACACACACACACACACACACACACACACACACACATCTGGCTACCTCCACAGCTTCAGAGGACTTATTTGTACAGCAAGTGCTTTCATACACTTCAATGGGTAACGGCCATCTTTTAACAGCATTCACTTATTTGCTGCCTAATAAAATTTTATTTGGTAGTGTAATTCGGGACTAGTGAACATTTTCATGGCAGAGCACATGACTAATTAGCACTAGTCACTCCCTTGGACTGTTGCATTAGCATGCAACTTTACCAACGATATGATATTACTTTCCACACTGACGCTCTCATGAGAGAAAAAACTCAGTGGTAGAGCAGTCTTGGAACTTGAAAGGATTAGCATGAATCAGAAGTCTTCGAAGAAAAGGCTTCAACACTGCTCTACATCTTTCTGAATCCATGCACTAATCCAAGTGTAGAAAAATGTGCATACACATTCATCCCTTTAGCAGTCTCATTCTGCATAATATACAGCTTATTCTTATGAATGATAGCCAACAAAAAGGGGACTTTTTCAAAATCTAAGAAGGATGGCTAAGATCACTGCCCAAACATGGCTGATCAAGTTAAACAGCATTAAAGAATATGTCTTAGATGAGAAAAATACTCAATACAGGCACTTGCTCTCTGGACGCCCATTCCACAGCATAAACGTAATTCCACTTCAGCTTATTCTGAGGACAATCTCAAAATCAGAAGAAAGTAGGCAGCATTATACTACTCTCACACTTCCCAAAACTGGTTAACCTCAGTTTCTTTCATTTAGCTTTAGTGGGACATGCTGCTACATATGCATGGTCAGTCTCTCTCTGTATATATAAATTTAATTTGACTGAAACCCATTTGATCAATAGCTCATTTGACTGACTAGTACTTCAGTACACTTTAAGCAAATAACAGGGATTTGTCCCTTCCCCAGTGTAGTACGACCCTGGAGTTGGTATATACAGTTAGTGGGTGTGGGGGGGGGTGAAGCCCACCACCTGGTGTCATTTAAAAGAAGAAATAACACAAAAAGTACAGAATTTAAACCCCCCCCAACTATATACATCAGCTCCAGAGTCGCACTACATTGGGGAAGGGGACAAATCCCTGTTAAAGTGTACTGAAGTACTAATTGTCAGTCAAATGAAATTTCGATCAAATGAGTTTCAGTCAAATGGGCTGTCGATCAAATGAAGGTAACCCATATATATATATATATATATATATATATATATATATATATATATATATATATATATATATATATATATACACACACAAAAAAGCTATGACTGGATCCAGTTTAAGTGGCCTCCCAAATAGAATCATAGAAGGTTATTAGGCTAATGGCCCTGGGGCCCTTCCAAGCCTAGTCAAGAGTTTATCCCCAAAAAGAATCCGCAGTCAGCACCTGTCACTCCTGTCAATGAGGGACACAGGTGGAACCCCTGGGATAAATTTGTGGGTTCCCATCCACTCATCAAGACTGCACTTGAAGAGGGTCAGCGAGGTGTTCTGTTTGAAGTTTATGGGAAGTCTATTCCAGAGACGGGGAAGCCTCTGGGACACAAACCTGTCTCTCCAGCAGGTTTTGTTGATGTTGCATATTAGATACAGGCCTTTTGAGTGGGTAGTGCATAAGGAGTTAGACTTACGGATATGGAGCATATCTAGTAGGACAGGATCCGAGATTGCCTTGTAGGTGAGACACAGATCACCTCGGAGTAATCTGTATGCTACCGAGTAGAGTGATAGCGATTTCAGCCTGTCTATATAGGACAGGTGTTGGAGGCCATGGAGTCCCTTTGTGAGGTATTTCAGTGGTCTTTCCAGTTAGTGCAGATGTTTGGAGAGGTACATCCCAAACGGGGCATTATACTCAATTACTGGTCTAACGACCTTTTTTCTGGATGCAATCCCTTTACTTATGAGATGAACCAAGTAAAAGGCTTTTCTGACCACTGCCGCTACACGATGGTCGAATGTGAGGTTATCAACCTGAGTGTCAAGGTTTCTCACCACAGGTTGTGTGTTTAGGGGGTTGCTGCTGATGTGATGATCAATAATCCCAAAGTTGTCATACATGCAAGTGCCATAACCACCTTTCCCACTTTAACTTCTGTGCCTTACAATGAACAGATATTTCCTACTTCTCCAGTTATGTGCAGCCCCAATTTACTATCAGCTGCCCAACAGCACCATTTTTTCTTTAGTGTCCCCAGTCCTATTCTCTGTTGCTGGGACCACACCAACTGCGGAATGGGTAGGGGGAAGGACAGCAGAGCAGCCTACATCATCATATACATTGGCCCTACATGCAAAGGAGGATTTGTTTTGTTTTTTAAATGCTGTAAACTGGACAGAGCTAGTCACATCAGACGCATCACCATATGCATTATCAGCAAATTCTACGTCCACCACAAATTATGTAGTTTTAACGGCAATCTGTTCCATGATTACAGCACATGCCTATCACAGAGGATGCATCTTCTTCATTGACAGAGCCCCCCCCTCCTTTTCCGATTAGGTGATACAGCAAAGTCACATATTCCCATCCCTTCCCCTAGCTACTGCAGCACCTGAGACACTAGCTGAAGTCATGCTGTCTAGGTCATATTAAGGGCCAAATCCCTCTATACCACAGAACCAGTATTTAACACTTAATCAGTGATGCAACTTGCACAAAGCTAAAATTGTGACACTGAAATTCTTGCCTTTGCACATAGTGGGTAGTAAGTGATTGCATATGTCTTATCCTTACTTGATTTAGACAATGTTCCCATAACATTATGGAGAAGCAATTACTACCAGCCATGGGATTTATTTCATCCCTCAGCAGATGTAAACCCAATCTTTAAAGCCATTAAGTCACTCCACAATATAGCTCTTTTGATTTAATGTATATGTTTTGATTGCCAGGTGGCTAATTGGGTTTTGGCCTATTTTCAGTGGAGGCCTGGATTAAAAATTTCCACAACCACAGTATAAAACTAATTCACTTTAAGCTGAATATCACTAATTAGTCCTATTAACTCACTGCTACTAAATCACCTCATGTTTTATTCATGATCAGCAGCGATGTGTACTCATGAACATGGAGGCTCTGCCAACATACCCTCCACTTTTATCGGCACTGCCTCAGATGCTGCAAAAACTTAGAGGAAATAAATTTAGTAAGAGTCTGATTATTCAACTCTCTTGCAATCAAATACACAGATAAGCATGAGCAGCTCAATGCTGAGCTTATAGAAGACAACTATACAACATATGAAAGACAAAAAATTCAATCCACAAACCAGGATAAGTGTTTTTTTTTACCCCAATGCTAACAAATATTTACTGAAATCACACAACAGAAATAAACCAAGTTAAAAAAAAAGGAAAAAAAACAGTAGTAAGAATCAGAATTGAGTTAAAATACAGAACAGGAAGATATTCAAATAACACTTGAAACTCTGTGCAAGGCAGAATTTTTGTAAGAGAGTCAAAGTTTTTGCTCACAGTAATGGATTACGTGATTTCAGTTCAAAGGACCGTGCTGCCATAGCCTGAAGACAATAGTTACAAAGACTAAAATTAATTAAAGCCATAAACATTTCACTTTAACTATAGAGTTTAATTGATCTTTTATGACAAGTAACCAAAATTTAACTATCTTGGGGGGGGGGGGGCTTGAAAGGGTTCATCTATTTGCTTTAGTTACTCAAGACCAAAGAGTGCGCATACCAGAGCATAACCAGATCACAAGTTGTGGTAGCTGGCATTATCTGATGAACCCCTCCAACATCTCATGTCCTGATTCCCATCTCTTTTGTATAAATTCACAGGTGACATGCTCATAGTCTCATAGTTGTACTAGTTTATATTACTGCAGGGGTAGATAAGAATGCTTCACATACTATTAAAATCTCTTCCAATTACTCCATCCTCAACGTTCTACTGATCATGCACTCCCCAACCAGCCTTTAATGACTTAGTACAATGTGCTGACAATTGATGGGTCAACTTTTCTCCCACTACAGACCCGTGCAACATGAAGGCTTTGTTTAGAAACATTTAACCATCTATTAGAGATGATTCTAGCATTTAATATAAGGGGGGACTTTTTGTGGTTTACTATGGAGTTCAGCTGAAGATATTGCCATCTTTGTAAAGGTGCGATGGGAAGATGGCTAGCACACTGCTGAAAAGGTATGTGGGATCCCAGGTCTTGGCAAGAATGTCTTTGTGGAAGATAAAGCCTTTAGCTATCCATGGGAACCAATATACAGGGGTGGATTTTACCAGCTTTTCAGGGGAGTACCATATTCTTTCCTGGAACAAAAGACTGCCCCAAATGAGGCTCAGGCCCTTTAACATGGACCAAGATTTATCTTACAGTCCACCAGGATCCCAAACCTTGATCTTAATGGACAGCTCAGGTGATGCACAACTTCCAGTTTAGGTATCACTAAAATAATTATGGGAAAGAATATAGTTCACCAGATGGAAACGGATGCCACCGCTTTAGCATATGATAGGAAGCTTGTAGTCCCACTCCTCCTTTCTTAACTGAGGCAAATCTTTCTATAAATTTTCAGGTGTATGGCATCTCAAAAAGGGGCACTACCAGTTAGTATACATAGTTTCTGATGTCAGTTGGGAATAGCCAAACTTTCGAACTTAATGGTAATATCCACTGGCTCTAGGTGATCTGGTCACACTGACTAATGTTGCTAAAAATTCAGCATGGGTATTTGCCAGCAATAAGTGGGTCAAGGACTTGGCCTACTCTGACCTATGCCAGGGACCCATGGTAATGGTAGGAGGGGTATGTGTGTCCCTATAGGCAAGAGTGAGTACACCACAAAGCCTAGCAGCTCTGGGTCAATAAGCTACTGGCTGACTGGTGCTCAGTTACCCACTTCAGATTAGCTGGGAAAGCTGAGCAAAAGCTGAACATGAATGCAATGAACCTGCCAAACAAACTGAAGCTCGCTACAGTCAGTACAAGTCCACTAAGAAGATGTTGCTTGGAAGTGGATGACGCATTAGTAAGGAGGAGGAGGATGGGCATCCTCAATATCTACACGACAAGAAAGAAGGGCAGTGTTGCAATGCCACTTGGCTTGAAATGCAGAGACACCTACTCAGAGGACAGACTGGAAATGGTGTAGGAATTTTTGAGAGTGAAAGGCTTCAGAAGACAGTGATGAATGCTATCAAAATTAGAGAAGGTATCATGGCAGACCCCAGTGTAAGAATAGGGCACTATTAATAAACTCAGCCTATGCCCTACAGCAAGGATGTGATAGCAAGGAAAAGTGCATTCAGGCACCAGTATCAGGACCTACTACATAAAACAGGACATCAGTTAATGTAGATAATGGGGGACCTAAATGCACATAACTGGGCAGATACAAACAGGACATAAGAACTGCCTGGGTCCACTTAAGTGGGCAACTGGAATAAAGGAAAGGCCATTCTAGACTTATGTCTGGTAAATGGCTCGATGGTGGCCAACATATGGTTAAACAAGAGAACGAGCCACAAAAATCACATATAAAAGTGGCGAACATGCAACTTAAGTAGACTTCTGCAGATTCAGCAATTTCAATGTCACCCCAGTAACACTATAAACTTAAAACAAACTAAGAAAAAGATGCAGAGCAGCACTTTAACACAGTTAACCACTTTCATCCAAGTGACAGAACTATTTCAGAACTGGATTAAAATCCAGACACTTCCTTCTTACAGCAGAACACATGATCAGTTACATAATCAAGTACCACAAAGCCTCTAAAAAATGGGAACTTGGATTGATAAAATATACCATAAAATTTCTAGAAAAACGGAAACTTGAAAAAAATGTAAATGTATTATTTATTTTACATTTGTTTACTGGGGAAGTCCAACTGGATACAGTTCCTTTTTTAACACAGGCCCAGGGAGAAAAGTTCCACATTTACAACAGACAATTGTACAAAATATCAAAACATTACAACAGAGAAGTAACACACAGATACAGTGTTTCATATATATATATATATATATATATATATATATATATATATATATGGGTCTAGCTGACAATGCCGACGATGAGAACACAGACACCAGAAGATCGAAAACTGAGATGACCGACGGATGAAAACCCCGACGCTGAGAACACCAACATGTGAAAAGGCTGTGTAAGTATGCAGTAGTGACGGACGTTAGGGTGCGAGTAAGGTAAGTGTGTGATATTGATGGACTCTAGGGATAGGGGTGGGTTAAGTGAGTTAGGGTTAGGGCGTGGGTTAGGTGAGTGTGCGATAGTGACAGTCCTTAGGGTTAGGGGCGGGTTAAGTGAGTTAGGGTTAGGGCGCGGGTTAGGTGAGTGTGAGATAGTGACATTCTTTAGGGTTAGGGGCGGGTTAAGTGAGTTGGGGTGCGGGTTAGGTGAGTGTGTGATAGTGACGGACCTTAGGGTTAGGGTTTGGGTTAAGGTTATAGATAGTTGTGTATGTAAGGTTTAGTGTGGGTTTGTAAGGATTTTGGTGTGCTTGTGTTGTGTGTGCTTTTTGGACAAGGGATTTGTTTTGTTTGTTAATTGTCGGGATTGTGGTGTGTCTGGCATGTGAGGTTTCGTGCTTGTGAACTTTCGGTTATGTTGTGTTGATGATTTCGTTGTCGGTGTTGTAGTGCGTCGGTGTTGTCAGGTAGACCCATATACATATATATACATATATATATATATATATATATATATATATATATATACACACACACACACAGCTCTTAATACATCAATTTTGCATATATAGACTACAGATTACTAATAGATAAATACAAGAATAAAAACCTGACTACAATAAAAAAAAATGTGCACAAATCCATGTTATCATAAAATATCGCAGGATTAATGTACTAAAATTGTTTGTCTAAAACCAAATACAAATTTAATACAATCCGAATAAATTAGTAATTCCAAACACTAATTTAAGAATAACAAATTCAGCTATATAAAAAACCTGGTTTGAGCCGTAAAACACTAGAAATAGAAACCAAATCATTAAAACCTATTTCCACATAGGAATTAGTTTGAATTGCCATTTCAATTCCGCCAAATAAAGAATATCATTCATAAGACCCCCAGAAGACTCAAGATCTACCTGGTCAATGACATAAAACTTAAAATTATGGTTACTTTCCACTACTAACATGTCTGTAAAGTGCATTATGTGCTGATCTTTTTTTATTTAGATTATATAAATGTCGATAAATTCTGGATCTGAAGGGTTTCATAGTCTTTCCGAAGTAAAAACTGGGACATTACTGACACTGTAAGGGTCAGTTTGTGCATTTATTGAGAATGGTATCTCAAGACTTCAGGTTTAAAACCGAAAGTGACATGTTAAAAACAATGTCTGAGGTGCAGAGTTATCCTTCATTCTTAAATTAACGCATTACAGCAGTGTGTGCCTCCAGGCATTTCTGTGGTCAAGTCCTACTGCTCCTCTAGGTGTCAAATATTGTTCATATTTGCATTAAAGGAGAACCTCACCCACAGACTCAAACACATCTTTATTTCATCATGGTTTGGTGCTTCTTACATTTTAACACCACTCTGGGACTACTTACAGGTTTTTAAATATTTTTGTATGCAATTTCTGTGTCTGACCATATGGGGTCTAGCATCTTGATGTGATTCTGATCGTTTAGTCTGCCTCCAGGTATCCCACAATACAGTGCTTGTCTGTAAAAAAAAAATCATCACACAGGCTTCTTTCTTCCTAAAGCTTAAAACTGACTGAAAGACAGCATGTACCATTTCATGCTGTTTAATGACTACTTAAAACACAAACAGTACAAATGCCACAGAACACACTTTCAAAGTGCTTTTTACTGCTGTTCTTTTTTTTTAGAATTGCTAAATTGCAATCTTTTGTGAAGCCTGAATTGTACTACTTCGACTCATCTTCATCTCCCTTCACATCCAATTTCCCTAGCTATCAAAGTGCTAAGGGTAATTTGAGCAGTTACTGTTTCACTGCTCACAACAGGAGACTTAACTAATGTACTGTTTCCTTGTTCTAGCCTTTACTTTCTGTATGGGTAGGGGAAGAACTAGGGGCCTGTGACATTACAGCATGGGTGGGTTTTTAGGACGGTCATGGTGAAGTTGGTTTGGGGAGGGAATTGGCCAGAAAACTACCTGTATTCATTGGCCTTGATGACACCAATGAACTGGAGACTGCAGGAAGCTTTCTCAGGGTAGGATGAAAGTTTTTTGAAAGTGAAACCACCACAGTACTGTAAGGTACTGTTCCTAGTGGAGAAAAATAGTTAATTTAAAATATTTTAAATGCTGCATTATTCTTTATTCATAGTATGGACTGTAAATTGGGAGAAAGGACAGAGAAGTTGAGCATTTAATAATAGAATCCCATTGTTGCCCTTTAATAATTTCGAAACCATGCTACATACAAGGTATCAGAACATTTTATCTTGAAGCATATATGATGGCACACACAACTGCATTCATATTTGACCTCTGCCAGTGAGTATTTGTTAGAACTATAAGGTACTAAATTTTTAAAGGCTCAAGCCATATCCACTGGGACTTATAGGTACACACTCAAAAAGTTGCACTGGAGGGAATGAGTTAATGAGACTCAGAATGAAGTAGCATCTACAATAGATAAAGGGAGACTTTGCCCCAAATACTTGGAAGATGTGGAACTTTGCAATTGAGAGATGACTTTGGTGATGGTATCAACAAATTTGATAAGGCTATAACATTGAGATATAGTGCTGATTTTAGTGGCATAAATGCTTGTATTTTTAGAACTTGGAACACTTTCACTGGTGAAAGTTGTAGGTGAGGTTCCTATAAGAAGGGCACCTGCTTTAAGGCTCTTATTGAAAACAATAGGGATCTGGGTTCCAGTGGAGTTATGACTGAACTGTGGTCTGTGTGATTAATGTAAAGTGATTTTGGAGGGATCCATATTTATTGCTCAGGGCTACAGCAAAATTAATGTTAGGCACAAATTGTCTTGCTACAGTAAGGGAGTGGTTTACATAGCACAGTGTCAGCAATGTCCCCGTTTTTACACTGGAAAGACTATAAAACCTGTGCCCCAGACTGCCTCCAGAGTGCAGCAGTCAGACAAAGTACAGTTGTGTACACTTACCATAAATGTAGATGTTTGAGTGTATTCACTGTTGCAGTCATTACATTTGGGTAATCCTGCTGGCAGGTTGCCCTCAATCGGCCTGAATTCCAAAGTCTTGGGTCCTGCATCGGTTGCTGTCACCCCTTCCCTGACTTCAGGTCATCAGGGGTATAAAAGATGCAGCCGACACCATTTTCTTCAGTTTTTCTTGCCCCAGATGTCAGGTGCCCCCAAAAGGGTAGGCTAGATATATATATATAAAACATACATGCACCAAAAATAGAAGTTATGTCCTTACCATAACGTTCCATGTGGAGTGTTCATCTCGCCTTTGTTCTTACACATGGGTTCGGAGCCGATCCTCGGCTCCGTGTCGGCCGCTTGCAAGCTCTGCATCGAGAAGAAGCTCGAGACAACCTAATACCCACAATCCCCCTCTGCCTTTACCTCAGATCTAGTTTGCAAGCAAACCAGCAGTCAGAGAGAGAAACACTCATGCCAATATCACATATGCACAGAAACTAAGAGTCTATATATATATACATGTCAACCATATATACAACAACTGCAATGCAGAAGCAGAATGCCCCAGACCAGGCACCAAACTGAACGTTCTTCCTAAGGGTGGGAGGGTGGAAATGTAAGAACAAAGGCGAGATGAACACTCCACATGGAACGTTATGGTAAGGACATAACTTCTATATGTGATAGTGTTCAATCTCGCCGTTTGTTCTTACACATGGGTAGCGTCCCTAGCTCCTTGTTCCTGAGGAACTCACGGAAGGACGTTCTTGAGCACAGTGGAACCAAAGGTTGCCCTGTCCCTAGAAACCTTGTCTACCTTATAAAGAGAAATGAATGTATGTGGTTTAGACCAAGTAGCAGCCGCACAAATAGCGTCTAGTGGTAGGCGAGCTGCATGAGCCAGGGATGTAGACACTGACCTTGTGGAATGTCCTTTGGGTTTGTGCAAAAGAGTTTGATCTGAAGAATCATAGACATAGATGATATAATCAGTTAACCACTTAGAAAGAGTTCTTTTAGTAACCGCTATTCCTTTTCTGTTATCAGCAAGGCTACAAAAAGTTGATCAGATTTCCTGTGATCCTTTGTTCTATCCAAGTAAAACCTTAGTTGTCTGTGGACATCTAATTTGTGTAATATATACTCCATTTTATTGGAGTGATTCTTGAAGAAAGTGGGTAATTCAATGGACTGATTAATATTGTTAACAGAACAAACTTTAGGAAGGAAGGATGAATGAGTGCGAAGAGAAACTCTGTCAAGAGTGAAAGATCAAATAAGGGTGTTTAATGGAGAGAGCTTGAAGTTCAGATACTCGCCTAGCGGATGTAATGGCTACCAAAAAGAGAGTCTTCCACGACAAAAATTTCAATGGGCAAGAGGAGGCTGGTTCAAAGGGGGGCAGCATCAACTTAGATAATAATAAGTTTAGACTCCAAGGTGACGTAGGAGATCTAATTGGTGGTCTAATATGAAAAGACCCTTTTAAAAAGGCTTTACAAAGTCTGTGGGCCATAATAGGAGCCCCACGTTCTTCCACATGGAAATTAGAAATGGCAGCCAATTGAACTCTTAATGTGGCAGGAGAAGCACCCTGATGGAACAATTCTGTTAAAAACTCTAATATTTTATTCAAAGGAGCTATAACAGGGTCCACTTGCTGTCTATTTGCAGGATCCAGGGTCCCCGAATGCAGTGTGTCATGAGGAAGGAGAACCAAATTTGACGAGACCAGAATGGGGCAATGAGGATTATTGTCCTGTGTAGGTTGTTGGCTTTCTGGAGAAACTTTGAGATCAGGGGAAAGGGAGGAAATGCGTACAGGAGACCTGGGGGCCAATCGTGAATCAGTGCGTCCCTGGGGACCTCCCCTGGAGGGGGTAATAGGGCAAAGTAGCTCCTGCATTTGGCGTTCATTGGGGACGCAAACAGATCGCAGGAAGGCTGGCCCCACGTGCGAAAAATCTTTTTTGCAACTGACTGTTTTAGGGACCACTCGTGCGGTAACAGTATTGCTCTGCTCAGCCTGTCGGCTATGACGTTGGATGACCCCGGGATGTGCGTTGCTATCAGAAAGCGACCCGTGGACTCCGCCCATTGCCAGATTCTCATGGCCTCTCTGCATAGCTGATAGGACTTGGTTCCCCCTTGCTTGTTTATGTACCAGACTACAGACATGTTGTCCGTCTGAACTGCAATAGTTCCCAGAGGAAGAAGGGGAGCAAAGTGTTGCAACGCTAGAAACACTGCCCTCAACTCTAGAACATTGATGTGCAGATTGTACTCCAAATTGGTCCATTCGCCTTGGACTGTCTGTCCCTGAAAGATGCCCCCCCACCCTATCAGGGAAGCGTCCGTGGTCACCGTAGCTGTCGGTGTGGGTAGCACAAATGGTCTCCCTTTGGAAAGGTTGCAAGTCTGAAGCCACCAGTTTAGGTGTGATTTGCATGTGTTTGTTATAAGAATCTCGTGTGTCAGAGGTAGTTGTTGGAACGACCATTGTGCAAACAGTAGCCATTGTAGGACTCTCATGTGCAGTCTTCCCAAGGGTATTGCAATAAGAGAAGCTGACATGAGTCCCAAAACCTTCAGTACCAGTTTTGCTGGGGATTTCCTGGACAAAAGAAGAAGACGTATGTGAATCTGAATTGAAAGTATCCTTTCTGGAGGAAGTCTTAGAATTAACTGATGTGTATCTAATTCCGCTCCTATGAATAAGATACGCTGTGATGGCTGTAGTAAGGATTTTCCGAAGTTTACGGAAATTCCGAGGTGAACACACAGTTGAAGAGTGTAGTCTCTGGCCTGTACTAGTTGACGCTGGGTGGTGGCAGAAAGGAGCCAGTCGTCCAGATACGGAAACACCTGGAATCCTAGGCGTCAAGTGAGACGCTACCACTGCCATGCATTTGGTGAAGACCCTGGGGGCTGAGGTCAGACCAAAGGGCAGGGCTCGAAACTGAAAGTGACTGGCACCCAGCCGGAAGCGCAAATGATCTCTGGATGCCCTGGCCATTTTGATGTGGTAGTATGCATTCTTCAGATCTATTGAGCACATCCAGTCGTCCTTCTGTAAGAATGGAAGGATCGATTGAAGCGTGACCATTCGGAACTTTTCTTTCTTGACGAAGGTATTGAGGTAACTTAGGTCCAGAATGGGCCTCCAGTCCCCTGTTTTCTTTGGAACTAAAAAGAACCTTGAGTAAGTTCCGAATCCTCTTTGGTCCGCTGGGACTGGTTGGATGACTCTTTTTTTCTAGCAGCTTTGAAATTTCTATAGCTGCTGGCTCTCGCAGATGGGGCGGCACATCTGGGAGTCTTTTCTTTGGAATGGGATAGGATAGAAATGGTATATTGTAACCTCTGGTAACCATGCTTTTTAACCACTTGTCTGTAGTTATGTTTTGCCAGGCCTGAGGGTATAAAGCTAAGCGACCCCCGACTGCCTCCAGAGCAGGACAGTCGGGCCTCCTCTCAGGAGTGCTGGAAAGGTTTACCAGGGAGTGTATCCCTGTCACCTTGATTCTGCGGACCCCCTCTGCCGCCAGGGCGGCGTCTTCCACCTCTGCCCCCTCCTGTGGCTCTAGAAGGCGCATCACCCTGTGTGCCGGGGAAAGATCCTTTGGGTTTCCGAAACCACATTTTTCCACCACGTTGCCCTTTGGGGTACGGTCTGGATGGGGTGGAAAAACGGACTCCGACAGCAGACAGAGTCTTTCCCTCCTGCTCACACCGGGTAAGGGTCTCCTTTACTTTGGGGCCAAAAAGAGTGGCACTGTCAAATGGGGCGTTAGTAAAGGAAGACTTGAAGGCTTCCGCAAATGAACATAAGCGCATCCAGGATTGTCTGCGAAGAGCAATCGCTGAAGCTGCTGCCCTACTCGAACCTTCGGCTGCGTAAGATATCAGCCTCATGGACGAGTTCACAATGGATGTAAGGGTATTAAGTTGCGCTGTCACTTTCTCTGAGACAGCAGCATCTGTAGTACCCTGGAGGGTATCTCCCAACTCTTTGACTAGATCCCTCTGTAGTCGTGTAAAGTGGGTCAAATAGTTCAGGGATCGCATGGAAAAAGCCGCTGAACTAAAAATGCGCTTCCCATACCTGTCCATCGTCCTAGAATCTTTATTAGGGGGATGGACAGATGAGGAAGATTCCGACATCTCCTTTTTCGTGGCTGCTGCCACCACCATAGCGTCCACTGGAACTCCTTTTGTCAAGTAAGCCTTGTCCTGGGGTGCAGTGATATACTTATTAGGCTTCCTAGGGACTGGTTCCACTGTGTCAGGAGCCTCCCACGCCCTTCGAGCAATAAGTTCCATTAATTCATCGAAGGACGGAGTGACCCAGGAGGAGGAAGGGCGAGCACCAAATGCCTTCAGCAAGACTGACTCATCCTCAGAAGGGGGAAGGGACTGCCAGTCACCTCTCTGTTTCAGGATCTCCAATATGTCAGAAAAAGAGACATCTTCTGAAGGTGACTTAGGGACCCTTCTGACTCATCCAAGTCAGTATCGGATGTCAAAGATTCTTGTGGAGAATCTAAGTGTCTCCTCTTACACAATCTTTTCCTAGGAACTTCTTCGTGGGGAGCATCCGAAGAAGCCTCCGAGGAAGAGGGGGCACCCTCCAGGGGTGGCTGAGACACCGGTGCTTGACGCTTGGATGTAGCCGTGGGTGCAGAGGAGGATAACGGCCCTTTATGGGGAGGAGAGGTTGCTTCTATTGATGTGGTTGTCTGGGTAGACAACACCTTCCTCATGAGATCGAAGGCCCCCGGGTCCAGAGTCGAAGAATCTCCCAGTTCCGAAGAAATGGGAAGAATCCTCAAGACAGGCACCGAAGGCATCGACCCCGAGGACGGAGCCGAATCGATCCGCGCCGAGGCCCCGAGGGGAAGAGTCGGAACCGAAAGGTCGGTTCGACTCTCGGCCCCGGAACCAAGGACAGATCGTCGGCTCCGAGACTCCGGTACCGGGTCCGACGGAGTCGAGGTGAGAGGAACAGACCGAGAAAGAGACTGTTCTGGACCCGAGGGCTCCACAATCAGAAGATCAACCTCTTCCGGCTCCAAAGACTGGACAGGTCTCGGAGGAGGAATGGATGGAGACAATGGGAGGCCTTCAAGTTTCGACACCAACTGGGTGGAAACCGAAATAAGTTTGGATAGGGCCGAATGCTCCAATAACTTCTGCACCACACGATCCACATCGACATCGGAGAGCTTAGAAGAAGAACGGGTCGAAGGAACCGAAGACGGAGCCGACCTCAATAGAGTCGAGGGAGGGAGCTCCATCACCGGATCCAAGACTCGAGGCTCGGGAACTGACAACAGTTGAACACTCGGCCCCGAAGTCTGTGAAACCGGTGATCTAACTTTACTCGAAGAGCTCGGAGCCGATGACTTGGGCTCCGACATCTTCGATTCCTTCGAGGATTTGGATGCCTGGTCTGAAGCATCCAGAGCCTCCTGAAAGGAAGGTTTTAATAACCCCCTGTCCATGAGTTTCCTGCGCCTATCTGTCATGACCCTCCCACTAAAAGAGTGACAAATTGAACAGTCCTCTTGTAAGTGGAGAGGGCCAAGGCAGTAGACACAGGAACTATGGTTGTCAGTAACTGACATTTTTTGGCCACACTGGCAACGTTTAAACCCTGATTTAATTTTCTCAGACATATTAAAGAAGAGAAAAAAGTCAAGTCCAGTAGAGAGACAAATCCAGTGAAAAAAGGTCGAATCCGATAAATCAGTCAGTCCGGTTGTCAAATTCAAGTAAGGGGTGGAAGGCCCGAAAAACTCTAACAAGTTTAAATAAAGTTAAACGGTACCGAGTAATTCTACCTTACCACACACACATACACTATATTACCAAAAAGTACTTAGAATAATTTTTTTCTCAAAAAATAACAATAATAAAGTTATTCCTTATCTGAAGTTGCTCGAGCTAGATCCCAGTGATGCAAACGCAGCAACGGCAAACTAGATCTGAGGTAAAGGCAGAGGGGGATTGTGGGTATTAGGTTGTCTCAAGCTTCTTCTCGATGCAGAGCTTGCAAGCGGCCGACACGGAGCCGAGGATCGGCTCCGAACCCATGTGTAAGAACAAACGGTGAGATTGAACACTATCACATTAAACTTTACCTTCATCTACAAGCAAATACACCACATAGGTTGTATAGATCAGAGAAGTAAAGATAAGTTCCAGCAGAAATAAGGGGGATGGCGGGTGGGTAACCTGGACTGCAACAGTCAATACACTCGAACATCGACATTTATGGTAAGTGTAGACAACTGTACTATGTTCTTCGTGTTTCATTGTTGCAGTCAATACATTTGGGTAGAGTCCCAAAGCTATGGCTGGGGGAGCTGGAGCTAAACAACATTAGGAGCGGCTATGAGGCTCTGCAGAACTGCAGTGGCAAAGCCTGCTCTGGATTTAGAGTAAGTGGCAGATTGTAATGCTTTGTAAAGGTGTGCACCGAACTCCAAGTAGCAGCCTCTAAAATGTCTTTGGTTGGTATTCCCCTGAGAAAGGCTACAGAAGTGGCTGCACCTCTGGTTGAATGTGGCCTAATGCCCTTAGGCACTGGATTGCCATGCTGAGAGCAGCAGAAACAAATGCAGTGACCTATCCACTTTGAAATAGTCTGCTTGGAGATAGCCTTTCCTTGTGACCCTGCAGCATATGCCACTAGTAATTGTTCTGCCTTTCTGAAAACTTAAATTTTGTCCAAATAGAATCTAAGTTGCCTGTGTACGTCCAAAGAATGCAGAATTTTCTCCCCTTCTTCTGTGGATTTAGATAAAAAGTTGGCAAATGAATAGTTTGGTTAAGGGCTACACTGGACACCACCTTAGGCATAAATGTAGGGTTTGTCCTCAGAGACCCTGTCTGGATAAAAAATGATAAAAGTTTCCACAGCCATGAGAGCCTTTAGCTCTGACACTCATCTTGCAGAAGTTATTGCTAGTAGCAGAGCTGTTTTCCAAGATAAAAAACTTTATATCTGCAGTAGCAGCTGGCTCAAAAGGAGGTAGGGTGAGTTTTTCGAAGACATAATTGAGATCCCATGCAGGCATTGGCGATCTCCTTGGAGGCCTTACATTTTTGGCTCCTCTGAGGTACTGCCTTAATAAAGGATGAGAAAAGAGTGGTGGCTTTGTATTGTAATGAGCCGAAATGGCAGAGGCATGAATTTTAATTGATAAAAAAGATAGGCCTTTGTCCAGCATCTCAGTTAAGTATTGCAAAATCTGAGGAATATTTGGTACAGCTGTGTCAGTTCCTTGAGCTTGGTTCCAAGCACAAAATCTCTTCCATTTTACAGCACAGGATTTTCTAGTACTAGGCCTTCTGGCTTCCAAAATGACATCCATCACAGCTTTACTGAGAGGTGTGCTTTGTATGGCTACATTATCCGCCATGCTGCCAGGTTTAGAGCCCTGAGTTGGCTGTGCAGAATCTGATTGTTTTGTTAGGACAGCAGGTGAGGTATTTGAGGTAAGGTCCAGGCTGGGCATCGAGACAAGTTCCTTAAGATCAGATACCAGTACTGGCGGGGCCAGTCTGGGGCAATCAGAATAATTTTTGGTTTCTCCTGTCTCACCTTTAGGAGTACCTTGGGGAGGAGAGGCAATGGCGGAAAGGCATATACTGATAGGTTTTTCCAGTTGAAAGATAAGGCGTCCACTGTCTATGCTTGTCTGTGATAAGTCCTTGTGCAGAATCTTTTTAGTTGATAGTTGTGAGGGGAGGCAAATAGATCTATGTCCGGGCGTCCCCATTTCTTTGTTATCATGCTGAAGACTTGTGGATCCAGGTGTGACAAGTGGGGATCCATGAGGTTTCTGCTTAGTTCATCTGCCAGAGTATTGCCCTTTCCCGGCAGGAATTGTGCCTGCAGGTGAACTTGGTAAGTCAATGCTGTGTCCCATAAAGCCATGGCTAGTCTGCAAAGGGGGTAAGAATGCGTGCCCCCCTGCTTGTTTATGTACCACATGACAGTGGTATTTGTCTGTCTTTATCAGTAGTTGTCCCAGATGAATTGGGTCCTTGAAGGCTGATAGAGATGCTAGCTGTTCAAAATGCCCTTTTTGATTGATATGTAGATGAATTTCATTTGTGGACCAGGTGCCCTGAATGCCTCTTTCTGCCATGTGGGCCCCCCCCAGGCATAATCTGATGCATCCGTTGTTAGGTTCTGCCTGGTTGGGGGTAGTGAGAATGGCTGTCCCTTGTTTTGGTGACAAGCCTTTGCCCACCATCGAAACTCCTGTTGCAGGCAGGGAATGAGAGTAATCATTGTTTCCAGGCTGTGGCAACGTTAAGTCCAGACACTTTTTAGATACCATTGAAGTTTCCTCATATGCAGTCTTGCATATGGAATTAGTAGGATGCAGGATACCATGAAGCCCAAAGCCTGCAGAATTTTTCTTGCAGATAACTGGGCCTTTGTTGCCATTTCCTTGAAATAGGTAGTCAGCTGCCTTTGTTTGTCTGGCGTGAGATAAGCCATCTGGGCAGGTGTATTTAAGTTTGCACCCAGGAATATTATCTCTTGAGAGGATACTAGTTTTGATCTCTTTTTGTTGACTGTGTACCCTAAGCATGTTAAAAGTCTTAACAAACGCCAGATGCTGTAGTAGAATGTCCTTGTTCTCTGCTTGAAGGAGGCAGTCGTCCAAGTAAGGATATATTTGTATTCCTCTGTTTGTAGAAAGCAATTACTGGTGTCAGGCACTTTGTGAAGACCCTGGGCGCAGTAGATAAGCCAAAGGGCAGTGCAGAGAATTGGTAATGCTTTGAACCAGACTTGAATCTGAGGAATCTTCTGTATGATTGTCTGATTGGGACATGCAGGTATGCCTCTTTCAGGTCTAAAGTGACGAGCCAAGCCTTTCTGCCCAGTATGGGCAGAAGCTGCTGTAAGGTCAACATCTTGAATTTTGGTATATCCAGGAAAGTGTTTAGAAATAGATAGGTCCAGTATTGGTCTCCATGCTTTGCCCTTTCTGGGTACCAAGAACAGTCCTGAGTAAAACCCTTGTCCCTGCTCTTGATGTGGCACTTGAATAGCCCCCATGTCCATGAGGGATGAGACTTGTTTTTGAGCCTCTGCCCATTGATTTTTTGGCAGGTCTGGCCAACTGTTTGCCCTTGGCAGGGTATGGAAGTGAAAATTGTAGCCTTGTGACACTATGTCTAGAACCCATTTGTCCTGGGTTATAATGTGCCAATGTTGACAGAAAAGTGCTATTTTCCCCCTAAGGGTGCTGCCAGTAGATAAGTGCTTGGTACAGGCAGGGGGAAGTCATTGGGACCGTTTCCTGTATGGTTGTGATTTGTCTTCTCCACTTTTGGAGGTAGAGGCACCCCATTGCTTAGACCTGTACGAACCTTGCAGCTGGGATCTGCCTCTAGAGCGTCTGGATCTGCCCCTTTGAGATCTGACACTGGAAAGGACCAATTCTTTGTAGGCCAGTGTCTGCTAAACCTAGGTGGCTGTACTTGTAAAACAATCTTTGACCGTTTCCATAGATTTAGCTTTGTCCTCCGTTTTCTTTAACACCAAACAAGGTATCATGCTGTAATGGTGCATCTAATAATTTAGCTTTGACATGATCAGGCAGATTTTGTTCCTTTAACCAAGCATGCCTCCTAATTACAAAACCCGTAACAGCAGCCCTGCAGGAGGCCTCCAGAGAATCAAAACCACATTGCAAAGTATGCGTTCCAACTTGTTCAGCTGCATGCAATAAATCCTGCATTTCTTTGTCATCTGCACATTCAGAATTTACCAACATTTTCTGTTTAAGCAGTGTCATGATATATTGCTGATATTTGAGCATATGAAACTGGCAGTTTAAGGCCCTTATAGCCAAGGTAGCAGATGTGTAAATCTTTTTTCCCCATCTATCCAGTGCCCTAGAATCTCTGTCAGAGGGGGTATGGTTTTTTGCAGTGGAAGCCTTAACCCCTTTGGGACCCTGAGAAATAGTTTCTGGGTCTGCAGCAGGGTTTTTGAAAAGGAATTTATGAGAGTCAGGAACCCTGTAGTATTTGTCAGTCTTAACAGGAGCTGGAGGTAAGGAGTCAGGGGTCAGACTAGACTCTGAAAACACAGTCTACAATGTCTACCACAGGTGGAATAGCTAGAGGTATGTGTTGAGGTAATAGAAGGAAGTCCCTGAGCCGAGTCTGAAAAATCTTGGCTCTCCCAGTGGAAATGCTCCCTCATGGTATGCAAGGTTCCCCCAAAGGAATAGTCCACAGGAGGAGAAGCTGAAGGAATGGATTCTTCAGCATCAGAATCCTCATGGGGGGGGGGGGATATTCCTGATCAGAAGAGGAATCAGATGAAATGGAAACCTGATCTGAAGATTCATAGTCTGTCTCTTGCCTAGGTCTCTTATCAGGAGGAGGATGGGAACCCCTGATCACTGGCCTCTTATCAGGAGGAGGATGGGAACCCCTGATCACTGGCCTCTTATCAGGAGGAGGATGGGAACCCCTGATCATTGGCCTCTTATCAGGAGGAGGAGGATGGGAACCCCTGATCATGGTAATTAAGTTTTCGGCCATTTTGAGCATCTGTTTTTTGGACATGGAGGCCTGTCCATGTGGCTGGTGAACTTGTTTCTTTGCTTTTAAAGGTGCTTTAGTCTTTGCCTTTGAAGCTGTAGTTGGTTTAATGTATAAATGTTTAGGTCTGAATACACCCTCAGAAGCAGATACCTGCTCAGCAGCTCCGGACCCATCTGAGGGAATAGTCTCCGAGGCTCCAATACCTTGAGTTTCCAGCGGCCTGACAGACTCCCCATGGGAGTCGGTAGCGGCCTGCGACTTTAACGTAGTGGGCATCACGGGCTGCGAAAGCGCCTCACTGAGAACCAGAGACTGGCTTAGGAGAAGCTTTGTCGTCGGTCTTGGACCTCGGTTGCTTGCCTTTTTCTTTGCGCTTTTTGTGAACTCCGGTAGTCGGATGGCTATCCGACGACATTGTATAATTAAATCCGCTCCCAAAATAGCTTAGTGCAAAATCGTACCAATGCTTAATAGTGCATTGGTTAATCTAGCACAAAACCGACAACTTAAAACGTCGTGGTCAGGGCCTACGCAAGGAATACAGTAAGAATGAAAGTCCTTATGAGGTATTTGCTTCCCACAACAAATACAATTATCTTTTTCTGACATCAGTCTAGAGCAAGAAAAAAAGTTTCCCCAATGGGGTACATAGCTTTTAATGAAGACTTCGGATCTGAAACTCGAACGCGAAAATCTCAGGAGTCGGCCGACCGGCACTTGTGAACTGCTTCTGCTTCGGGCACCGCGCGGCAAGAAAGACTGAAGACAATGGCGTTGGCTGCATCTTTTATACCCCTGACGTCAGGGAAGGGGCGATAGCAACCGACGCAGGACCCAAGACTTTGGAATTCAGGCCGACTGAGGGCAACCTGCCAGCCAGGATTACCCAAATGTAATGACTGCAACAGTGAAACACGAAGAACATTCATTGAGGGGTGCTGGAAAGGCTTCTCAGCAAATTGACCTCTGAAACCTTGGTTCTGTGGGAGTCCTTTGCCTCAAGGATGACATCTGCCATTAAAAATCCTACCCCTGCTATGAGGGATCTATCTCCATAGGATTTCATGAATCCTATTTCCAGAAAGTACAGCTGTGTACACTTACCATAAATGTAGATGTTCAAGTGTATTCACTGTTGCAGTCATTACATTTGGGTAATCTGCTGGCAGGTTGTCCTCAGTTGGCCTGAATTCCAAAGTCTTGGGTCCTGCGTCAGTTGCCGTCTCCTCTTCCATGACATCAGGGGTATAAGACATGCAGCCGACACCATTTTCTTTAGTTTTTCTTGCCCCAGATGTCAGGTGCCCCCAAAAAGGAAGCAAAATTATGTATATATAAATACATGCATCAATATGAACTTTACCTTCATCTACAAGCAAATACACCACGTAGGGTGTAGAAGATAGAGAAGGAAAGATAAACTCCAGAATAAAAGGGGGATGGTGGGCGGGTAACCTGGACTGCAACAGTGAACACACTAACATCTACACTTATAGTAAGTGTACACAACTGTACTATGTTCTTTGTGTTTCACTGTTGCAGGAATCCCAAAGCTATGGTTGGGTGGCTGGAGCTAAACAGCATTAGGTGTGGCTATAAGGCCCTGCAGAACTGCAGTGGCAAAGCCTGTCCTGGACTTAGAGTAGAGAGGCAAATGATAATGCTTTGTAAAGGTGTGAACTGAACTCCAAGTAGCAGCCTCTAGAATGTCTTTGGTTGGTCCTCCTCTGAGAAAGACTGCTGAAGTAGCTGCAGCTCTAGTGGAATGAGACCTAATGCCCTTGGGCACAGGTTTACTATGGTGTAAGTAGCAGAAATCTATGCAATGGCTTATCCACTTTGATATGGTCTGCTTTGAAATAGCCTTTCCTTCTGATCCTGCAGCATATGCCACTAGTAATTGCTCAGTTTTTCTTTGAGCTTTAGTCCTGCTCAAGTAGAATCTCAGCCGTCTGTGCACGTCCAACGAATGCAGAATTATTTCCCCCTTGTTCTGTGGATTTGGATAAAAGGTTGGCAGATGAATAGTCTGGTTAAGAGCCACACTGGAAACCACCTTAGCCATAAGTGTAGGATTTGTCCTTAGCGACACCCTGTCTGGGTAAAATATGATAAAAGGCTCTACAGCCATGAGGGCCTGTAGCTCTGAAACTCTTCTTGCTGAAGTAATTGTTAGCAGAAGAGCCGTTTTCCATAAGAACTTTATATCAGCTGGTTCAAATTGAGGCAGGGTGAGCTTTTCCAACACATAATTGAGGTCCCATGCAGGTATAGGTTATCTTCTAGGAGACCTTAAATTTTTGTCTCCTCTAAGATACTGCTTTAGTAAAGGATGAGAAAAGAGTGGTGGCTCTGTATTGTAATGAGTCAAAATGGCAGAGGCATGAATTTTAATTGATGAAAAAGATAGGCCCTTGTCAAGCATCAGTTAAATATTGTAATATCCGAGGAATATTTGGTTCTGCTGTATCAGTTCCTTGTGCTCGATTCCAAGCACAGAATCTCTTCCATTTATCAGCATAATATTTTCTAGTACTAGGCCTTCTGGCTTCCAAAATGACATCCATCACAGCCTTAATAAGAGACGTTGCTTGTATAACTATATGATCAGCCATGCTGCCAGGTTCAGTGTCTGGAGTTGATTGTGCAGGATCTGACTGTTTTGCTGGGACAGTAGTTGAGGTCTGTGAGGTAAGGTCCAAGCTGGGTATTAAGAGAAGTTCCTTAGGACTGGGTACCAGTATTGGTGGGGCGAGTCCGGGGCAATTAGTATCATCTTTGGTTTCTCTTGTCTAACTTTTAGGAGGACCTTGGCAAGAAGAGGCAGAGGAGGAAAGGCGTAAACTGATAGGTTTTTCCAACTGAAGGATAGGGCGTCCACTTTCCATGCTTGTCTGTGATAAGTCCTTGTGCAGAATCATTTCAATTGATAATTTTGAGGAGAGGCAAATAGATCTGTGTCTGGGCTCCCCCATTTCTTTGATATCATGCTGACGACTTGTGGATCTAGTTTCCACTCATGAGGATCCATAAGGTTTCTGCTTAAATCGTCTGCCAGAGTATTTTGCTTTCCTGGCAGGAATTGAGCTTGAAGATGTATTTGGTAAGTCAAAGCTGTGTCCCACAGTGTCATGGCTAATATGCAAAGGGGGTATGGTGCATGCTCCCCTGCTTGTTTATATACCACATGACCGTGGTGTTGTCCATCTTTATCAGTAGTTGTCCTGGATGAAGTAAGTCCTTGAAGGCTGTCGGGGCATTTTGAACAGCTAGCATCTCTTTCTGGTTGATATGTAGATGTATTTGTTTTAGGGTCCATATGCCCTGAATGCATCTTCCCACCATGTTGGCCCCCCAGGAATAATATGATGCGTCTGTTAAGGTTTGGTTGGCAGGGGGTAGAGTGAAGGCCCATCCCATGCTTTGGTGACATGCCTTTGACCACCATAAAAACTCCTGTTGTAGGCCGGAAAGGAGAGGAATCATTGTTTCTAGACTGACAATATTGACTCCATAAACTTTTTAGGTACCATTGAAGTTTCCTCATATGCAGTCTTGCATATGCAATTAGTAGGATGCAGGATGCCATGAAGCCCAAAGCCTGCAGAATTTGTCTTGCAGATAAACTGGGTTTTTGTTGCCATCAGTTTGAAGTATGTAGTCAGTTGCCTTTGCTTGTCTAGAGTGAGGTATGTCATCTGGGCAGTCGTATTCAAGCTTGCAGCCAGGAATGTTATCTTTTGGGAGGATACCAATTGTGATTTCTTTTCGTTTGTGTACCCTAGGCATGTTAGAAGCCTTTTCACAAACGCCAGGTGTTGAAGAAGAATGTCCTTGTTCTCTGCTTGAATGAGACAGTCGTCCATGTAAGGATATATCTGGATACTTCTTTGTCTGCAATATGCAATTACTGGTGCCAGGCATTAAAGACCCTGGACGCAGTAGGCAAGTCAAAGGGCAGTGCAGAGAATTGGTAATGCATTAAGCCAGCCTTGAATCTGAGGTATCTTCTGCACGACTGTCTTACTGGGACATGCAGGTATGCCTCTTTTAGGTCTAATGTCACCAGCCAAGCATTCTTGCCCAGCATGGGCAGAAGCTGCTGCAAAGTCACCATTTTGAATTTTGGAATGTCCAGGTATGTGTTCAAAATCGATAAATCCAGTATTGGCCACCAGGCCTTGTCCTTTCTGGGTACCGAGAACAGTCGAGTAAAAACCTTGTCCTTTTTCCTGTTCTGGTACTGGCTGAATTGCCCCCATATCAATGAGGGACGTAACCTGTTTGTGCCTCTGCCCATTGATTTTTTGGCAGATCTGGCCAACCGTTTGCCATTGGCAGAGTATGGAAGTGGAATCTGTATCCCTGTGATACTATGTTTAGCACCCACTTGTCCTGGGTTATTAACTGCCAATTTTGAGCAAAAAGTGCTAATTCCCCCCCCCCCCAAGGGTGCAGCCAAAAGATAAGTGCTTGATGGAGGTAGGGGGAAGTCATTGGGACTGTTTGCTGTAGGTTTGTGCTTTATCTCCTCCAGATTTGGAGGTAGAAGCAACCCATTGCTTTGACCTGTATGAATCTTGCTGCTGGTATCTGGAACCCTTAGGGCGTCTGGATTTGCCCCTTTGAGCTCTGTCTGACACAGGAAAGGACCAATTTTTTGTAGGCCAGTGTCTACTGAATCTTGATGGCTGCACTTGTAAAAAGTCTTTTACAGTTTGCATAGACTTAGCTTAGTCCTCCATTTTCTTTAAAACCTCTTCTACCTTAATTCCAAAAAGAGTATCATGCTGTAAGGGTGCATCTAACAATTTAGCTTTAACATGATCAGGCAAATTTTGTTCCTTTAACCAGGCATGCCTCCTAATCACAGATCCAGTAACTGCGGCCCTGCAGGAGGCCTCTAAAGAATCAAAACCACATTGCAAAGTATGCTTTCCAACCTGTTTAGCTGCATGCAATAATTCCTAATTTCTTTATTTTCTGCACATTCAGAAATTAACATAATTTTCTGTTTTAGCAATCCCATAACGTTGTTGATACTTGAGCATATGAAATTGACAGTTTAAGGCCCTTATTGCCAAGGTAGCAGATGTATAAACCTTTTTCCCCATCTATCCAGTGCTCTTGAATCTCTGTCAGAGGGGGTAGGATTTTTTGCTGTTGAGGCCTTAACTCCCTTTGAACAATGTGAAACAGTTTCAGGATCAGCAGCAAGGTTTCTAAATAGGAATTTATGTGAGTCAGGGACCCTGTAATATCTGTCAGGCTTGCTGGGAGCCGGAGGTAAGGAGTCAGGGGTCAAGCTTGACTCCGAAAACACATCATCCACAATGTCTAAAACAGGGGGCATGGCTAAAGGCCTGTGCTGAGGGAGAAGGAAATCCAAGGCTCTTTTTTGATTTTGAGAAATCTTGACTCTCCCAGTGAAAATGCTCCCTCAAAGTATGCAAGGTTTCTCCAAATGAATAATCCAAAAGAGGTGATGCAGATGGTATAGACTCTTCTGCATCTGAATCCTCATAGGGAGGTATAGATAATGCCTGATCAGAAGAGGAATCAGAAGAAATAGAAACCTGATCTGAAGATTCATAATCAGTGTCTTGCCTAGGCCTCTTATCTGGAGGGGGATGGGTACACACCTGATCATGGTAATAAGGTCTTCAGCCATTTTGATCATCTATTTTTTAGGCATAGAGGCCTGTGCACGTGGCTCATGCACCAGTTTTTTAGTTTTAGAAGTTGCTTTTGTCTTTGGTTTTGCAGCTGTCGTCGGTTTGATATACAAATGTTGAAGTCTGAATATACCCTCAGAAGCCGGTGCCTGCTCAGCGGCTCTGGACCCATCCGATAAGAGATACATCCGTCGGTCCAATACCTTGATTATCTTGCGGCATGCCAGACTCCACATGGGTGTCGGTAGAGGCCTACGACTCGAAAAGTAGCAGGTATCAGGGGCTGCAAAAGCACCTCACTGAGTACCGATGAACCAGCGACTGGCTTAGGAGAAGCTTTGTCATCTGTTTTGGATCTCGACTGCCTTTCTCTGTCCTTTTCTTTGCGTTTTTTATGCACTCTGGTAGTCGGATTGCTATCTGACAACATTTCTGGGTAGTTAAATCTGTTTCCAAAATACTTTGAGGTAAAAATATACCGACGCTTAATAGTGCGTTGGTTAAATCTAGCACAAAACTGACAGCCAGGCATGTTGTGATCAGGGCCTAGGCAAGGAATACAGTATAAATGGAAATCCTTATGAGGTATTTGCTTCCCACAAGTAATACAATTATTAACTTTTTCTGACATCGGTATGGAGCAAGAAAAAAGTTTCCCCACCGGGGTACTTAGCTTTTGTGAAGACTTTGGTTCTGAAACTCAAACTCGAATATTTCATTAGTCGGCCGACCGGCACTTGCAAAATGCTTCTGCGTCGGGTACCATGCGGCAAGAAAGACTAAAAAAAAATGGCGTTGGCTGCATGTCTTATACCCCTGACGACCTGATGTCATGCAAGAGGAGACAGCAACCGACGCAGGACCCAAGACTTTGGAATTCAGGCCGACTGAGGGCAACCTGCCAGCAGATTACCCAAATGTAATGACTGCAACAGTGAAACACGAAGAACATCCACATCTTTCTATACCCTTTCTGGTTTGTAGAAATTTTCCTCTGAAGGGTTAAAAAAACATATCCCTATGACAGACTACCCAGTCCTGGAGAGCATTTCTAACTTTGGGTTCAAATAAGGTAGAGCCATTAAAGGGTACATTGATGAAGGACATATGTAGGGCTCTGTAAAGTCATAGGTACATCTAGGTGTGCCCTCATAACAGTAATGTCTGAACCCACTGCTCTAAAAACACTTTCTGTAGCATGAAATATCAGATTCATAGACATTTGATAGGACTGAAGGGTGGCAGCTGCAAAGAAACTCACTCTCTATCCTCCATTGATATAGAACCGAAAGAGATTTGGGAAGTTTATCAAATCCCTCTAAAACCTTATGAAATGTGCCAAATAGTTCAGAGATTGCAGAGCAAAAGTCGCTGAACCAAAAAAATGCTTTGTGAGTCTCTCCAGTGCCCTAGACCCCATGTTAGGGGATGGAGCGATAGACTTTCTTCTCCAAGTTCCAAAAAACAAAGGTCTTCTCAGTTGGCCAGTCCTCCACTTTATTGAGCAAAATAAAAATAAAAAAACCCACAAGTAAAATGAAGGGCTTTTCGTTTAGCACTCTGGCTAAACTTCATCAGATACACAACACAAATTAAAAGTACTCACTTATAAATCACACCAAATACTATCAATTAAACGTGATTTGAGCCAATGAACTTTTAAAGCTCTATAAAGCCTAGGGTAAGGTGAATCCAAACAACTATGTAGTGCTCAGCTATTCATGAATTAAAAGGTATAATTATATGCTGTAAACCAAATACTCAACTATATGGGTAGGTGGGCGATTGGTATAATGGTTAAGGTGTTTACCTTACAGCCAAAAGGTGCAGGGTTTGATTCTCACTTGAGATAATTAGCTAGGCTTGAAATGGCCCACAAGGGCAGTTAGCCTAGTACCAATCTATGAAAATATGCAACATTTGTTTGAAATGGCTTAGTGGTAAATCCCTTTGGCTGTAGTTTGCAGGGTCCGGGGTTTGATACTTGCAAGGGCTGGTTATTTTATGGGTGGGAGGGTGGCCTAATGGTTAAGGTGTTTGCCTTACAAACACAAGGTGCAGGGTTTGAGTCTCACACGGGATAATTAGGTAAGCTTAAAATGGCTCACAAGGGCAGTTAGCATAGTACTAATCTATGGTTCATAGGTTCGTACTAGGCTATCTGCCCTAGGGCATTTATAAGCCTAGCCAGAGTGTGTGTGGCTTTCACCACCCCTTAGGATGAGAATACTGCTCCCATTTAGGGTTTAGTTTGCTGTGCCTCTGTCTAGTAGTGACACAGAGATGACCACCGGGGTAAACCTACGATCTCCCATCCACTCGTCAAGATTTCTCTTGAATAGAGTTAGTGAGGGGCTCTGCCTTACATGGATTGGGATTCTGTTCCAGAGTGTAGGGAGCCTCTGGGTTATGAATCTGTCCCTCCAGCACGTCCTATTTATTTCTGTGTTGAGGTTTAAGTCTTTTGCTCTCGTGGCTCTGATGGATTTGGATTTTCTGAGATGGAGCATGTCCATTAATTCTGGATTGGACATGGCCTTGTACGTCAGGCACAGGTCACCTCTGAGTAGGCGGTATGCGACTGAATAGAGCTGGAGTTTTTTCAGTCGGGCAGCATATGACATATGTTTAAGACCCTTTATCCTCTTGGTGAGGAACTTTTGGGGTCTTTCCAACTGCTGCAGGTGTCGGGTAAGATACATCCCAAATGGGGCATTGTACTCAATCATTGGCCTGATAAGAGAAGAGTACAGGTGCACAATGACCC
>NC_056742.1:40304574-40417074 GCF_019279795.1 Protopterus annectens | reverse complement strand
TATTGATGTGTACAAATCACACACATCTACTGTCAAGAAATTGTGCTCGTCATTGTATTCAAGTTTATTAACTTAATCTAAAAATGACCAAGAGTCTTTGCAAATCTGCTTCTCTTGTAAAAATATATATTTTTTAAGAATTCAGTCCACCAACTTAGCACAGGGATAAGCAATAGATCGTCTTGCGTCAACTAAAGTACGTATGGGTGGGTCTTCCAAGGATTTATGGATCTTTGGAATTCCAAAGAGAATAGGTGTTTTAAGACTAGGTAGTGATAGACAGTTAAACAGGTTTAAGTAGATCTGTGAGTCAATAAATAAGTCATTAATGTATGACATTGTTGTATGCTCCATTTAATTCATTATGGATCACTTTGGTATATGCTTCAGTGTAAGTATCTTTTCAATTCTTTTCACATAATTGACTTCAAACATAACTACCAACCCTCCCCCTTTGTCAGGCTTCGTGATGTGGATGGGTAGATTCCTCACATACTGAAGACATTCCCATGCTTTTTTTGACACATTGTTCTTATTGATTACATTATAGTGCACACACCCTAATTTAGACCCTATGTCCAGCTCACAAATAGTGTCAAACACCAGCATGGGGTGTAATGGTGGATTAAATGTACTAGAAACATGAAGGTTGTTCCTAATATTCTGCACTCTGTTGCAGAACATAGCAGCTAAATTCAATTTCCTAGTATACAGTTTCAAGTCCAGTAACACTGAACTGAGGTTAGTGTACTGGACAGGAATAAATGTAAGACCTTTATAATTCAATCAGTTCTTGCTTAAAAACATGGTCAGTAAAACTGTACAACTTAAAATCACGATCTAAGTTATACAAAATTGTGTAATTACCAGTTTGAAGGCTCGCAGTGAAAACGTTTGGCAGAATGTGAAGTGCAACGTGCAAATCAATTACTTGAGAAGTCAAACAGACTATTTTGATGTTTTCTTGAATCTCAGAAATATTCCTCATGATAAACATCTTGGTTCACCTGCTCAGAGACTTCTGTCGAGACAAACCAGAACCACATTACCAATCAGTAGTCAAGAACAACAGATCAGTGAAAGCCAAGTAGTCAAGAACAGATCAGTGAAAGCCAATCTGTTGAAAAAATGCCTATCATAGAAGTCCTACTACAATAAGACCAGTAAACCACTCAATCCACTACGACAGGAAGAAATGGTAAGGATGCAAATGTCCAGAGGTTATGATCGGATCTGTATCATGAAGAATACTGGTCCACAGCTGAGACTATACATTGTAGAATCAGAAGGAGCAACCTTTAGGCAGAATCGGAAACATTTGAGACCAGTGTCCGAGCCTATACCACAGAAGATAGTTTGCAAGAAAGACTATCTCAGAGTAAGTTGTCCGGTGTTCCAGTTCAAGAGGAAGTTCCTGTTCACACGACATATCCAGAAGTTTCTGATACAAGTTGTGCACCACAGACTGTCCCTGTTGCTAAATCTAGTCCCAACTGTCACATTACAAGATATGGTCGAATATCTAAACCCAGTAGCAGATACCAAGCAACTTGGGACATGAACACTGGGTTTTGTTTCTGCTGTACATAGCAATGCATGCCTATCTGTAATATTCTTTTGTGTGAAGAGGGCGGATGTATCAATGAGTGTGCAAGACATCTACAACAACTGGAAAGATCACAGAAATACCTCACAAAGAGGATTACTGGCCTCAAACAGATGCCCTATGCAGACCGTCTTAAAAAAACTACAGCTTTACTCCATCACATATCGCCTACTCAGGGGCGATCTCTGCCTAACATACAAAGCTATGTCAAACCCAGAGCTGTTGGACATGCTCCACTTAAAGAAATCCCAATCCCTCCGAGCTACACGCTCTAGGGACCTAAACCTTGTCACCACAATAAACAGAACATGCTGGAGGGATAGATTCCTGTCCCAGAGACTTCCCATACTCTGGAACAGACTACCTATCTATGTCAAACAGAGCTCCTCATTAGCACTCTTCAAGAAAAATCTTGATGATTGGATGGGGGATGGGAAATTCACCCCGAGGATCACTTCTGTGGCTCTGCTCAACAGGGGCACAGGAAAATAATTTTCTTGGGTGGCAAAAGCCAGGGTACATTTTTTGGCTAGGCTTGTATGGGCCCTAGGGCCGATAGCCTAGTACCTACCTATGAACCTATATACCTTTAAGAAGCTATCCAGGAGCTAGCACTAGAGTATAAATACTGAGCAGATGTGAGCCTGACTGCCATTGTGTAGCTAGCTGTTGAGATGTGAACATGTACATATGCAAGCCCTGTTTGTTAACTAGTTCATTTGTATTTAATAATGTTGCTATCCATCCTGATGTGTTTGTATGTATGAAAGCATCTGAACAAAACCCCAAGCCTTCTTATTTGTATTAAAGACAAACGAGCAACATTTACCAACTCTGAACTGCTGTGCTTCTCTGTGTCAACTTCATCTTCAATTATCTGTAACAAAGATATTGTAAACCTTCAAATCCAGTTTCACTAAAGCTACTTGATACTGACACAACAGATTATAAAACAATGTGTTTTCTATACTAAACTCATAAAATGACTGAATAAGTTAGCCAGAATAATTCCCACATAACTGTAGATATCACCTTACTTAAGACATCAAATTAGTACTCTCACAACAGCAGTAGTTATTGCAGTAGGATCCTGACTTACAAGAATTAGCCACAAGTGGCTAATACATCTACTCTTATGGTAAGTATGCATAAAATAGTGTTATTCTTTGTAGCGATCACATATAGGAACATTATAAAAGCAATTTGTATACAGGAATAAGGAAACCAGTACTGAAGAGAACACTGGTCTTCTTCACTCAAAACTCTGGGATTTAGTAGTCAGAAGGACCTGCATAATGATTCTACTACTGGTGCATGGCAGAGTTCAGCAAACAGGCCCAGAAACTGCAGAAGAAAGGGCACAGTCCAAAAAGGATGCCACCAGGAGGTCCTATGAACAGTAAGTTAATGGGGAAGAGGCAATAAGACTTTTTTCTTTATATGTGATGCCACAAAAGCATCTAGTCCCTCAAACGTTGCCTTTGTTAGCTGTGTATAAAACCACTTTCCAAAATCCAGTACAACAGTTTATAATTAAATAAATATTAGGGAATGCTAATAAGGTACTTGTGTACAAAACACACTTATGCCATTCTGCCAATAGTATTTCACTGCATCTCACACCTTTTAAAAAGCAGCACAATGCCCTTTTCAGCACAACTTTTAAGCATCACTATATGCATTAAAAAAGTTGCTTTGATCAGTTATTTATATATATGTATTGGTAAAACATATGGCTGCAGTCCGCAAGACCAAACATTAATAAGAGTGAATGCTCTTGTTTCTCAGTCTTTTGGCTACATTCTTGTGAAATTGTGGTACAGCAGGCTATTGGAACTTGTCTTTACAGTGCTGTTTGATCTCGGAGTCAGTATAACGTGCAGGAAGAGTTGCAGATGGACTTGCCCCTCTGCAAATTTTTTTTCCATTTTTGATCTTTTTAGATTTGAGCTATAGATATGCATGTTTATATTTGCTCATTTGACAATTTGCTCAATGATGAGACAAGTATGTATTTAATACTTCTGCTGTATCACCACAATAAAGCCATATTTTGGATATGGACTGAATTTTACTAATTAATGCAAATATTGAACACAGCCAAAATGGAAACCAAGTATAGTGGACTCCTGGCTGCCTGGCAATTTCTAACAGAACAATTGATCTAGAGGTGGAAACTCTTATTACAGGGCTATAGCTTCAAAAAGGCTGACATTCACTGGTCAACAAATCTCACTATACAGTATTAAGTGTCACAACTTCCAGTAACTCCTTCCTTTTTTCTGCCCTGCAACATTTTAAATGTTACAAAACATCTTTTTGGGAATGAAAAATGAAAAAATAGCACCTGAAGTTGTTTTACAAGAACATAATTTTAAGAACTAGACAATTTTTTATCAATAAGGATAATCAAAACCATGCATGTTTTTGGTGAACTGATTGCAAAGATACTTGCATATTGGAAACAGTCATATACAAACAATTGCCTGAAAGCACACACATTTACTGGGTGCTCACTGTCTCAAAATATGAAAACAAACATCAGCCCCTTACATACAAATACCATTCTTTCACTGAAGAAATCACAAATAAAATGGTCACAAGAATGTATTTCAGCTTGCTCCCCTCAGGAGACATACACCAACACAAGACCTATCAGTGACTGTTCTACAAAAAAATCACATTCTGTACACTTTAGATGTCTAACAAAATTAAAGATCAAATGAATCCATTTTTAAATTGTACTCAGAAACAAACACTACTTTTGATACTCCACTCTCCTCTCAACACACACACAAATATAGCCACCTTTGTTGGACACAGATTGAATCATGAGGAAAGGGATACTGAATTTTGAGTCAAGTGCATGAAAAGATGCAAAAGTAACGTATTCTAACCTGCTGCTATGACCACCACCAAGACTTCCAGAATATATTCAGTTACAATTGTCCAGAAACATCTGGCTTCGTGCCAGTGTTCAACAAATGTACTACAGTGAGAGCTGCACCCCAGCCACCATTGCTTCCTCTCAACATTACTCTTCTTGCTGAGACCAACCCCAGGATTCAATAAAGCTTACACGAAGCTAAACTCCGTGTAAGAATAGTGGCATGGCTCAAACATGGATTTCGGAGCCAGTGCGATCCAGTAAGCAAGCCTGGGGGCATGCACGAACCTCCCAGCACTATTTCAACTAGGAATAATGATAAATCACCTCATTTGCTGCTGAAAGCGATGCAAATGAAGTGAATTAACAATTCAGCAAGCAGACAGGCATCTGTATTGGAGCAGTGTTCACTGCAGAAATGTATTCGGTTACTAACAGTGTATATTTCTGCAAAAATCAAAATGGGGGCATGATAGCTCAAAGTAAAGCATGTATCATGAGTATTAGACATGCCAACAGCCAAAAATAAGGCCATTGGCATGCAAAAGTGTTTCAAAAGTCTAAAAATCATTTTTTGGCCAATTTCGGCTGTTTAAGCAGGGAGCAGCAGTGTACAAATGAGATTGTGCAGAAAATAAAAAAAAATGTAAAAATACAATTTTATGTGAAAGATGAATTTTGCCATTATAAGGGGCAGCAGGCAGACTCATAAAAATAACAGGTAAGAGTAGTAGCCAAGGTCATAGGCTGCGATGTAGTGGTGTAACTAGGGTCTAAGGCAGTGGGGTATGCAAATGAGCTAAATTTATAGCAAAATGGGATACTGTGTCTGCATGCACCTAACCATGTAGGAGCTATAATGCAGTGTTGTAAGCAGAAGAAGCAGCTGACATGAAAAGGGGCTATATCATGCTTGGTGTAAGCACACTGGAGCTCTGCAGCTCCTATTTGCACTCGGCTAAGCACAGCTAAGCAAGTGGGTGTGCCTGAGGCTGCTTTAGCTGTGCTTAGCTCCTTCAAGAACTGATGGGCATGTCCGTGTCCAGGGGAGGGCCTTTTCTACTCAGAAATGTTTACACTAGCTAAAACAGTTTGTGCGGAGCTCTGCAAGGCTTAAACACAGAGAAACTAAAGGAAATTGCAGAATAAAGGTAATGACTACAAATCACTAATACGGACTCTGCCACTCACAGTGGGCCATTCAAACCTCTCAATAATATAGCTGGCAGGTGGAATGCATCATAGTCAGCCAATCACACAGGCAGCATCTGCAGCACACCAGTATAAAGTATGCAAACACCTTTCAGTCTGGTTCTTCCCACACACCTGCACCATTGGTGTGCACACTTGGGAATTTTAACTGACAAAATGTTAGGGGCTGCTGCATCCAGGGTACTCCACCAGTTCCTGGATGCCATGCGAACACATGCTGGTGAGCATATTTATTTCCCAGCACCCCTAAAGAGAGGACCAGCAACATGCACCTCTTCCACCATGTAGCAGACTACCCAGAGGTACTGGGTGCCATAGACTGCACACATATCCACATCAAGGCACCACCCAGTGATGAGGGTATAGTCTATGTCAACCGCAAGGGCCATCACTTCAACTGCCAGGTTGTATGCAATGCCCACGGCATCATCATGAATGTGTGCACTAGCAGCACTGGTAGTTATCACGACTCCCACATCTGGTGTGCCTCACAGCTGTAACAGGCATTTGCCAAGGGGGACATCCCGTATAACCATCTGCTGGGGGATGCTGGCTATGCACTGGAACCGTAGATAATGACATCCATCAGAAATGCGCACACATACAGAAGAACGCCATAATGAGGCACATGCACAAACCAGGAACATTGTAGTGTGTGTGTTTAGGATGTTCAACTCACGGTTCTGCTGCCTTGACATATCTGGTGGAGCCTTGCAGTACTCTCCAGTCACATGTGCACATATGCTCACTGTATGTGCCATGTTACACAATATGATCCTGTGGAAACAGCTGCGGCAAGAACATCACAGGAAAGGGCCACACAGCCCCCCACTATTGCCAAGGTCCTGACAGGCACACAGGGACTTGGAGGAGGAACCCCCTGCGCCTGCTCCTGTAGACAGACAAAGAGGTGTGCCCCGTATGCCCAAGCCTTGGCAAAGAGACAATACATAACACACACACTGACAGTGTCGGGACCCAGGGACTGACGTCTCTCTCTGACTTGCAAATACAGTAAAATGGATGCAACACACATCACACTATCTGTAACTTACCATGTACATGCTGTGTACTGCATGCATTTGACATAGTCAGCCCTCAAGCACCGTCCTCACAACTGCAGCAGGCACAAGGTCAGTCAGTCTTCTTAACAATAAATGAATGGAGTAGTACGTTGTGGTAGCATAGCTAAGGTATCGCTGCATGCATGCAAGGGAATGGGGTGGCCTACTGGGATAGCAGCAGACAACAGACAGCTATGTGGGACAAGAGGAAATGTCCGGCCAATACTGGCTTCCCCAGAGTATGCAGTAGTCCCCCAGGTGACAAATCGCACTGCAGTATATGTAGAGGGCTAACTAACGAGGGGGGGGGGTCATAGGTCACATGGATGGATGTCACTGTGGGGGTCCTTTACTCACTCTGAGCCTCACCCAAGTCAGTCGTAGAAAACCATAAAAAATGCCTGGCAAAGGCCCACAAATGGGAACAATAATGAAATATTCCCCTACAACTTGCACAGTGATATCACAGCAGGTCTTGCAATTGCATTAAGGCTCTGAAGGATAAGAAGTTGGAAACCCGAATGTCTGCCATTACAATCTAACCTGTGGTCTTTAGTGATACGACTGTATTCTCCAAGACAGGCACAATGCTAATCTAAATGGAACCAAAATGTAAAACCAACATCAGCACAGTCTGTGCAAATATGTACAGTTGACAGGTGTGCCCCCCAAAACACCTATGTTCCCATAGAAATGCAGTAACATTAATGCTTGTAGGGTATTAGCAGCAGAACACACATTCCCAGGGCTGTCCCAATCAACTTGATAACTTGTTGCATGTCCACAATATGCAGGGGTCAATGAGCTATGCATGTGTGTGGTCAATACTGTCAGGATGTGGCCAGCACTTACTCCTGGCTGTTGTGTCTTAGTGGCCTAGTTACAGTACTGTGGTTGACAGGGTCCATGTTCCAAGAACTGCAGTGCCAACTACACCTATGGTAGGAGTTGTATACACTGTCCAGACTTCAATATGTGTTACTGCAGGAAAGCTGGACAGGTCAGAGACAGGGGGCCACACATATGGACAGTACACAGCTCGGAGTAACCTACACAGTGCCTAGCATACCTCTCAACTGTACAGACTTTTTTTTCCAATATGTCTAGAGGTTTGCATCACATTTTTGGTCTGTTTATCATGAAATTGTGGTTTTCTGTCAAATCATGAAATAATGACAGATTGTAGTTTCAGACATCATACCCTTTAGAAAACTGCATCCTAATGCAAAACATGTTATTGTATCACCTTTCTAGGTTTGTAAGGTCAGTAGTTAACAATGGTCCCTATATTTAGATCTTAGTTTCCCCAATTACTTATGGCTTTGTCCAGATGTCTGGTTCTAAGAAGTTGAGAGGTATGGTGCCTAGTATGCCAGCAGGTACCTGAAGATCAGTGCACTGCCAGATTATAAAAGGCTGCCACCTTACTGTGGCAGCACTGACATGTCACTGGCCAACATCCATATCATTGGAATGACAGGTTGTCACAGAAGGAGCACAAGTATGCCTTGTATATCTGTTCTGCTTGCCCTAACATTGCATTCGCCTACCAATTATTTGCAAAATAAGAAAGGGTCACGTCAAAACATCAGTCGCAGACGAGAAGCAGACATCATACCCATGAGAGAAAGCAAGCAAATACCAAACTGGTCTCTCAACCTTCTATGTTTGGCAGAACAGTATTTACACCCTCTCCCCATGTGTGGACCTTTGTCTGTCATATATGGGCCTGTCCAGATGTCAGTCTGACGGTTTGACAGCTAGGCCAACATGCAGCCTCATAATAACATAGTAACACAAACCATCTGAGGACAACAGCAGATGTAGTGGTGCAATGATGGACAACCTGCTAAACAGGTACACTCAGAGGTGTGAAGTCCATAAGCTTGTGTGTGATGTTATGGCATTTTCCCCGCTCACACCAGAATTACAAATACATAACAGCAGCCACTGTGGGCAAAGCCTGTGACTGACTACAGAAGGACAAAGAGAGACACATAAGGAGAAGGGGAACCACTGGCCAGACAAATGGAGAATGTGCACACCAGAACAAATTATGCAGTAACAATTGTGCCCTGCAGTGTATGGAGTCAGTAAACATAACCTGAAAATACATCACACCCACATAAGTGGAGGTCTGCAACAAAACAAAAATCAAAACAAAGGACACCTCAGAGGCAAAAAACACATGAAAACTCCACAAACCTACACACCGCCGACCATGCATAGTCCACATACTAGGGTCTTACAGATAACCAAGGCCTTACCATACACCCAACATACTACTCATAGAAGACTCCACTGTGAAACACAGATGTGCCTCTCACCAGGCAGGATAAGGAGAAAGTCATGGTTACTTGTTTGTCAGGTGCCATAATCTGCCATATCACACATGCACTCACATCACCCCACAACAGGTATAGGTATCATTCTGGTCTGGTCCATGGCGGTGTGAATGTCAGATGCACCTCCCTGGACTACAGGAAGACAGACATGATTCCGCTTGTATGTAGATATGTCCCTAGCCTTAAGCAGCATTTTGCCGTCACCCAGAATGATGTCTCAATACAAACAGAAAATGGTGGTCAGTAACACTTGGCTCACTTAGTGGTGTCATCCCAGGGGGAACCACTACCTGGCAGCCTGGGAACATATGATCGACAGACCACATTGCCTTGCTAGACATGGCCTGCATCTTTCTCATTTGGCCTTCAGGCCTCTGGCAAATGCCCTTGTCTCCCCCATATTGCCTTTGTAGGGAAAGCCATGGGTTCCATACTACCAACATAAAACACTAAACAAAATGCAAATTAAAGGCCATGCCACTAAACACTAGGAGTCTAAACAGGAAAATGCACTCATTGCAAGCAGTCGTAACCCTGGAAGATGGTCACATTTTTGCACTCACAGAAACCTGGCCCACAGCCGCGGAGAGAAACCCATTCCTACCTGATCGCTCATCCTATCACACAGCCTGACTCCAAAATGTGGGCAGCAAAGCCAAAGGAGGTGGTGAATAAATACATATATTAGACACACACACACCTCCAGGCTGGTCAAACAGTCTGACACACATGAGATACTCAAGTGCAGTCAGGTGTTGACAAGACCCATATGCAAATTATACACAGCTACAGTCCAATATATATCTGACTCAGGACACCCACCCCACATATCTGTCCCTCTACAAATCCATCAAGATTCCACCAGACACCCTGATCCTGGCTGACATATTACCCAACCATTGACTGGAAATCAAACTATGCCAGAACAGAAATTTCACCATCTTATCAATGCTGCAGCTTAGGACAGCCACTTGATACCCTCCCACAAAATGTGATACTTATGCCGGACTTGGCAGTAACCAAAATGATCAACCACTGCAGCACACCTACTGTATCATCCTCCCTGGCAAGATCTTACAGAAAAGCAGTCGCATGTCATATCACCATTTCTCCTGACACCCCCCCTAGCCATGGTAAAAGAAAAATGTCCCACAGGCTGATAACCACCAGAGGGATGGGCACCAACTTCCGCATGTACACAAAACTACTATGCCAGCATATACATAGAGATGCATGGAATCAGGAATACCTGACAGGACATCACCATCTGCAAGGGAGAGTAAACCTGTCCCCAAACATCTGCAATAAAGGAACTATATAATAAAAGGATAGCATTGTTGTCAAGGACCGAGAAGGAGCAGGTGCACAATTGGAAGTAATCACCCCTTAGCCTGGACAAACAAATAAGAGCATCAGTGAAATCCGCTAAAGGAGTCCAAATTGCCTACATCTTTGACAAACAACCATAAGAACTTCCTCACATATGTCTGCATTCCCAAAGGAAGTTCCCAGATCTGTGCAGATCTGGTGGTCAAGGACACCAAATACACAAATGCTGCAGCTATAGCCAATCCACTGGTTGACAGATTCAGTGGAAATGTCTCCCCTCTGCCCCCTTATCAGGAAAGCAGGACATCTCCAGTACCTAAACACCCAACCCTTATCACTAGGGAACAGGGCATCATTGCCTTCTCAAAGTCAAGAAGACAGCCTCCATGGGACCTGAATACATCCTGGGCTGCAACCTACATGAACCCAGGCATGAACTGACAGCATCATTATGCACTCTACACAACCAAAACCTGAGCACCGTCTGTCATAGCCAAGTGGTGAACAGCCACTGTCATCCCTTTACACCAAGGAGGAGTATTCACCGATCCAGGAAATGAAAGACCCATCAGCCTAACTAGCTTGATCTACAAGGCTATGCAATGGATTATCACAGCTATCATCAACAGGGACACTGGCAAAATCCAAATACATTACCCTACAGTCTGTCATTCTCAGGGGAGGTATGTCAGTGAACTCTGGATGACTTCCCTGAGGCAGCCAACAAAGGCATGGATGAGGGAAAGATGGCATACTCCGGCCACCTTGACCTGGCCAAAGCCTCACACATTATTCCCTACTTGGCCATAGCACATGAACTCTGTAGGCAGCAAGCCATATGTTACCAGATGGGTAGCAAACTGGTTCATTGATGGAACCCATATAATCATAATGGGGTAGCGAACTCTCAACAGTACACCAGTAATGAGTGGCATACCCCAGGACCGGTCTGGTGGCCTCCAATATATGGGATATACTTCCCTGAGCTGCAGGCCAAAAACATTGGCCTATGGCTGACCAAGTTGGCAGATGACTGCAAGCTGGGAACAGTCATCAATACCCAAACTGATGTGGACGTCCTACAACAGGGTCTCACCAAAACAAATGACTGATGCGAGAAACATGGCCTCAAGCTGAATGCCTGCAGATGCATCAACATCACCTTCGGTGAGACTGACGTCCCCACACAGTATCACATTTACAACAATATCCTACATACACAAATCAGTAGTGAGGCATTTGTCCACCCAGATTGATAGCAACCTGAAGTCTGAGCACCAGGCTGCTCCCGTTGTACAGAAAGCTTCATGGATGGGACAACTCAAATGTAAGGGTATCCCATCCAAGGACAAAGAGTTCATAAGATCCATGTATGCTGACCTTATGAGACAAATTATTTTGTTCAACGCCCCCTTCGGTATGTACCTCACAAAGCACATGCAGCAGCAAGAGAGACCACAGAGGTTCCTCACCAGGAGAATGCAAGACCATAAACACCTACCCTACACAGATAGGATAACAGCACTGTCCCTTAACTCAGTTCCATACAGACTCTGCAGAGGTGACCTCTGTCTGGCATACAAAGCAATCTAGACCCTGCCTTTATGGGACTGTTACACATCTGGAAGTCAAGGCCACTCAATCAACCTGTAGGCACAGCATCCATCTAGTCTGTGATATCAATAGAGCTTGTTGGTGTAACAGACACGTGTCCCACACACTCCCCTATCTGTGGAATGCACTCCCTATCCACATCAAGCCAAGTGCCTCAATACCCCTAGTGAAATGCTCCCTGTATAAGTGCATGGGAAATGAAAAATACAGTCTTGTGACTCCATCTGCGTCCCTGCTGGACAGGGGCTCTGGGTGTTGATATGTCTTAACATGGGCTACACTCTCATCTGCGAGGATTATAAGGGCTTCAGGGCCAATAGCCTACTAACCTCGTATCAACCTATCAACCTACACACAACTGTTAGTGGTTCACCACATTACTCTGTACTGACATACCTTGAAATCACAGTGCTATGTGGAATATACCACACACACATGGATATCTCCGTTCAGTAGAATGCACTCTGTACCCACGTCCATACCTCTTACAGCAAGACATCTGGACATGGTCATAAATAAAAGTGGGACAAAGCCCCAATGATAGGCATGTGTTTTAAATACTGTTCTTACAAACTTAGAAAGTTGGTAGAATAACAGATTTTCCATTAACAGGAATTGTCTGAAGGTTATGAAGTCAAACACAAATGTCTGCCATTATTTTCTAACTTCGATCTTTAATTATTTGCCACTAACTTGCCAGAAAAACACAAGTTTATGAAAAATGGACAAAAATTAGACCAACATCTGGACAATCTGCAAAACAGTAAAGTTGAGAGGTATGCCCACACCAGGGTATGACTTTTCAGATAAGAATACCACACAAGCAAGAGATCCCCAGTCAGTATATCACCAAGGTGCTGGACTGCTTACACACCTTCATCAGTTGTCTGTAGCCACATCGCTCAACTGGCCGGATTAGGCAAGAACGTCTACAGATTGGCTCATAATATTGGTTTGTGCATCATACATCTTGCATTTCTCTGGTAAATCACTGTTATGATCTGAGGATTTCTGTCAGTAGGTAATGACAATACATTTCAGTGTCAAACATCATACATGTCAGAAAATGTCTGCTAAAACAATACCTGTAACTCTAGCAACTTCCTTTTTACTTTTGAGGGGTATGACTATTGCACAAAACCCTGGACTGGAGTACAACTATCTTAGAATGCAGTCCACTCGTACTATAGAAGGTCATAATGGGCATACTTCTACACTTAGGGAATTACAGCCCATGTCAGAACCCACATCGGACTGTACAACTGTATTGTGCATATATGTCTCTGCATACAGACCGCTATGTACACCTTAACTGTCTCTATACACACCCATCAGACAGGATTACTCTCAGCCAGCTGTAGGTGGCCCATATGCGATATATCTGCATCTGTTGCATGTGATACACAGACATATATATGGGCAACATAGAACAATATGTCATGGATACACATACAAGAAGGACAGTGAGACACACAGAGCGAGTCATACACAGGCATACCCTGAATGGCAGACGGATGTCCTATTGAGGACAGTGGCTTACCGGTCATAACTAGTCACACGTGCCAGCAAGGTGAGCTCCACTGTGTAACAGTACTGAGGTGGGGGGGTTAATATCACATCCCCTGCCTTTGAGTGTGTGTGTGTGTGTGTGTGTGTGTGTGTGTGTGTGTGTGTGTGTCTAAAGGTTTAAGTATTAAGAGGCCTTTCCCACTCAGTACACTTCCCACTGCCCTACTTTAAAAGATCTGCTGATGTCATTCACCTTAGAAGTACCTCTGGATAGCCCTCAGCCCTACAAACTCCGTGGTACATGCAATAACTACGTAACAGTACAGTATAAATAACTAGATAGGCAGGGTTCTATTCTCAATTCTGGCATGTGTGTGTGTGTAAAAATGTTTGTAAGTGTGTATGTTTGTAGGTATTTTTAGGACTTTCATAGGTTCATAGGTTCATACTAGGCTATCTGCCCTGGGGCAATTATAAGCCTAGCCGGATTCTGTATGGCTTATGCCACCCCTTGATTTGAGTATACTGTGCCCTTTTTAAGGTTTAGTTTACTGTGCCTCTGTCTAATAGTGACACGGGAGTAATCCCTGGGACAAACCTACGATCCCCCATCCACCTATCGAGATTCTTCTTGAAGAGATTCAGTGAGGTGCTCTGCCTCACATGAACTGGAATTCTATTCCAGAGCGAAGGGAGCCTCTGGGTTATGAACCTGTCCCTCCAGCAAGTTCTATTTATTTCTGTGCTGAGGTTCAAGTCCCTCGAGCGTGTGGCTCTAAGGGATTTAGATTTACTGAGGTGGAGCATGTCCATTAATTCTGGATTTGACATAGCTTTGTATGTCAGGCATAGATCGCCTCAAGTAGGCGGTATGCAACTGAGTAGAGCTGGAGTTTTTTAACCGAGCAGCATATGGCATCTGTTTGAGACCCTTGATCCTCTTGGTGAGATACTTTTGGGGTCTTTCTAATTGCTGCATGTGTCGGGTAAGGTACACCCCAAAAGGGGCATTGTATTCTATGATGGGCCTGATGAGGGATGAATAAAGGGGCACGATTACCTCTCTTGATCTAGATGTGAAACCCTTTGTGATGAGGTGGGCTATGTAGAAGGTCTTTCTAACCACTTTAGCAATGTGGTTTTCAAAGGAGAGATTGCTATCAACTTGGGTCCCCAGGTCCCTAATAACTTTCTCTGTACTTAATGGGTTTCCGCCTATGTGGTAATTTGTGGGCACATTGTTTTTGCCAAAGGGTATGACTATACATTTTTTGGCATTTAGCTTTAAACCATGGTGCTGGCACCAGTTATCTGTCTCTGTGAGACCTTTTTGAAGGATGTTTGTGTCAGCTGGAGAGTTGATTATGGCGCCCAGTTTGCAGTCGTCTGCGAACTTGGTGAGCCATAGTCCTCCCACGTTTGCCTGTACCTCGGAAAAGTATATACCGAACAAGAGTGGTCCCAGGACAGAACCCTGTGGGACGCCACTTGTGACCGGTTTCGAGTCGGACATGGCTCCAGCAACTCTCACTCTGTGGGTTCTGTCTGAGCCAGTTTGCGACCCATCTTGTGACATAGGGGTTTATATTTAAGCTGGATAGCTTATCTATGATGCCCGAGTGGGGTATTGTGTCAAATGCCTTTGCAAGGTCCAGATAGGCTGTGTGGACTACCTTCTCTTCATCTATGGCTTTGGTGACTGTTTCGAAAAAGTCAACCAGGTTCAAAAGGCAGGATCTGCCCTTGACAAAGCCGAACTGGGTAGGATCTAGTGTCTGTAGGTCCCCAATGTCTTTGTTTATGAGCTCCATGATGATCCTCTCCATAGCCTTGCAGACTAAGCTAGTCAAGCTTATGGGGCGATAGTTTCCAGGGTCCGTAGAGGCTCCACCTTTGTGGAGTGGGACCACTGTTGCTGTACACCATTCTGTGGGCACATATCCTGTAGTGAGGCTGAGATTGTTTAGCTGTTTTATTTGAGGGATTAGCTCCTCTTGGAGTTCATGTAGGATGCAACCTGGAACGCCATCTGATCCCATGGAAGCAGTGTTTTTTGCTTTGGAGAGGGCAGCCTTCACCTCAGCATCAGAGATGTTTGGGAGGCAGCCCTGTGCCGGGATAGATACTTGCTCTTTTGTGGGGGAGGGGGTGGAGAAGTTTGCAATGAACCCGTCTGCCAGGATATTGGCGATGTCTGTGGGTTCAGTGTATTTTTTGTCGTTTAGAATCAACTCAGAACAAGTCTGGGAGTTGCATCCCAGGTTTCTAACATAACTGAAAAAAGTCTTATGATTGTCTTTGGTGTCCTGTGCAATGTTTCTCTCAAAGCTGGCTTTGGAGGATTTTATGAGGGATCGTAAGTTTTTGCTAGTACTGATCAGAGATGCCTTCCCTATCATGTAGTAGCTTCCTCCTTCTGTTGTACAGTTTATTTATGGCAAGGGTCCACCAGACTGGACGCCTGCCTTTGGATGATTGGGTCTTGGTTTTGTTTGGGATAGCATGATCCATGCATTCCTGGAGATATCCGTAGAATGCATTTATATAGGATTCTGCAGTTTGGGCCGTAGTTTCCACTGGTCCCGAGACCTTGAAGGATTCCACTTCGGTTTTGAGAAGTGAGAAGTTCGCTTTTGAGAAGTTTTTCACTGTGGTTTTCTGGGCTGGGGGTGGGGTCGGGATGTGGACATCCAGTGAAATTAATTTATGGTCTGATCTTACCAATGAGGGATATACTTCTGGTGTGGAGCATAGAGACCCCATGTTGGTAATGATCAGGTCTAGTATGTTGTCCCCTCTTGTGGGAGTGGTGACTAGTTGTTCCATAGCATTTGAGTTTATAATTTCCAGGAACCTTTGGGCTAAGGTGCTGGGGCTTGAATAGTGCTCCCAGTCAATGTTTGGGTAGTTGAAGTCACCCAATATAATGGTGTTCGGAGAGACCTTCATGTTCTCCAATGTTTTCGGGAAAGCCGAGTGGGATTCCTGACTTTGAGAGGGTGGTCTGTAGGATGCTATAAACTGAAAAGCAGTCTTGCCCACTGTTAGTTGCACATGGATGGTCTCCGATACTTCGTGCAATGCCACTAACCTGGAGGTGTGGATATCCTTGATAAATATGGAAACTCCCCCTCCTTTTGTGGTTCGGTCCGGGTTTTGGGGCCGAAAAGCATGATATGAGGTATAGCCTGGTAGTGCTGGGGTGCTTTCTGGAGCCTTGAACCAGGTTTCTGTCACTGCACAAATATCGATGTTCTCCATACTGAGGAGAGCTTCGAGTGTGTGCATCTTGAGGTTAAGACTTCTGGCGTTTAGCAGCATTACCCTTAGTTTCTTGTTCCTTGTGCTGTCTATGGGGGTGGGTTTGACTTTTGAGCCTTGCCTAAAAAAGGCACCATGGGGGTGGCAAGCCTTTGCCAATATCCGAAAGCCCAGTGGTGACAGGTGCAAGCTGTCCCTAAGCTAAGCAACGGCTGTCGCGAGCATGCATGTCATCAGACAGACACACACTTGGATCCCTTTGACAAAATTTAAAAAATTTTAATTGTTAAAATCGATAATTTTGTCTTTGTACTGTGGCATCATTCTAGGTGAGGGTAAGATGCTGCTCAAGGTCAGGGTCATACCAGCCTGGGCTACATGATCAGAGAGCTCCTCTATGTCTCTTTTCATGTAGTCCAGGGAGGTACGTCTCGGGTCATTCACACCAGCATGTACAATGACTGAGTCATATTTGTATTTGCTTTGGAGTGACCTGAGTGCTTGCGTTATGTGGCAGATCCTAGCACCTGACAGGCAGCTCACCATGACCTTCTCTTTATTCAGCCTGGTGAGCGGGACGTCAGTGTGTCTGACAATAGAGTCACCTATTACAAGAGTATCAGGTGTGTTATTCAGCCTTAAGGGCTGTGGCTGCTTGGCACACTGACTTTGTGGGTTATGTGTTGTGCGTGTTTTGTTTTGAGGTAGCATTTGCTTGGATGTCTGCTTTGGAGGTCTCTGTTGCTTAGGTAGATTTTTATTTAGAGCCTCCGAGTATGTTTTTGTGTATTTATGTGTTTGGTTCGCTGATGTGGTGTGACTATGTGATACTGGAATTGTGTTGTGTGAGGTTACCTTCTCCTCCTGACTGGTTACACCAATTTTGAGTTGAGAGCGCTCAGCCTCCAGTTTGGCTAAATAGTTGCATCTCTCACATATATTTGAACCTGTTTGGAGGAGGAGAGGGTTGTCCGTGTACATGAGACAGTTGTAACATTGCCTCAAAATTCCCAGATTCACCAGCTGGACTGGAGAGGAAACCATTGACTGACCTTTGGACATGCTAGAGTAATATAGGGAAACTGAATTTAAGACGGACCAATAGAGGACAGGGTAATCATAGAGAGTATAAGAGTAAGTAGTGCTTATGGTTTAATAGTGCTAACTTGTAGGATTACTTAATTGGACTAGTGAAGGGCCTTAGAATGAGAATATGGTGTTTAAATTGAGAGAGAGCAGTTCTAAGGGAAAAAGTGAAGAGCAGACTTTGTGGAGCCAGGAATAGTTTAAACCCAATTACGCGGCTCTGCCCGCTGTTGCGCTATGCTCAAAAATGCGCAAAACCGCACAAAAGAGGGTTTTAAGAGAGGAAGATGAAGGAGTTTTGGAATTGACCCAAAATGGCCAATAAAACTACAGTTTCAAGTCAGTAACCACTCCCACAGGGGCAGGCAGGCTGCTCAATGTTTTTCACTGCCACTGATCAACAGAGAGACTTCCCTTTAGCCCAAGCAAAAAATGGCCTCACAGAAACTTACAAACAGTTCAAGAACAGCAAGCCTGTAACTGAACTTTTTTAAATCTCAGAAAAGTGGGAAAAAAGCAAGATTTTTTTTTGTTTTTTTTAGAGATAGCAGAGGTTCACAAGTATCAACAAGTTATAACAGTGCAGTAAATGACCCCACACACAGCACTTCCTAGTGCCCTACTTTAGCAGTCCGGCTGATGTAATTCACCTTAGAAGTACCTTTGGACAGCCCTCATCCCTATAAGCTCTGTGGTGCATGCAATAACTACGTAACAGTATAGTAAAAATAACTACATAGGCAGGGGTTCTACTCTCAGTTCTGGCAAGTTGTGTGTGTATATATAAAGGTGTATGTAGGTGTGTATGTTTGCAGGCTAAAGTATTTTGATGCCCTTTCCACCCAGTACATTTCCCAGTGCCATACTTTACAAGGGCTGTTGCTGTTGATGTAATCCACCTTAGAAGTACCTTTGGACATTTATATCCTATAAGCTCCATGGCGCATGTGATAACTGCACAACACTGTAGTACACAACTAGATAGGCAATGATTCTAAACTCAATACTGGTAACTGTGATACTGTGTGTGAGAATCATATCATGTGTGTTTGGGTGAGAATCATATCCTCTTGGGGCGTGAGTTATACCATTTTGAGGTGTGTACCACCCAGCAGACTTCCCATTGCCCTACTTTACAAGGCCTGCTGATGTCATTCACCCAAGTACCACCTGTATACACTCTTCAGCCCTCTCAGCTCTGTGGCGTGTACAGTAACTGTGTAATACTATAGTGCAAGTAATTAGATAGGGGTTCTAATCTCAGTACTGACAACTATAGTAGTGTGTGTGTGAAGCATATCCCTGTGGCTGTTGCGTGTGTAGGTTATATCATTTTCAGGCCTGTTGACCCCCACCCCATTGCATTACTTTAAAGAGCTTGTTAATGGTGTCAACTTCACATGCACCATATTAAACTATACAACCAATACCAATCATCTGTACAGATGTATATGGAATATCCAGATGTTTGCGACCTATTATGTGGTCTGTGTCCCCTGACAATGGGCATTTATGTGATATCCTTGCCAAATATATCGCAGTTACCATAGTGACAGACATGCCAGCATCAGACATCGCACCCAACTGAAACATCATGCTGATACAAAGCCTGTTTACTCTATCACTTGTCTTGGTTTGTAGGACCAATAGATGAGACCAGTCGCTATTTCTGGTGGTTTATCCCACCATCCATGAAGGCAGTCTCAAGATTACGTGTTTTAACAGGTAGTGGGTAATGTCCCAGCCATATAATTTATGTGGAGCATGTAATGTGTACGTAGAACTACAGTACATACAAGTGGATATGTAGGATTACTAATCTGTCGATTGGCAACTGTGTTTCTGTATGCACATCCCTGTGGCTGTCTTTACTGTGTGTATGCAATGGCTATACCATTTTGTGTGCCTCTTCCACCCTGTGAACTACCCCAGTGCCAACCTAGCTTCAGCCCATACATATATCATCCAACTTACAAGCACAGTTATACAGCTTCTAACAGAAAGGCACCGTGGTGCATGGAATGGTCATATCACTGTGTATTGTACATAAATAGATAGGTAGGTAATCTAATCTGAGAAGTGTCATCTCTATGTGCATGTGTGTTTCAATGTGTGTCCCCCTGCAGCAGTGTGTGCGTGTCAGATGGCTCTACCATGTTAAGGACCTCTGAATTCACCATTGGCAATCTTAACCGCCCCTGCAATTGTCACCCACTTGAATAGTAGTGGCAGATACTGCAACCCTACATTACCTCTGTGGTATTTGTGTTATGTATCTAGCACTATCGCTTGTAAGACTGGGCAGGTAGGGACTATGCTTAGCCCTTCAACAGCTGCCCTATGTACAGGGCTATGACTCTGTGTGCACTATCAGCACGAGAAACCAGACTTGCGTATGATAGCAGACACACATGCTGGCAATTGTCAGGTTAGACAAACACAGGCTGACCTGTGTCAGGAATACATACCCCAAACCTGTTATACACAGTGCCATGCATACCCTCATCAACTGCATCAAGGTCGAGTGGATGGGAAAGAAATGTCAGGGGCAGCAGGTGCCGATAGGTGAATCTGTTGCGGTTAAAGTAATGGTTAAGCTTGTGGGGGACCTAGTGCAGTATTCAAGTAACCTCCTCTGTATATATGAGCCTGTGGTACTACAGAACACCCAGGTGACGTGTATAAATGCTAGCTGGCTGTGTCAAGTGGTATGTCACACTGTTCGCCCCAAATGTCCCTCACAGACTGTTGCATGCATACACACCTGGTAAACATGCACATATATACAGCTGTATCATGGCTATGAAAAGTTCATTGTGTTTCCACTGCGCCATACTCATCACTGCTAATGTCAGCAGGCTCACAGCCACCTGGAACACAAACAGTATACAGAAGTAAGACTACAGTCAGTAGTACTAACAGCAATAATGCATCATGGCTAATAAGGTACACACTTCGATGTGTACCCATAACTATTGCCAGCAGACAGCACCTTACAGAGCATGACATTACTACACTGTACTGTATTCACCCTGTGCATCAGACCCATATTAACATGTTCTTGCAAAGATGGTATGGATAACAGGGAAGTAGCACAAGTATCATCATATGCACAGGGTGTGGTGCGAGTTTGCCAGTGTCCTAGGTTCCGCCATATAGTTGACATTGTGTGCGCGTGTGTGTGTGTGTGTGTGCGCACACGCCTGGAGGGGTGCTGTTCAACTGGTCCATGCAGAGGTGCTGTGTGTATCTGTTGGTGACCTCCCTGTGATACAGATACAAATGTGTGAGTATTTGTATGCACGCAATCAAGCCATGTGGTTGCCCTACACAGGGGTATGTTGGACAGCCGAGGACCATACATGCCAGGCTGTACAGTTCACCATCTCCCGCCAGGGAGACGGGAACTGGTTCTGCCACAAATCACACTGGCACCACCAGGCCCAAAGCCAAATGCAGTACTACTCACCGATGGTGTCTGCTGGATCTGCATCCCTGATGGGACCGGCCAGGATGACGTGCACTTGGCCTGCTCCGCTGTGGTGTGGACAGCACCCTCCCTTCGGTATTGCTGGTGGTACTGCCACTACGGAAGTGTGAACGTGCATGGCCATGTGGGCTCTCAGCTAATCTTGTTGCTGACCTACGTCCACGTGGCTGACACCCAACTCCCACCACATGCTCAAGCACAGACACTGCATGGTCAAGCAATGACAATGTCTCGCCCCATCTACCCACATCAGCAAAATGATGTACGGCATCACCAATGCTGTGGAGGTCGTCATGCATGGCACTAAGTGCTGCATTCATGACCCTGAGCATCTGTCTGGTGTTGTGGTCAGTACATGCCTGTCTTTCCACGATGGACTGAAACATGCATCTGACATCTGCTGTGATGCTTGTGACAGGGGCTTGATGGGCAGCAGTCCTCCTCCGAGTACCCCTCTCCATCTGTGTGGTACCGTGCCTGCTCTCCGGCTAGTGTATACACTCACACTTGCCATAGTCACTACAATAGCCTGTTCCATGCCACCACCCTCCAACTGTCCATTATCTGTAGCTGCTGGGGACTGGGTATGTGTTGGCATACTGACTGTGTGCGAGGACACTGTAGGTGAAAGTGGGATACCAACCAATGGCACAGATTCAGCCCACGACAACCTCACCTGTGCCTCACTATGACCACCATCATGAGAGTCCACTAAGACACTCAGTTTATGAGGGGAAGAGATACCAACCCCCATTTTCATCTGTGATGGGAAGACGTATGTAAATTAAAACCCTGCGGTACAATGTCTGCCGATAGGCACACACGCCCATGCACAGAGACACATACAGGTGAGGTGACACAAAGGCATTATACAGACCACACAGTCTCTGAATGACAACATGGACACACAATCAGATCACAACATACACACCCTGGACAGGCCCTCAACGACATGCAGTGCAGCTATGTCCACTTAATGTTGCTACTAAAATACACCTCTGAGATATGTGAGGAGTGGTAGTATGTAATGGACCTTAACCTAACACACACTACACCCCTGTACACAATATGGATGTACCCTTGTATAGCACAGTGGCAACACCTACAGAAACATACTTGCCAATATGTTACAGTTCCTGTGAATAAGGCCCCTGTGAGGACCACAGTGATGCACTGCAGTTAACCCCACCACATGTGAACATGCACATATTGCAATATGGCTCAATACATGTGAACATGCACATATTGCAATATGGCTAAGAGTAACAGTTGTGTGCATGGAAAAATGCATGCCCTTAACATGGATAGGGTATTGTTAGCCACAACAAGACATTTACATACTCACCTGCTTCAAGCCACTGTTCTCCAGTCAGACCAGAGGGACCTATGTAGTTGTGGGGGAGAGGTATTGTCAGCACACTCATATGTGGCATTGGTACAGGAAAAGGATGACTTTCAGAACATGTACAGTACAAGCTCTGATACTACACAATTTGCTGTCATTCACTACAGATGTGCACTTGTGTGCATTACAAAACCCCACCCACAAATGCAGTTTGACCTGACATGCTTCTAAAATACTAGCAAGGATGCCAATATGAATGATACGGTATAGAAGTGATATCCACTGGGGCCTTACCTGGATGCTCCTCGCCTGTTGTCTGGGTGCCACCCACCTTCATGACAAAGGTGTGGATGGTTACCTGGGGTGTGGTGGCTGCCCTAAGTTTTGCAAGGAACTCCTCTGTAGGTGTCAGTGGGGCCTACATTGCAAGACCCCCACCTGTGGCTGTACTGTCCCTGGCCACAGCTGCAGTCCTCTGCCGGGTATGGTGAATAAGGTCAGTTGCCGTGTGTCTGACTTGCTCATAGCTACACCCATGATGACCCAGATTGTTTCCAGCAGGTCGTTCCACTGGGCGGTGCATTCTTGCTGCTGCTGTCTGCCCCTGCTGAACAGCACTGTGTGGTCCACTTAAGGCATCTACTATTGCTGCAGTCTCACCTTCCAAAAAGGGTGGTGGTAATCGCTGTTGCGGTATTGCACCTGAAAGACATGAAAGTACAGTTGTGTATCTACCATAAATGTAGACGTTAGAGTGTATTCACTGTTGCAGTCATTACACTTGGGTTATCCTGCTGGCAGGCAACCCGCAATCGGCCCGAATTCCAAAGTCCTGGTCCGGCGTCGGTTGCTGTCACCTCCTCCCTGACGTCAGTGCGCCAGGGGTATAAAACATGCAGCCGACGCCATTTTCTTCAGTTTTTCTTGCCCCAGATGTCAGGTGCCCCCAAAAGGGTAGGCTAAAATTCTGCTTATAAAAAAGCATGCACTAACATTAACAATACCTTCATCTACAAGCAAATACATCACATAGGTTGTATAGAACAGAGAAGTACAGATAAGTCCCAGCAATGAAAGGGGGATGGTGGGAGGGTAACCTGGACGGCAACAGTGAATACACTCACACATTTACATTTATGGCAGGTACACAATTGTACTATGTTCATCGTGTTTCACTGTTGCAGTCATTACACTTGGGTTGAATCCCAAAGCTGAGGTTGGGTGGCTGGGCCTAAATAGAATTAGGAGTGGCTATGAGGCCCTGCAGAATTGCAGTGGCAAAGCCTGCTCTGGATTTAGAGTAAAGAGGTAAGTGGTAGTGCTTTGTAAAAGTGTGCACTGAAGTCCAAGTTGCAGCCTCCAAAATATCCTTGGCTGGTACTCCTCTGAGGAAGGCTGCTGAAGTGGCTGCTGCTCTGGTTGAATGTGGCCTAATGCCCTTAGGCACCGATTTGCCATGTTGTGAATAGCAGAAATGAATGCAGTGGCCTATCCATTTTGAAAAAGTCTGCTTTGAAATAGCTTTTCCTTGCTATCCTACAGCATATGCCACTAAGAGCTGCTCAGTCTTTCTGAAAGCTTTAGTTTTGTCCAAGTAGAAGCGTAGCTGTTTGCGTATGACCAAAGAATGCAGAAGTCTCTCCCCTTTATTCTGTGGATTTGGATAAAAGGTAGGCACATGAATTTGGTTAAGAGCCACACTGGACACTACTTTAGGCATAAATGTTGGGTTTGTCCTTAGAGAAACCCTGTCCGGATGGAAAATAATAAAAGGTTCCACAGCCATTAATGCCTGTAACTCTGAGACTCTTCTTGCTGAAGTTATTGCTATGAGCAGAGCTGTTTTCCATAAGAATTTTATCTCCGCTGTATTGGCTGGCTCAAAAGGAGGCAGTGTGAGCTTTTCCAAGACAAAATTGAGGTCCCATGCAGGTATTGGTGCTCTCCTTGGAGGTCTTATGTTTCTGGCCCCTCTGAGGTACTGCCTTAGCAGTGGATGTGAAAAAATTGGTGGATCCGTATTGTAATGAGCTGAAATGGCAGAGGCATAGATCTTAATTGATGAGAAGGATAGGCCTTTGTCCAGCATCTCAGTAAGGTATTGTAAAATCTGAGGAATATTTGGAACAAGCGTGTCAATTCCTTGTGCCTGGTTCCAGGCACAGAATCTCTTCCATTTTTCTGCATAAGATTTTCTGGTGCTGGGCCTCCTGGCCTCCAAAATAACATCCATAACTGCTTTAGAGAGAGGTGTGTTCTGAGTGGTTATATTATCCGCCATGCAGACAGATTTAGGGTTCTGAGTTGGCTGTGCAGGATCTGATTGCTTTGTTGGGTTAGTAAATGAGGAATTTGAGGTAATGTCCAGGCTGGGCCTTGAGACAAACTCTTTAGGATTGGAGACCAGTGCTGGCGTGGCCAGTCTGGGGCAATCGGAATCATTTTTGGCTTCTCTTGTCTGACCTTTAGGAGTACCTTGGGGAGGAGAGGCAGTGGAGGAAAGGCATATACTGTAAGGGTTTTCCAGCTGAATGATAGGGCATCCACTTTCTATGCTTGTTTGTGATAAGTCCTTGTGCAAAATCTCTGTAGTTGGCAGTTGTGAGGGGAGGCAAATAGATCTATGTCTGGGCATCCCCATTTCCTTGTTATGCTGAAGATTTGTGGATCTAGTTTCCACTCGTGGGGGTCCATGAGGTTTCTGCTTAGTTCATCTGCCAGAGTATTCGTCTTTCCTGGCAGGAATTGTGCTTGCAGATGTACTTGACAAGTCAATGCTGTGTTCCACAAAGTCATGGCTTGTCTGCAGAGCGGGTAGCAATGTGTGCCTCCTTGCTTGTTTATGTACCACATGACTGTAGTATTGTCCGTCTTTATCAGCAGTTGTCCTGGATGAAGTAGAGCCTTGAAGGCTGTCAGGGCATTCTGTACAGCTAGCATCTCTTTTTGATTGATAAGAAGATGCATTTGGCTTGCGGGCCATGTGCCCTGAATACATTTTCCTGCCATGTGGGCCCCCCCAGGCGTAATCTGATGCATCTGTTTTTAGTGTCTGCCTGGCTGTGGGTAAAGTGAATGGCTGTCCCTTGTGGTGACAGGCCTGTGTCCACCATCGAAACTCCGGTTGCAGGCAGGGAATGAGGGTAAATTAATGTTTCCAGGCTGTGGCAATGTTGAGTCCAACCACTTTTTAGATACCATTGTAGCTTCCTCATATGCAGTCTTCCATATGGAATTAGCAGAATGCAGGATGCCATGAAGCCCAAAGCCTGCAGAGTTCTTCTTGCAGATAACTGGGTCTTTGTTGCCATCTTTTCGAAGTAAGAAGTTAGTTGCCTTTGTCTGGCGTGAGATAAGCCATCTGGGCAGTTGTATTTAAGCTTGCACCCAGGAATATTATCTCTTGAGAGGGTACCAGTTTTGATTTATTTTCGTTTACTATGTACCCTAGGCAAATTACCAGTCTTTTTACAAACCCCAGATGCTTCAGTAGAGTGTCCCTGTTCTCTGCTTGAATAAGGCAGTCGTCCAAGTAGGGATATATTTGGATTCCTTTTTGTCTGCAAAATGCGATTACTGCTGCCAGGCATTTTGTGAAGACCCTGGGCGCAGTAGATAAGCCAAAGGGCAGTGCAGAGAATTGGTAGTGCATTGAGCCAGCTATGAATCTGAGCTATCTTCTGCAAGATTGTCTGATTGGGAAATGCAGGCATGCCTCTTTGAGGTCCAAAGTTACAAGCCAAGCCTTCTTGCCCAGCATGGGCAGAAGCTGCTGCAGAGTCAACATTTTGAATTTTGGAATGTCCAGAAAAGTGTTTAGAATAGACAGGTCCAGTATTGGTCTCCAGGCTTTGTCCTTTCTGGGTACCAAGAAAAGTCTTGAGTAAAATCCTTGTCCCTGTTCTTGCTGTGGTACTCGCTGAATAGCCCTCATGTCCATAAGAGATGAAACCTGCTTTTGTGCCTCTGCCCATTGATTATGTGGCAGGTCTAGCATACCTTTTGTCTTTGGAAGGGTGCGAAAGTGGAACCTGTAGCCCTGAGACACTATATATTCAAGACCAATTTGTCCTGGGTGATATGCCAATTTTGTGAAAAAAGTGCTAGTTTTCCCCCTAAGGGTGCTGCCAAAAGATAAGTGCTTGGCAATGGCAGAGGAAAGTCATTGGGACTGTTTCCTATATGGCTGTGATTTGTCTTCCCCGCTTTTGGAGGTAGAAGCACCCCACTGTTTAGGCCTGTATGAGCCTTCGGGCTGGGATCTGCCTCTAGAGCGTCTGTATCTGCCTCTTTGTGGCCTGTCAGACATTGGAAAGGACCAATTCTTAGAAGGCCAGTTCCTGCTAAATCTGGGTGGCTGTACCTGTAAGAAATCCTTAACTGCATAGATTTCTCCATTTTCTTCAACACCTCTTCTGCCGTAACACCAAAACAAAGTATCATGCTGTAATAGAGCATCCAATAATTTTAACATGATCAGGCAGATTCTATTCCTTTAACCAAGGATGCCTTCTAATGACAGAACCTGTAACAGCAGCCCTGCAAGAGGCCTCCAGTGAATCAAAACCACATTGCAAAGTATGCTTTCCCACTTGTTCAGCTGCATGCAATAAATCCTGCATTTCCTTGTTTTCAGAACATTCAGAATTTGTCAACATTTTCTGTTTTAACACTGACATTAAGTATTGCTGATATTTAAGCATATGAAACTAACAATTTAAAGCCCTTACAGCCAAGGTAGCAGAAGTGTAAACTCCCCCCCCCCATCTGTCCAGTGCCCTAGAGTCCCTATCAGAGGGGACAGGGTTTTTTGCAGTGGAAGCCTTGACCCCTTTGGGACCCTGAGATATAGTTTCAGGGTCAGCAGCAGGGTTTTTATATAGAAATTAATGAGAATCTGGAACCCTGTAGTATCGGTCTGGCTCAACAGGTGCAGGGGGTAAAGAGTCAGTAGACACGCCGGACTCTGAAAATACATCATCTACAATGTCCAGAACAGGTGGATTAGCAAGAGGTCTGTGCTGAGGTAGTAAAAGAAAGTTTCTGAGCCTTTTCTTAGATTCTGAGTAATCTTGGCTCTCCCAGTGAAAATGCTCCCTCATGGTATGCAGGGTTTCAACAAAAGAATAATCCTCAGGAGGAGAGGCTGAAGGAATAGATTCTTCAGCATCAGAATCCTCATAGGGAGGAAGAGAGTATTCCTGTTCAGAGGAGGAGTCAGAGGAAATGGAAACCTGATCAGAGGAGTCATATTCTGTGTCTTGGCTAGGCCTCTTATCAGGAGGGGGATGGTAACCCCTGATCAAAGTAATTAGGTCTTCGGCCATTTTAAGCTTCTGTTTCTTAGGCATGGAAGTCTGTCCAGGAGAATGCTGTACTTGTTTGTCTTTAAAGCTGTTTTAGCCTTTGCCGTTGAAGCTGAGGTTGTCTTGACATGTGTAGGTCTGAAAACACCCTCAGAAGCCGATGCCTACTCAGTAGCTGCAGACCCATCTGAGGGAATAGTTTCAGAGTGTCCAATACCTTGAGTATCCAGAGGCCTAGTTGTCTCCACGTGGGAGTCGGTAGCGGCCTGTGGCTCTGAGGTAGCGGGCATCAGGGGCTGCGAAAGCGCCTCACTGAGAACCGGCGACTGGCCTAGCGGAGGCCTCGTCATCGGTTTTGGACCTCTGATGCCTGTCCTTTTCCTTGCGCTTTTTGTAAACTCCGGTCGTCAGCTGTTGCATTATATAATTAAATCTTTGGCCAAAGTAATGAAAGGCAAAATCATACCGACGTTTAATAGTGCGTTGGTTAAATCTAGCACAAAACCGACAGCTAGCAACGTCGTGGTCAGGGCCTAGGCAAGGAATACAGTAAGAATGAAAATCCTTATGAGGTATTTGCTTCCCACAAGAAATACAATTGTTAACTTTTTCTGACATCGGTCTGGAGCAAGAAAAAAGTTTCCCCAATGGGGTGGCTTTAATGAAGACTTCAGATCTGTAATTCGATTTCGAAAATCTCAGGAGTCGGCTGACTGGCACTTGCAAACTGCTTTTGCTTCGGGCACCGCGCGGCAAGAAAGACTGAAGAAAATGGCGTCGGCTGCATCTTTTATACCACTGGCGCACTGACGTCAGGGAAGAGGCGTCAGCAACTGACGCCGGACCAGGACTTTGGAATTCGGGCCGACTGCGGGTAGTCTGACAGCAGGATAAGTCCAGTGTAATGACTGCAACAGTGAAACACGATGAACATCAGGAAAACATGTCACAGGACCTCATACATTTGGCACCATTATGTGCAGATCCTGCACATCCACGTCTCCAAGAACTATCCACCACTAACACCCACATTACACCCCTGACATCTAACAGCACAGTATGTGTGGGGGTAGTGTCACCATACTGGCATTAAAGCATGCCTTGCACTCCTGATCCTGACGTTTTGTGTCCCCCCCAATGAGGACCATTAATGTACATAATCCTCCATTCATCATTCACATCAGACGGCACATGCAGCAGTTGGGGAAAATTACAGAACTTCCTTACCAGGCCATAGCAGCCCATCAGACACCCACTGTACACCTATAGACTATGAGGCCAACCCTCTACCGAGTGTAATACATACCCCTCAAGAGTTACCTCACTCTTGCTTGCCAGGCAATCACACACTCCACATTACTAGGACTGTTGCAGGAGTGCAGGTCATGCCACACACACACACACACACACACACACACACACACACACACACACACACACACACACACACACACACACACACACACTCTCTCCTGGTAAAGTCTGGCACAACTTTGCTACCTATGGGCCCTTCAGCTCAGACTGTAAGGTAGTTCCTACTGCCACAATCCATCTTTTTAACAGCTACTGTAAGGCCCTCAATAAGGGGTGACAAATCCTACTGTGTGATGAGCCTATTAGCAAAATGGTAAGTGTGACCAAGATCAAGGCTATTGGAGTGAGCTATACAGTATCACCAAGTGCATATGCAAGTACTGCAAGAGCCGACTTATTACTATACAGACCAGACACAATGCCAAGGTTTAACGATAGGTGATAATAACTAATAAAGATACAAGAGAATACAGTAACTGCACAGTTCAGACCCAGAGATTCATTTAAGACAACATTGCAGAACAGTGTGCAAAACATACAGGAAACATGTAAAGCACTAGCTGCATAGGATGATACTAGGTCATTGGCCCGGATAACCTCAAAAGCCTAGCCCAGATTTTTGCCCATGTCCCCTCAAAGTCAGCACCTGTTTCCCCTGTCCATCTGGGGCACAGGTGGGATCCCAGGGGTGTCTTTTCTGTTTCCCATGCAGTCCAGCTTCTTCTTCGAGGGCTATAGAGATACTCTGCTAGACATGGGGAGGGAGTGTATTTTACAGACAGTGTATTGTTTTGGACACAACTCTATCCAGCCAACAATTTATGCTACAGAGGAGGTGAGTGCTTTGCATGCGAGTTGTGTGAGTAGGGTTTGTCTTACGGACAAGTAGAAACTCCATCAAGGCTGGTTTGGAAATGACCTTGTATGCCAGACACAGACCAACTGAGTAGAAGGACAGGGCTTTCAGCCTATCTGTATAGGATAGGTGTTACAGACCCTGGATTTTCCTGGTCAGGAACCTCTGTAGTTTCTGCAACTGCTGCATGTGCTTGGCAAAGTACATGCCAAAGGAGCCACTGTACTCAGTAATGGGTCTGATAAGGGTGGAGTACAGGGATGTTATGGCCTCCGGGTTCCTGGATGACATACCCGTATTTGTGAAGTGGGCCATGTAGACAGCCTTCCATACAATGGTGCCAACATGGTGGGAAACTGTCAGGCTGCCAACAACCTTGGTGCACAAGTCACCTCACACCTGACTGCATGCTCGGTACATTGTTATTAATGTCATAATTAGTGTGGATGACATCTACCCCAACAAGGATTACAATGCATTTCCTGGCATTCAGTTTGATGCAATGCTTGTGGCACCAGTCATTAATTTGTGTAACGGTCTCTTGGAGGACACTCACATCAGTAGGAGAATGTAAGACAATGGCCAGCTTGCAGTCATCTGTATACCTGGTCAGCCACAGACCAATGGTCTTGTACTGAACCTCAGAAAAGTATCTCTCAAAAACAGTGGAGGCCCCCAGACCAATCCTTGGGGTACACTGCTCTTTAAGAGTCTACTACTAGAGGTGGCTTCCACTACTTTGAGTGGGTACTATCAGTGAGCCTGTTAGCTATCCATTTGGTAACATACAGGTTGATGCCTAGCTTGTGTAGGCGTATGTATCATAGCCAACTGGGGGTTATTGTCAGAGGCTTTGGTCAGCTGAAGGTAGGCAGCGTGCACCATCTTCCCCTCATCCATGTGTTTGCTGAACGCTTCAAAGAAGTCGACCAGGTTTAAAAGGCCTGATCTCCCTTTGACAATACCAAACTGTGTGGGCTCAAGCATAGGTTGCTGATGTCCCTGTTTATAAGATCCTTGATAATGGCTTCCATGCCCTTGCAGATCAGGTTACTTAAGCTGATGTGCATATGACTGTCTGGGGGTCAGTGGATGACCCACTTTTGTGTAGAGGGATGACAGTGGATGTCCTCTGTGCAGATGGGATGACACTGGTACTCAGGCTTTGGTTGACTAGTGTGTGATGGAGCTGAGAGCTCATACCGGAGTTCATGTAGGATGCAGCCAGGGATGGTATCAGGCCCCATGGAGACTTCAGTTTGTAGCTTTTGACAGGGCATTACAGACCTGCTCCTTGATGATGAGTGGAGGGGGGCTGGTGCTATGCATGTCCTTGTTTAATGACGGGGGTGAGGTTTTCACTTAACCTGACTGCAGCAGGTTGGCTATATCTATGCCATATGTGTATGTGGTGTTATTGGCCACAACTACAGAGCAGATTTGGGTGTTACCTCAGATTGCAGACATATGTGAAGAAGGCCCTGTGATTGGTCTTGGTGGATGTGTCCAATCTGCACTCAAAGTTAGCCTTAAGGTAAATTCACCTGTGACCTTGTTTGCTTGTTTAGACAAAGGTGTGATTGCTTCCAATTTGGCACCTGCTCCTTCTTGACCCTGTCTGGCAAATATTTCCACCTATTATGGAATTTGTGTATTGCTGATGTCCACCACAGAAGTTTACTCTACCTTGAGAATATCCTGTCTGGTACTGCAAGTCCATACAGCTATGTAGGTGCTCATATAGTATTTTGTTTGACCCTGACAAGGGGGGATGGGGAGGGGAGATGGTGACCTCAAAAGTGATAGCTTTATGGTCACATCTTACCAAGGAGGATGACACTGTAGGAATGCTCCAGTGGGTAATCATGTTGGTTAGGACCAGGTACAGGATATTTCCACCTGACGTAGGGGTGCTGACCAGCTGATCCAATGCACTGGCCTTGACAAAGCCGAGGAATCTCTGTGCATTCATGTTCAGGTAGAACAGGTGGTTAGGTAGTTAAAGTCACCCAGGATCAGGGCACAGGGTTGAATCATGACAGATTCAAGTAAGTCCAGACACGTGTAGTGGGCGTCTTGAGTCGTGTTTGGAGGTCTGTAGCTAGCTATGATTTAAATAGGTGTTTTGTCAACAGTTACCTGCACTTGGGATGCCTCCTGTGTGTCATACTGATTGACCAGCCTGGAGGTGTGTATGATCAAGTTTAAAACTCCATCTCCTTTGGCTTTGAAGCCCTCCATTTGGGGTCTGAAAGTATGGTATGATGAGAAACCTGGCAAGGTTAGTGCGCTCTCCACAGCTTCAAACCAGGTTTCCGTGACTGCACAAATTTCACCATCCTGCAGGACAAGGAACACTTGCCATGACTTTAGTTTCATGCTAAAACTCCTAGTATTTAGCAGCATTACATTTACAATTCATTTATAATAAGCTTTCATGCTGGTAATTTTCTGCAGATAGCTTAGCCTACAAAAGGCACTATGGGGAAGGCAAGTGCCTTTGCCAGAAGCCTAAAGCCCAGGAGGGACAGATGACGACCATTTCTGGTAAAGCATTGTGGTCTGTCAATCATGTACTGTCATGTGATTGAGATAGCAGGGATTCTAGGCTCTTAATGTTGATTGCATCTCTCACATATTGTGTTCCTGGGTGGTAGTAGCACACAGTTGTCTGTGTACATAAGGCAGTGGCTACACTGTGTCAGGATGCCCTTACTAACTGGACTAGCATGAGAAAGTACAGGAAAGCACGTGAAATTGTCTGTCCATGGTTATCAGCATCTGTGGAAGAGAGGTCAGAGATAGGATAGTGGGTACTATCTTAGGATAGCACCTAGAGGTGAGAGTACGGCTGGATAATATCAAGACAGTACCTGCAGACGAGGGCCTCACTCACACAAGTGCAGGTAAGGGAAAGAAATGCAACTGATACACCTCTCAAAGTGTCAAAACTGCACAAAAGCACAAAGCCATGCATGTGCTGGGTTTAAATACCACAACGACAAAGGTCAAATATGAACAGTGGGAGTGACCAATCAACCCTTGTCCCAGAGCTCTTAGCTCAACATCCTATGGCAAGCCAGTGCCAACCAATTCACTTACTCCCAGTAAGTGCAGGCAGGGCCTGGACAACAGAAGATGGCGTAGAAGGAAAAACAAGAATCACACAAACAGATGTGACTGCAGCAAAGCCTGTAGCCAGACTGTACTACAGATATTTAAAATCTTTTTAGGTCAGTGTAACACAGGTGAACAGATACACACATAAATATGACAAAAGCAAACAAATTTAAACAGATTAACCAGTTAACCAATAGTAAAGCTCAGAACAGAGCCCTGTTCCAGCACTCTTCAGTCACACAACTTCTAACTGCACACTCTCCAAAAAAGATGGCCTGGATTAGTGTTCAGGTTATAGAAATAAAGATATATTCAGCAGGTCAGAATGTAGTGTATGTTACAGCAAACAAGGCGCACCAATGTTATAAAAACACAGTTCAAATGAGCAGACACAATGAGCCTTTAACCAGCAAGTTGTAGCTCAGAAGGGCATAATGTAGCCTTCCTTCCCAAAACAGTGCAGACCACAAACCTATTTCATGTAAAACTGGCCTAAAGCCCATGTGCTTAAATGCACAGGTAGCATAACAGAATTACATCAGGCTACTGTCAAGCAGTAAAAAATGCAGCAGAATAAGTGCAATTGAGTCAATGTAAGAACAGGCAACAACAGCAAATTGAATTAATACAGTTGGAAGACAGAAATACAGCAACATGTTTTTTGTTTATAGGTTACGTGGAAAGGGATGAAGGGTGGGCCCTCCCTAATTATATCTGTCTACTCAATAGGATAAGCTGATGAGATACAACTGGGAGGTGTGTTCAAAATGAGATCTGTAGTAGAGGCGGCCAAGTCACATGCCAACAAATATTTGAACACAAGGGAGAACCCTTAAAACTCCAACAGAACAGAAAAATTTAACAAAACAAATGCAATACTGGGCGGCCACGATGGTGCAGCAGTTAGCTTTGCCACCTCACAGCTTCCACTTTGAACCAGCTACACTTCCCTGGTTAACAAATATCAATTACTACATAATTTAAAATAAAACAATTTTAACAATGATTTCTCATGTAAAAATAAAGGGCCTGTCTTGGTACTCGACCCATGAACTGTTGCATGCAAAGCCGGGATTCTAACCACTACGCTATCTCGCCATTAAGAATTTTAGCTATACATTTGTATTTAGCTCCTATGAGATATTTATGCAATGCTGAGCAGAGGGCCATGACATGCAAACCCACTCAGCTACGCTTAAACTTAACTTAGAAAAGAAAAAAAAAATAATACAAGTACTTTATTTACATATTACTACTAATTGTAATTCATATTTGGTACTGCACTACCTGTCATTCTATCAACTCTCTAAGTCTGTATGGGCAATATCAGGATTGAAATCACTACATAATTGCATACATTTGAGTTTCAAACTTGTAATCCTTCTGAACAGGTTATGTTACTACAAACTCTGTTCCTCTTTCAACTTTCTAAGTTTGTAAAGGCAATATTTAAAATCTGCCCTTATTTGCCCCCATCAGTTTAGGCTTTGTCCAGATTTTTGGCTGTAAGAGATTGAGACGTATGGTTTAGCAATGCAGGGGGTGTGTGACAAGTACACTGCTTCCCATTTAGATTCCTGCTTTCTGTGTCAGTGGACAACAAAAGCATTTAGAAAGTGATGTACAGCACTTTGACAATGCAGGGGGTGTGTGACAGTACCCCCTCCACTGCTTTCCATTTAAATTCCTGCTTTCGGTGTCCGCAGACACTGAAAGCGGTTAAAAAGTGCCGTATGACACTTTCAGAGTACAGGGGGCATATGTTGGATCTGTGAGCTCTACTGAAATACACCCCCAGCACTCATTCAGTGTTCGTGTCTGCACAGCTGTTCCCAGTAGCGTGCCTTCACTAATATGTAAGGCACGCTTCCCAGTAGCATGCCTTCACTAATATGTAAGGCACGCTGCTAAGGCTATGTGGACGCAGACATTCACTCCATGTAGGAATAAAACTACTCCTATACAGAGTTTATTGAATCTTGGGGCAAGTCTTTGGACTCCTGATGCTGCTTTCTAATTGGATTTTCACATAACAGCAATCTAACCATCCACATCAGTGTTCTCATACTCCTGGAAGTAGCACCAAAAAACAAATCTTTTATCACTGCAAATCACTATGTTCAACCTTTGTGGTAGTTCTTATTGTCAAGACTGGCTGGCTTGATTATGGATACTGTGGTGGCACATCTAAAATCTTAACTGATGCATGAAGCTGGACCTTCAGAAAGAGCTGGAAAACAATTTTAAAACTATATAAAATCATGTGCAATAGGTATGGACAAGTGCCAGAGCCTAAACCCACCAAGAAATGTGTGGCAGCCACACAGATGTCATGAGTAGAGACATTCTTGAATAATTGATAGAATGGAAGCTTCTGTAGTAAAAAGTGCCCTAGCACCACACTGTCATGCCATTTCCTAGCATAATGCTTTTTGCCAACTATTTGGAAGTGCTTCAGTTGTTGACTGGTCTACTGCTTTTCCTCGGGGGGTGGGGGGACAGAACTGTTCTTTCCTAAAAAGAGACTGGTTTTGCCTATAGAACGCCAAATATGCCTGCTGATGTTAAACTGATGCAAAATGCTCTCAACTTTATTTTCAGTCTTGGGGAAAACACTGCAGATAAAAGGTCTGGTGAAAGAAATATGAGACCACCTTTGGCATAGACAAAGACTTTACTATCTTGCCTGTGGAACACTTAAGGCTCTACGCTCAAAGACCTGCAACTCGGGTTTTCAAGTAACGGCCATTACAAATTGTCTAGTATTTTAAATTTTGAAGACAAATGGAAGCTGTGGGCTCAAAAAGGATTTCAAGGTAAGTTTTCACAAGAAAAATTTCAAGTTGTAAGGAAGTAGAAGAGCACTAGGAGGATTAGAAGGATAGAGATGTAGAACCCCATCACAATGTTCCATCAGTATATGGTTTTCCAGCAACAGATCAAGAGGGAGGCATGCTGACTGTTGACGTGTATCTTAACTGAGAAATAGGAAAGTCTTGCTGTGAAAAAAAAAAACACTGATGGATACATTACCAGTGGCAGCCCTGCAGAGACTGGGACTACTACTTCCTGTTGCACCAAACACACAACTTTTACTGTTTTGGCTATGACAATTCTGCAAAATTAGTCTTTCCTAAGTATGCTTAGCACATCATTGCAAGTCAAGTGCTTGAGAAGAATATCAGATATGCATGTTGCAAAACTCTGGACTCATTGTATTTGGTGAGTTACGAACAAATGGGTAACTGCAGTCTTATTACCTAAATATAGGCTGAAAAGTTTTCTTCCCAGTTTGTGTCAAGAGGAAAAACCAGTGCTGTAGGGCCAGCAAAAATCATCCTGGTTATCTATCTTTACACTCTTCAGATATCCAGAGGACTGAAGGAGGTAAGGTTATACTCAAGACATAGTCACTACATGGTAAAGAAAAGGCATCCCCTGCCCATGGCTTCCTGCATGGAAACCAGGAAGAACTTTGGGAATGGATTGTTATCTGTGGAAGTGAACAAGCAAACTTTACTCCGCCCCCCCCCCCGCCCCCCACACACACACAAATATACACAGACACCATCTGAAATTCAGAGATGCTCATCTTTGACTGGAAGGATAACTCCTAGGCTTGCATGGATAGTCTGGAGAGGTGGCATAAATGGCTTACCCCTATTCTGTAAATTACTTTGGTATTACCTCAGCTCAAGAGCAGAACTCCTAGTTTACAGACTTTGAGAGCCAGTATCACTGTTAACAGCTGACAAATATATTTCTACCCCAGTTTTCCAGTATGTGCCTTTGTACTTTCTCCAATGCACCTACAGTTTCTGACAGAACCTGCTGATAAAAAGGCATCTCCACATTTTCTCTGAATTGTATAACCCACCAGACACATACTTCTTGAATGTGTAGCAAGAGCAGCAATTTTCTCCTGTACGAGTTTAGAATGCTGTGGCCTTTAATTCTTCAAGTACTATTAGATATTTGCAGATGGAATCTTTACAGGAGTACCATGAAGATGACCAATACCATAAAATATAGGTCTCTGGAGAATCTCCTTTGTCATATTCATCCTCTTAAATTTCTGTACAAAAAAAAGTGCCAGAAAAGTCACATTTTCAGGTGTCAGAAAAGCCCTAGTTAGACGGGTCTATATTAGATGCACGAAAAGACTTTAGTGCGAACGCTCACATGAGCGAAAATGCTGGGAATCAAAACCATGACTGTGGGGTCGTGTTACAGTGAGGAGTGGGATATTTGCCCTTTCCTCACTGTAGTGTGACCTCAGATCTAGAATATATATTTAGCGGGGGTGGGGGACATACCCCCCCACCACAATAACAACTTAGAATACTGGAATTTTCGGTCATGTGAGCGTTTTGCGGTAAAGTCTTCGATTTTGTAACACAGATCCAGTTAGACTTGTGCTCAGGTGGCGGCTAGAAACACCAATGAGCTTGGTGTCAAACCTGACTTGGAAAATTAAACAAAGCCAGACTGAAAAGACAGTGGAGGGTGAAAAGAAGCTTTTTCTATATTTCTTCCTCAGACAGGGGCTGTGTCTGTCTTACAATTTTGGGTAAATACATATGCCAGTTTTTCATGAGAGTTCTACTACTAGGACAAAGCATTTTGTGAAGAACGTGGAAGATAAGGAAAAGTCAAACTACAGTTGTGTAAGTAAACTTGCTGCAAAAATTAAATGTTTGAAAGATCACTGCCACAGTAGTGTTAGCTATAAGGAGATATACCCTAAGGATACGATACATGGCCAGCTTCCAAAGCTTCAAAGCATCTTCTATACTCCCCAGACATTAGTCAACTGAAGCTAAACTACTAAAAGGCAGGCTTAGGCATCAAGCCTTTCACAGCTTTCAGGACAACTGAGAGGAAAGCTAAAACCGTAACAAGAATGCCAGTAAAATAAAAACAAAAGGTCCTCACCCTGGCAAAAAAAAAAAAAAAAAAGTGTGTGTGTTGGGGGGGGGGGGGGGTGAAGTGGCTACTGCAGCAGTGATCATTTGAATATCTATTGTTATAGCACAGTTGTGTAAGCAAATATTCCGTATCAGTCACTAAGATCACTGTTGTAATAGCCTTAGCTATATAGTTAGATTACCACAGCTTAGACTGACTGACAGAGGAGGAGGAAAGGATAAAGTTTTATTAGCGGCACTAGAGAATGGTTCCACAAAAACCTGTCCTAGACCTGCAGAAAAATCCTAGTCTGTAAAAGTATGTACACAGGGCGAAGTTGCTGCTTCTAGAATACTTCTAAACTCCATCTGTTTGTATTGAGTGACACTGTTTCCATTAAATCAGCCTGATGAGCTGGCTCATAGGTAAATATTGGGCTAGCTGCCCATGTGGGCCATTTTAAGCGTAGCCAATTTCCCATTTGGTATTTGAATTAATCTATTCCACTTGGCGTTAGATTGGGAATTACCCATCAAATGGTTGATAATTCCATATTACCGCAAGGGAGAATAACTGGTGTGATGCCCATGCCCTGGCCCAGCAATCAAGGAGCCTCAATCCTCACAATTAGCACCTGAGAGGGTGTCTCATATGTGAGGAAAGGATGACAATACACACTGTAAAGTGCAATTTCCCTTAAGACCACACAGAGATAAGTCAGTCCGAGGCTGGTCGCTCCTTTGCTCTCCAGGTCCCCAATAAAACTCCCCAATGGCACAGCTATAGGGTCCAGATCTCAGCCTAGTGGGCAAGCTAAAATCTCCAGCACCCTCTCTGTCCAACCAGTGCTTTGTATCTCTGCCCAAATAGCACACACACACACACACACACACACACACACACACACACACACACACACACACACAGAGATAAGAGTTTACACAACCACACAGATACTTCTGGGGAAGGCTGGCACAGGTTCTCCAGCTGTGCCCCTTTTACCAAGACTATATGGTAGTACCACATGCCACCACCCACTAATAATTATCAGCTACTCAAAGGCCCTTAAAAAGGGTGTCCAATTATTACTGTGCATTATTACCCAACTGGTAGTATAGCCCAGGGATAAAGCTATAGGAGTGGCTTTGTACAATTTTACCAAAGGCATACAAGTACTCTAAAGAAGTTATCTCTACACAAAACATCCACAGTTAAAAGGTTTTAAAAGATTTAATAATAAATAACAAACCATAAGACAATACTTTCTACTACAAGTGCTAGTCAAAAAAGTTCAGAGATCACACAGAAATACTTAAAATAATTCAGTAGTACAGTTCTGACATCACAGGAAAACACAAGTCTAATCTTTCTAGTTACTAGCTATTTCTAAAAGAAAACAAGTCTAAGATAGCTTACATAGGAAAACAGGCAGAGTGCTGATGAGTTGGATGGTCAAGACAAAAGCTTAACGGGTTCTGATTCTGTTTAAATTGCTATTGCAGTTCTGATAAACATTACATTTTTTTACACATTCCTGGTGTTCCCAGGCTGACAGCTACTACATTCTTTTATCTTACAGCTGCAGGAAACTACATCAAGACATTCTAAATGTAAACTCTAGTAACTATTCCTTAAGTTAAAACAACAGGCAGGATGCCTTCATCTAGCCCGGCCAGAGCAGAAATGTAAACATACAGTCATGAAATAATTTGAATTTCAAAGGCCAAACAAGAGATGCTTGCCTTAGCTTTCTTTACAGCAGAGGGCAATGTTGTTACATTGTTTTAAGTTCACATTTCACAGCATATTCTTTCATTTAAGAAAACAAGTCTGTAGTTCAACATTCATATTTACAAATGATAGAATTATCTGGCTAGGCTGGCAGCCTTCACATTTCTCATTATCTGGCTAGGCTGGCAGCCTTCACATCCCCCCCCCCCCCGGGAGAACTCAAACTAGTTTTTCAAGTGACCCTTGAGAAACGCCACTTGAGAGGGTTAGGTCTATCCAAGTGTACCTCACCCCATTCCCTGTCTTGAGAGCCAATCTGCATTGGCATTGCTAACCCCACTGCGGTGCTGCACTGACATATATGCTTGCAACCCCAGGCTCCATCTTAGCAACTTGGCATTTTGCTGGCTGGCTCTGTTTAACCACGTTAGGGGGTTGTGATCTGTCATGAGTGAATTTCCTTCCACTCAGATAAGGCTGAAGCTTTTGCAGTACCCATACTATGGTTAGACATTCCTTTTCTACAGCTGCATAGCATTCCTCCCGGGGTTGGAGCCTACGGCTTCAGATAAACCACTGGGTGCTTTTCTCCCGCTGAAAAAATCACAGCCTCCCCCCCATGGTTCAAAGTATCCACCTGCAAAACAAATTCTTTGCTGTAATCTGGACTGGCTAACACAGGGGGTCCCCCCCATAGCTTCTTTAAGCTTCTGGAATGCCTGCTCACATGCTGGGGTCCACACTACCTTAATTTGGCCTGTTCTTCCTTGTCCCTGTGAGGGGAGCAGTTATGGTACTATAACTGGGGGCAAATTTTCTGTAGTACCCTGCTGTCCCTAAAAATGCCCTTACCTGCTTTTTAGTAACAGGTGCAGGCCATACCTGAATGGCTTCCACTTTGGCAGGTTTTGGCCTTATCTTACCACTCCCTACTCTATGTCCTAAGTAGTAGACCTCTGCCATACCCACCTGACACTTGCTCAGCTTAATGGTCAACCCTGCCCTCTGTAGTTTGCCTAGCACCTCCCCAACATGCTGAAGGTTCTCTTGGCAGGAATGGCTGTAGATGGCTATATCATCTAGGTATGCAAAGGCAAACCCTCCTGCTAGGATACGATCTATCAACGTCTGGAAAGTCGCCGGGGCATTCTTCATCCCAAAGGGCATCTTTGTGAACTCATACAAGCCAAAAGGAGTCACAAAGGCTGACTTTTCTCTAGCACTGGGAGTCAAGGGCACCTGCCAGTAACCCTTGTTAAGATCAATGGTTGTAAGATACTTAGCCCCACCCAGATGATCTAGGGCTTCTTTTGTCCTAGGCATGGGGTAAGCATCAGACTCTGTGTGACTATTTAATTTCATGTAATCTCCACAGAACCTGGTGCTGCCATCCTTCTTTGGCACCAGCACCACTGGGAAGGTCCAGGGAATGTCTGACTCTTGAATCACCCTCTAGTTCCAACATCACCTGTACCTCCTCCCTCAGGGTCCGACTCTCTCAGGCACCCTATAAGGGGCCTGCTTAATAGGCCTTTGGGGTCCTGTATCCACCTGGTGCTGCGTCAGGTGGGTGCACCCTGGCGTCCCAGTGAACATGTCCCCAAATTCCTGCAACACTGCTCGGATTTCTCGAAGCTGGGTAGGAGATACCAGCTGGGACATTGCTACCCCTTCCACTGAGGTGTCAGCCTGAGCCTCACTGGGATCAGTCTCCAGATATCCCACAGACTCCTCCTGCAATCCACTGCAAATGCTCAGCACAAGGGCCTCTCTTATCATGGTAAGGTTTCATCATGTTAACATGGTACGGTTTGTGCCCCTGCCGTCTGCCTAGCAGATCCACCATGTAATTATCACTTACCTTTCTTACCCCCTTGTAGGGTCCCTCCCAAGCTGCTTGTAGCTTGTTGTGTCCAACAGGAATGAGAACCATTACCTGCTGCCCCACAGCATACGCTCTAGCTCGAGCATTCCTGTCATGCCAAACCTTTTTCTGTTCTTCTTCTGCCAGGTTCTCCTGGACCAAGCCCATGAGTTCCCTGAGCCTTGTCCTGAGCTTTAGGACATATGCCACAACAGACTACTTGCGAGACTCGCACTCACCTTCTCACTCGTCTCAAATTAAATCTAGAGGTCCCCTTACCGTATGCCATACAGCAACTCAAGGGGTGAAAAATCTGTGGATTCCTGGGGAACTTCTCTGTAAGCAAACAGATGGGGCAAATATTTGTCCCACTCCCTCTTAAAACTGATCTGCACATGCCTGTAGCATGGACTTGATTGTAGAGTTTAACCTCTCAACAAGACCATTAGTCTGGGGATGGTAGGGGGTGGTCTTCATGACTTCCACAGACAAGCCAGCAGGTCTGACATAAAATTGGCACCTCTGTCAGTCCGTATTTCTTTTGGGAACCCTACCCTGCTGAAAACCTCACATTTGCTACCTTCTCTGCCTCAATGGAGAGCAAAGCCACTGCCTCAGGGTATCATGTAGTATAATCCACAACTAGGATTTACTTTTTCCCTGTGGAACTTGGGGTACTCAGAGGACCCACAATATCCATAGCTACCCTCTGAAATGAAGGCATCAAAGTAGCTCTCACCTTGTCGCCTCTGCCTTGCCTACCTTTTGGCACTGCTCACAGGTCCTGCAGTACTCAGTTTCATCTCTTGAAGTTCCAGGCCAAAAGAAGTTCTGCACAATATGCCTCTTTGTATGTTTTATGGCCATATGACCTGCAAAGGGAATATCATGGTCTGTGGCTAGAAGTGCCAGATGGTAGGCTCTAGGCAATACCAACTGCTGTACTCGCTCACCTTCTAGCCCTCCCTCAGGGGTCCACTCTCTCTATAGCAACCCTTTGTCCCAGTATAGCTTCCTCCTTTTTTCGAGAATTGGGTGCCTCCCTAGCGACCTGCCTCAGGCCTTGCAATGTAGGATCTGAGAGCTGAGCCTGTCTCAACTCTCTCCTTGTAACCCTTCCCAGCTCCCCTTCCACAGGAAGTCTGGCATCCTCTGATAGTGGTGCCTCACCGTCAGCCTGGGTACTACTACTCACCTCTACCTTTGCAGTCACTCTATCCAAGGGACCATCAGTACCCCCAAGCATCTGTGGCTCACCTTCAGTCTCAAAGTAACCACCTCACCAGTCCTGGCTGCAAGTATGCAGCCTGTCTGGGTCTCCCCAGGCTACCAGACTTACCTGCTCGTCTCCAAGCCTGACTGCATGTAACTGCACACGTACAGGGTACTGCACTATCAAAATCATTCCCTATCAGGACATCTGCAGGTATATCCTCAAACGCACCCACTTGCTGGCTTCCTTTATCATCCTCTCAGTCAAGGTGAACCCTAGCCAAAGGTACTTGGAATGGGATCCCTCCTAAAGCCCTGACTGGAGTAGACTGCCCAGGCAAGTAGTGCTCCTCTGTAACCATTGCAGGCTTTACAATGGTTATATCAGAGGCTCCCTCTCTCTTGGCAATGGCCTCTTTGCCATTCACTACAATAGAATATAGCCTCTGGTGGTATTTTGGTACCCTTGTTGTCCCAAGGCAACCTACTATTGGCATTTTGTCTTTCCCACTTACTGGCTCCCTCACCTTTGGTTCCCCACCTTGCCTTTGTTGTACACCTGTATGCTACATGGCCCCACTGGTTGCATTCAAAACATTTAACCCCAGCTCCTGGACGTGTACCTGGACTAGTGACTTCTCCTGCTACTGGCAGATTCTGTTGTGGCAGTCTGTGCTGCTCACCATGGGTTCCTTTAGACCTATAAGCAGCACTGGGGGTCCCCTTCCTGTGCAGGTCTGCCCTGCTTGCCAGGTATAGGTCTCCCTTCTTCCCCATCTCCTATAAAGTAGCACATTGTCTATCAGCTAACCAGATCCTCATGCCCTCAGGCAAAGTGCTAAGGGCTTATTATCCCCTCACCAAAAGGTCTGCCAGCCCTTCAAAAGTGGTGACTTGACATCCACTCACCCACTTATGGAAATAAGTGCTGAGTTCAGCAACATATTCAGACATACTTTCATCTGCCTTGCGTCTTATGCTCACAAACCTTTTTCCTATACATTTCAGGTGTTAGCTTAAACAGTTCTAAAAACTATTTTTTACAGCAGTATAATCAAAACATGCATCAGACATTTTGGACAGAACAGTTACAGCTTTACCATGGAGTAAGGGTTCAGGTACCCAGAGCCCTTGGTCAACTTCATACTGTTTACATATCCTCGCAAACATATGAAACTATCAAAATTATCCCCCCTCTTTAAACTGCAGAAGAAATTTACTGACCTTTTGTGCTTCTGGGGTCCAGTTACTCCCTTCCCCATTACCTCCATGACCCTGGCGAAGAGTCAGTATCGCCTTCTTATGCTGCCTCTGCCTCTCTTATTCCTCAGCTTGCAGAAGTAGCAGTTTCTCATTCTCCTTAGCCTGCAAATGTCGCAGTCTCTCATTTGCTTCTAATTCCACATGCTTGGCCTCCAAGTCTCTTTAGCGCCAGATGGATTTTTAAGTCCACTGCAGAAAGGTTGAGCTGTCCCTTCTCTGAGGGAATTACATCTCTACTACCAGTCTGACTGTCCTCCAGGCTGCTGTTTTCTGCTGCAGCTGTAACCAAGGCTGCAATTAGGTCTGCTTTAATCAGGTTTCCATGCACCAGTCCCCTAGCCTGGCAAACCTCCGCCAGCTGGCTCCTTGTCAGCTTTCCATACTCCTCTGCTGACATGCTGCCTGCTCACCCTGACCAAGCTTAACAAAGGAAATCAAACAATTGTGATCTGAACTCTGAGTATTCCCTGCGTGGCTGATTTAGAGTACAACACACCTTCAAAGCTCACTGTACACAAGCTACATGATTCACTCTACCCACACCACTACAAGCCAATTAGTATTTGCCAACTAATATGTGATGTGGATATCCCACCGCTGCCAAACAATTTGTGAGGATATCTCAACCACTGCCACCAATTAATATGTGAGGATATCTTATCCCAACCACTGCCACCAATTAATATGTGATGCCCGTACCCTGGCCTAGCAATCAAGGAGCCTCAATCCTCACCACTAACACCAGAGAGGGCGTCTCATATATGAGGAAAGCATAACAAATACACACAGTAAAGTGCAATTTCCCTTAAGAACACATCACAGTCAGTCTGGGGCTGGCTGCTCCCTTGCTCTCCAGATCCCAATATAACTCCCCACTGGCACAGCTATAGGTTCCATATCTCAGCCTAGTGGGCAAGCTAAAATCTCCAGCACCCTCTCTGTCCAAAACGTGCTTCGTGCCCTGCCCAAGTAGCTGAGACACACACACAAAGCACACTGATATAAGCGTTTACACAACCACAAAGACACTTATGGGGAAGGCTGGCACAGGTTCTCCAGCTGTGCCCCTTTTACCCAGACTATACGGTAGTACTACCTGCCACCACCCACTAATAATCATCAGCTACTCAAAGGCCCTTAAAAGGTTGTCCAATTATTATTATCCAATTGGTAGTATAGCCCAAGCTATAGGAGTGGCTTTGTACAATTTTACCAAAGGCATACACGTACTCTAAAGAGGTTAAGTTATCTCTACACAAAACAGCCACAGTTAAAAGGTTCTAAAATATTTAATAAATTAAAACCACAAGACAATACTTTATACTACACAGTGCTAGGCAAAAGAGTTCAGAGATCACACAGAAATACTTAAAATAATTCAGTAGTACAGTTCTGACATCACAAACACAGTTTAATCTTTCTACTTGCTAGCTATTTCTAAAAGAAAACACAAGCCTAAGATAACTTAAATAAGAAAACAGGCAGAGTGCTGATGAGTTGGATGGTAAAGACAAAAATGCTTACTGCCTTATGATTCTGTTTAAATTGCTGTTGCAGTTCTGATAAACATTACATAATTATTTTTTTTACACTTTCCTGGTGCCCAGGCTGGCAGATACATTCCTTTGTTATATTGCAGCTGCAGAATGGAAACTACATCAATAAATGGCATTCCACATATAAACTCTAGTAATTATTCCTCAAGTTAAAATAGGCAGGATGCCTTCATCTTGCCCAGGCGAAGCCGAATTGTAAACATCAAAGAGAGTCATGAAATAATTTGAACTTCAAAGGATAAACAAGAAATGCTGGTCTTAGCTTTCTTTACAGCAGAGGGTAATGCTGTTAACATTGTTTTAAGTTCACATTTCACAGCATATTCTTTCATTTAAGAAAGCAAGTCTGTAGTTCAATATTCATATTTACAAATGATAGAATTATGCTATCTGGCTACGCTGGCAGCCTTCACAACTGGTATAATACAATAGATAATTTCAAGTGAACCCATATGTGGGATAAAGCACCGAAGAGCTGCCACTGCCCATTAGTAGAAGGTGTCAGTTCTGGATTAAATGGTGCATTACCCATTCACAAATACAAGCTGTGATTGGAGAAGTTTTGTTTTAATGGATTGGGGGGGGGAGTTGTCCCAGACAACTGGTATCTTCTGGAGATATGTCCCTCCAAACTATTCTGTTGATACTGCAGAATACGTTTAAATCCCTAGACATATTTCTAATGGGACTTTTGCTTGATGTGCATTAGGTCCTTAAGTACTGGACCAGAGGAGGATTTGTAAGCCAGACATACGTCTCCTCCTAGCAGTATGTAGGATACCAAGTATAGTGACAGGGCTTTGAGTCAGTCTATGTAGGACATATTGTTTAGGCATTGCCTAATCTGTGTCTATCTTCCACCAGGCAATAACATCAACACATTACAGGCTATCCTTAGCTGGCTCTCAAGTAACTACCCCCAAGAAACCATTATACTTGGGAGACTTTAACAAACTGGAACTCCTGTATACCTGAGCAACCCTCTACTCATATCAACCGATATGGCTTTACTCAAACTATAACATCCCCTACCCGTACCAATAAATTTAACAAAACAAGTACCCTCGACTGGATACTTACTAATACTCCTCAACAAAACTATAAAACAGGTACCCTCGACTGGATACTTACTAATACTCCTCAACAAAACTATAAAACAGGCACCCTCCCAGAGGACATAAGTGACCATTTGCTTACCTATCTAATCAGATCTAAATCTGAACTCCCAAACTCTACCATTTGCAAAACTATTCGTACTAACAAAAATTTTAACCCTGCTCGGTTTCAAACTGAACTAAGAGCCTGTGACTGGTCACCCCTGAAACACCTACCATTAGATGACGCAGTTAAATACTTTAATTCAAAATTTCTTTCCATTTTAGATTACCATGCCCCATTGCGCAAAGTTAGAATCGGAACTAAACCTGCACCATGGCTCACCAAAACTGTCAAACAAAAAATCTTGCAAAGAAATAAACTATGGGACAAATGCCATTCAACAAAAAGCCCCTCAAATCACTTACAGTTCAGACAGCTAAGAAACGAAACAAAAAAAGCCATATTAGCCGATAAAAAAAACTACTACCATCAGCTTCAACAAACCCACCAAAATAATCCTCAGAAATTCAAGCTAGGCATCAACAACCTCCTACACCCAGGACGCCAAGCACTCCTACTCCCACTGGCTCTGATCACAACAATCCCAACCAAATAGCAGACTCATTTAACACATTTTTCACTGAAACAATACAATCCCTAGCTAATCAACTCTCCCCTAGCACCCAAAGCTCAAAATAACCTCTACCAACTATCCTCCTCTTTCATTTTCTGCCAGTGCCCACATCCCTCATCTTTAACCTCATCCAGAAACTTAAACCCACCACACTCTCTGCAGATCTACCTGCAGAATACCTACAAAACGCTGCTAAAGTCATAGCCTACCCCATATCCATCCTCATTAATAGAACTATCTCCTTAATCTGGAAAGTCTCTCACATTATCCCCCTGCACAAAGGTGGCAACTCCAAGGAGTTCTCCAATTATAGGCCCATAGCCATACTATCTCCTCTGGCAAAAATAATGGAGAAATGTATTCATTTACAACTGTTACCCCACCTACTTGAAAACAATCTACTAGCACCTTGTCAACATGGCTTTAGACCATTCCATAGCACCACCTCTGCTCTCCTATCCCTCACTAACCAAATTAATAGTAATCTTAATAATGACACACTATCCTCAGCCCTTTTTATCGACCTGTCTAAAGCATTTGACATGGTTAACCACCACCTTCTCTTAGACACACTCAAAAACTTATCACTGGATGCCCTTACTATACAGTGGTTCCAATCATACTTAAATAACAGACTGTTCTATGGGAAAATACTTCATCTTCCCACCTCCCAGTAGCCTTAGGGGTCCCTCATGGATCCATATTGGGTCATTTACTCTTCTCCATCTTTACAAATGACCTCCATTCAGTAATTCCACAAGCTTACTGTATCCAGTACGCAGATGACTCCACACTCATATGCTCTGCTACTACCCAATCAGAACTTCAGGTCACTAACCCAAAAGACCTTTAGCACAGTTGAAAACTGGCTCCTACAAAGGTGTCTTATCTTAAACACTAAAAAAACTAAAATGCTACTATTCACCCCCACTCGAAAACCCTCCCCACTTAACTTTACTATTACCTCAAATAATGGAACTATAATATCCCCTGAACCAACCACCAAACTACTCGGAGTACTAATAGATAATCACTTGTCTTTTGAACCTCACATTAACACCACCATAAAAACAGTTAAGAAACTAGGTTCCCTCTATAGAATGAAACCCTTTCTAACTCCTCTAGCCAGGGTCGCCATTGCTCGCACACACCTTCTCTACCCTCCTGTATGCCTCCCCTATCTATACCAAAATATGCAAAAGTAACCTGAATAAACTGTCAACCTCCTACAACAATATAGCCAGATTTGCAGCAGGGTTCTCCTATAATCATTGTAACAATTTGAATAAACTCGGATGGCTAGAATTGCCAAATCTAATACTTTTTAATCAACTAACAGTAGCCCATAAGATCCTGTATCTACCTCAAAATACACCCATACTCACATCCCTAGTCATCCCCTATAACAATCTAAAAACCTTATGCTCATCTAATAAACTACTTGTACAAACAACTAAATCCAACAATTCAGCTGATGACGCCCTGTTCTCTAATACAGTAGGCAAGGCTTGGAACAGCCTTCCAAGTCAGCTAACCTCACTATCCTCTGTTAACCTATTAAAAGCAAGCTCAAACCCTACCTCAAATCACACTGGCTATGCCCCTGTGATAACCCAGACTAACAACCATACCCCTCTTCAAGACTCCTGTGATTCCTAGCCTCTTTTGAACATTACCTTGTGTTAACTCTCTGATAGCAGTGAGCTTGGCCTTTCTGAGGATTCTTTCCTCCTGTAAATATGTATATACCGCTGAATTTCCAACTGTGTTCATATCACACCTCAACTCTTATGAGACTAAACACTATTATTGTATCCTCCTATTTGCTTTTGTATACTCTATCCATTCAACACTAGTGTTTATCCTCTGATTTCTTGTGTGACCATAGTGTCTGCAATATCTTGGTTATAATTTCCATTATTAATTCATACCACTATTGTATCAAGCTTATTTTTACATCAGGTTCTGTTCCTACTGGTATACAGAACATAAAATCCTAGTTATGTAATATAACAAAGTTTTGTAATGTACCAATGTCTACTTGATATATTTTGTTTGTCCTATTTGGTTATTGTATTGTGGAGCTTTTCTCCACGGGCCTCCACTGAAAATGGACATATATCCAGCTGGACTAGCCCGGTCAACAAATGTAAAATAAAATAAAAAAATAAATTGCATTCTTTTAGTAAAATGGCTCTGTGGGCATTTCAACTGTTGCACGTGTTTGGACAAATACATGCCAAGGGGAGGCTTATAGGTTCATAGGATGATACTAGGCTATTGGCCCAGAGGACCTTATAAGCCTACCCAAGAATTTTGCCCATGTTCCCTTAAAGTCAGCCCTGTTTTCCCTGTCCAGCAGTGACACAGGTGGGATTCCCAGGGGTTTAGTTTCCCATCCAGTTGTCCAGGATCCTCTTAAAGAGGGCTGTGAGTCTATGCTACAAATGGAGGGAGCCTTTGGGACATAAGCCTATTCTGAAAAAAAGTTCTATTCATGTCACAGACCAGGTTAAGGCCTTGCTTGCGTATTGCATAAGTGGAGTTTGACTTACGGATATGCAACAACTCCATCAAAGCTGGGTCTGAGATGGCCTTGTATGCTAGACACACGTCTATACGAGACTTGAGTAGAGAAACAGGGCTTTTAGCCTGTGTGTTTGAGACCCTGTATTTTCCTGGAAAGGAACCTGTGTGATCTCTCCAGCTGCTGCATGTGCTTGACAAGGTGCATGCCGAAGGGTGCATTGTACTCGATAATGGGTCTGATAAAGGAGTGCAGGGATGTTACAACCTTGTTCCTGGATGAAATACCATTACATATGATGTAGAAAGCTTTCCGCACAACAGAGACAACATGGTGGTCAAAAGTCAGGTTGCTATCAACCTGGGTGCCCAAGTCTCTCTCAACTGATTGCGTGCTTAGTATGTTATTAATGTGATAATTAGTGGGGATGCCATTTTCCCTAAAGGGGATAATGATGCATTTCTTAGCATTCAGTTTGAGGCCATGCTTCTGGCACCAGTCATTAGTATGGGTAAGGCTCTCTTGGAGGATGTTCACATCTCTAGGGGGAATTTAAGACATCGCCCAGCCTGCAGTCATCTGCAAACCTGGTCAGCCACAGACCATTCATTTTAGCTTGTACCTCAGAAAAGCATATCCCAAACAGTAGAGATCCCAAGACAGATTCTTGGAGTACACCACTCATGGTTCTACCGCTTGAGGTGGCCTTCCCCTAGTTTGACTGAGTGGGCTCCATCAGTGAGCCAGTTAACTACCCATCTGGTAATGTGCAGGTTGATGCCTAGCTGCGAGAGTTTCCAAGACAATGCGTTCTATGGCCTTGCAGATCAGGCTAGTTAGGCTGATGGGCCTATAATTGCTTGGATCACTGGACACTCCACCTTTGTGTAGATGGACAGTGGCTGTCCTCCACTCAGCTGGGACGAAGCCAGTGCTCAGGCTTTGGCTAAACAGGATGCCTAATGAAGCTGAGAGCTCATGCCCGAGTACATGTAGGATACAGCCAGGGATGTTATAGGGGTCCCATGGAAACTGTATTTTTTGCCTTTGAGAGGGCATTAAAGATTTGCTTCCTGATAAGGGGAGAGGGGCAGGTGCTGGGGATGCCCTGGTTTAGTGATGGGGAGGGAGGGGGTGAAATTTTCACTGAACCTGTCTGCCAGCAGATTGGCTACATCTACAGCATTTATGTATGTGGTATTATTGACCACCAGTTCAGAGCAGATTTGGGCATTACCTTTGAGATTGCAGACATGTGAAGAAGGCCTTGTGACTGAAAAATGGTGGACTTCACAAGTGACTGGTCTCTTTATAGAAGGAGCTTCTATTTGTATCTCTGGCATCTTAATTTATGAGCCAGTTGGCCATACAGCAGTGATGTAAGGGTTTATTCTCAGTTTCTTTAGCTTTTCTGCTATACCAGAGTGAATGATTTCAGATCACCAAAGCCATGGAAAGTCCACAAGCTTAAGTATGACCTGCCCTTGACAAATCCAAACTGAGACAAGTTCAGTACTTGGAGGTTACCCATGTCATTACTGGCTAGCTTTGCTTATGAAACTGGTCAAATTAATTTCTGGGCCTGTGAAAGGTCCTCCTTTATGAAGGGGAATAGCAGTAGCTTTTCTCCATTCACTTGATGCAAAAACTTGTAATGAGACAGATTAAACAGCGTTGTTAGAGGGATAGCTAAATAATGCTTCATGTTATGATATATCCAGGAACACAGTGTCAGGACCCATAGATGCAGTATTTTTAGCTTTCAAAATCACTTTTAGGACTTGGTCTTGTGGGACAGCTGGAGGCAAGCCAGTTTCGGGTTTATCTTGGACAAATGGAGAGGACAGATGGACAAGTCTGAACTTAAGTTAATCAGCCAGTATATGTTTGGTACAGCTTAAACACCACTGTAGGCAACATCTTTCACAGTCAGCTTAGCTTGTTGCTGTGTTGGGCTTCTGAGATTACAGAGGGAATGAAAAGAAGCCTTGTGACCGTTTGGCTTGGGTAGCTAGTTTCAGCTCAGAATTAAGCTATGGTGGATTTTATTTAGCTCCAGAGTTATTTCAAAGACAAGGGTGCTGTCATTCCAGGAATTACTCTTCTTTACTTGCTGATATAATGGTTCCACCATGGGAGTTTGTTTTTGGGGTTGACCCCATGCTTTGTCGTACAGGGTACTGCTGCATCTATGCAGTGGTTTACGTGCTGGTACAGTGTGGTGGTGTACATTTCCAGAAATGGAGCAAGTGTTTTTCGAACACAAAATTAAGATCCAAATGGAGGAGCCACCTGTTTTTTTAGCAGCCTGAGTATGCAATAATATTATCGAAAACTTTCACATGAGATTGCACTGAAAGAGGGAATCCATGGGCATACATGTTGAAATGTCCAACAAATGAAACTTCAAGAAATAAGAGCAGGACCTAGTGCAGCAACTCTCAAATTATGTAGAACCAGATACACTAGCCCTGAAGATTTACAGATTCCTGTCATGGCACCAACTATAAATCCTTTTTTTTTATTTAAGGAACATATAATTTTCTAGTAACAGGTTTTCTTGCCCTGTACCCGCTTCACACCCTCAGAAAACAGGTATGTAAAAGGTAAGATTCTATCATTCAGGTAGTTAGGTGCAGTTGCATAAGGCTGCAATGCATCAAACATCCCTTTGTCTTGCGTGAGTAGGTCCAGTCTTTTATCAAGGTTGTAGTAATGAACTCAGGCAAATTCAAAAATATAGTAGAACCACTGTTGCCTGGGCTTGAAGGGAGTTATTACAATACAACTGGGACTCAAAATCTCCAGAATGAATCTGGATATTAGTGGAAAGTAAGAAAAAACATTCCTGTTTAAGGAAAAGAAAAAGCATCAGTCATCCTGGCCTTCTTGCATGGAGTCCTGGAGCAGAACTTTGCCAACTGATTGTTAAGTGGAGGTGAAAAGATTTAAGGTGCTCCCCTCAGCAGTGTCAGTCCTGCTCAGCTTGTCGGACATTCAGTTTTGCTGCAAGAGAATGTCTGTAGGGAGCAAGACTGTGCTGAGAAGCTACATCCCAGGCTAGTGTGCAGATATGCAAGATCCGTCTCCCCCTGTTTATATACCACATTGTCATTTTCCCAGTAAACAGTTGTAAAGGTCCTGGGGGCAGTAAATGATTGCAAGAGTTGTATGCAAAAAACCCTGCATTTTTATTACCATGGACACTGCTCCCCAAGCAGTGTGTGGCATGTATTGTGACAGCGTGCCGAAGTAAAACTGGAATTCGTGGTGTGATAGATCTCTCTCTACCATAGTCTTCCTTTTCACAACCCCCAAGACTGGAATCTGGAACGTCAAGGGATTCTGATATTTGGACCATATAAATTTTAGGCACCACTGAATTTTTCTCATGTGGAGTCTTCCTAGAGGAAACCATGAGATGCAAAGTCCTGAGATATTTCCTTGCAGAGACTAGTCAGACTGAAAAACTTAGAAACACATTTACTTTTTCCAGAGGAAGAAAAGCTCAAACATATCTGGGAGGTAGAGAGAGAAAGCAATCCTATGTGAAGGAGTAAAAACAAGACTTTTGTATGTCATTCTGAAACGCCGCCATGTGTAGGAGGTTCCTCACCCAAGTGAGAGATACCAAACTTTCTTGAGACTGCAAAAATAAGTCATCTAAATAAGGAAAACTGTGTACACCTTGCAGTCTGCAATAGGCCATCTACAAATTCTTTTACCATAAACAAAATTTCAGAACTGACCAAGAAACCACAGGATAATTGAAGTCACCCAGTAATAACACATTTTATCGCAGGACTGACCTGCACTAAAATGGGAAACCCCATGTTAATGCTTCTATGTTACTGCTGTGGTCATAGTGTAAACCTTACCTAAAGGTGTGTTGGTTATCTGCACAATGCTTTCTCTGTTTCTTACAGACTGCAGAAGCATGGACTGTACTACATTATGAATCTACAGTGTTACTCCCTCATTTCTATCATTCTTAATTAAAAATTTCAAATTAGGATTCATTGGGGATACATGGACCTATATGAAGTTTCAACATTCCACTATTGCTACTACCATGTAACGGTTTTCAAAAACTGTCAACCAATTTAAACTTACTACCCAAACTGTGTGCTACAATAAAAACATGTTAAAGTTGTATCAGATTCTTTGTGATGACTGTTTTGTTAAACAAGTTTTCAGCCATTTCTTGATGCAAAATCAGCCCCACATGGATAAGAGTTCATCCTTTCCATGCATACAATAACCCTATAATCAATCCTTCCAGAAATTAACTAATTTGATGTCAAACAGTGAAAAGTTCATAGGTGGTTACTAGGTTATTGACCCAGAGGTCATTTCAAGCCTAGCCATCTCACCCCATTGTAATATGACAGACACACTAGACAATACCCATGACTGACTTTAGTAATGAATGCCCATGTCCAGGAGGGTTGTGGGCACTATCAGCGGTAAGGATTTATGATGCCCGATCAACTTGTCCAGGTTCCTTTTGAACAGTGTCATAGAGGTGCTCTGCTTCACATGAATTGGCAGCATAGTCCAAAGACATGACTTTCTCTGGGAAACAATCTCTCTCCAGCACGTCCTACTCAAGGTGCAGGTGATATTTAGGTCCCTGGAACAGGTAGCTCTAATCCAGTTCGATATACAAATGTGCAGCAAATGTGTTAGGTTTGGGTCACAGATTGCACTGTAAGCCAGGCATAAGTCTCCCCCAAGACGTCTATATAATACTGAGTATAGTGGCAAGGACTTTAGTCAGTCTGTGTAAGGCATGTGTGCTGGAGTCCCTTGATCTTTTTAGTTAGAAACCTCCTCAGTCTTTCCAATTGCTGCAGGCGCTTTGTAAGGCATGCCAAAAGGGGTGCTATGCTCAATTACGAGCCTAGTTAGTGATGAGTATAGAGGTGTTATAACCTCCTTTGCTCTACAGGCGATGCCTTTGCTAATCAAATATGCTACGTAGAAAGCCTTCCATGCTACAATACACATGGTGTTCAAAGTTAAGATTGCAGTCTACTTGTGGTCCCAGATCCCTTATCACTTACTTAGTACACATGATATTGATGTCAATTTGATAGTGTGAAGGGGCATTTTTACTAAAGGGAATAGGAATAATGATGCATTCCTTTGGATTTAGTTTGAGACCTTCAATAAGACACCAGTCACTGGTCTGCATCAGACCCTCCTGAAGTATACTGACATTTGGGAATTCAATAACTGCACCCAGTTTGCAGTCATCCACAAACTTGGTCAGCCACTGCCCCTTAGTTTTGGCCTGAACTTCTAAGAAACATATACCAAACAGTAGGGTCCCAGCACTTGACCCTTGTGGCACCCCACTGGTGACAGTCTGCTGGTTGTGGAGTCATTCACTCTGACAGTGTGACCAGTTTTGTGAGTCAGCTGACAAACACATCTTACAAACACAGGGGTTTACATTCAGATTGCCAAGTTTATCAGTAATCCCAGAGTGTGGGATTGTGTCGAAGGCATTGGCCAAGTCAAGGTATGCTGTGTGCACAGATTTGCCCTGGTCAGTGACCCTGGTCACATCTTCAAAGAAATCCACCAGGTTTAACAGGAAGGATCTGCCCTTGACAAAGTTGTAATGGGTAAGATCCAGAGTCTGGAGGTCGCACATCTTTACTTTTGAGGCCCATGACGATAATACGTCCCATGGCTTTATAGATGAGGCTGGTCAGACTAATGGGTCTGGGTCTGTTGCTAAGCACCTTTGTGGAGGGAAATAACTGTTGCTGTTTTCCATCCCACAGGAACATAGCCTGTGATTGAACAGGGTACTTAATGAATGGTGATGCTAGTTCATGTTTTAGCTTGTTTTAAAAGACAGACAGACTGGGATGCTGTCTGGTCCCATACAGGCTACATTTTTACCTTGGATAAGGCTTTAATGACCTGCTCTTTGGATATGTGGAGTGGGGATGAAGTTTGGGGCAAGGTTTATGATAAGTTTGGAGGGGATACTGAGTGAATGTTTTGCCAAATGTGTTCGCCAGTAGGTTTGCTACCTCTGCGGGATCAGTGTGTGCAATACTGTTCGTCACTAGTTCAGCACGATTGGGTTCTACCTTTTAGCTATATAAAAGGCCTTATGGTTATTCCTGGCAGGGATTGCCAAGTTTTTCGCAAAGTTACCCTTAGAGGAATTGATATGTTGTCTTATTTGCCTGTTGAGGCTGAGGAGGGTGCATCTCCATTGTTCTGGCCTCGCCTCAGTTTTCTTGCAACTTTCTGTGTTTGTTGATGCTGGATGCCCACCATGGTGGCTTGTTTTTACTTGGGATTCTGGCTTTAATTCTGTCTGGAACAGCAAAGTCTATACACTTATACAAGTGATTGTACAGGGCTTTAGTGTATGCTTTGGTGTAGTTACAACTTCCAGCTTGGGGGGGGGGGGTGGCTTGGAATGCATTTATACCTTCCCCCTCAGAGGGGATATTTTGTCTTGGTGAAGTTTTAGTCTGACTTCAGCCTTTGAGTTCTAGTGTTACTGCCAGTTCGAAAGACTGATCTGTGGTCAGATTTAGGGTCTAACAGTTGCAGTGGTGCATCTGCTTGTCATGTTGGTGAGGACCAGATCTAGTATGTTTGTTCCTCTTGCTGTGGTTTTGAGCAATTTGTTCTAAGGCATTTGAGTTACAAATAAAGGCACTTTTGCGATAGTGAGTTAGGGCTAGAGTAGGTTTCCCAGGTGATGGTGGGATAACTGAAATCCCTGATTACCAGAATGTTTGGCAATATTTGGATAGACACCAGTCTGGTCAAGTAGACATCATGCACATCACAATCCATGGACAGGGATCTATAACTACCTATGACTTGAAGGGATTCTCACCCAAAGTAATCTGAACTTGGAGCAACTCCATGAAGTTGCACTGTCTAAATAGTCAGAAGGTGAATGGATAGTTGGTTCTCACACATTCGTTTTGTGGTCTGAAGGTGTAGATGGTATTGTAGACTTGCAAGGACAGGGTACTCTGAGGCCTTGAAACAGATTTCTGTGACTGCACAGACATTTACATCTTCCAGTAACAGAATGCTTCCAGGGTGTGCACTTTTTGGTTTAAGCTCCTACTAATCAGCAGCATAACCCTTACTTTGTTATGACTACAGACATAAAAATTGCCAATTTTGTTTTTTAAACCTTGCCTAAAAAAGGCACTTTGGAGGAGCCATGAGCCTTTGCCAGCAGCTGCAAGCCTAGTGGTGCCAGGTGAAAACAGTCTCTGGCAAAGCAGCAGAGTTAGTCAACAATGTCATCCCAGGCTAACAGAAACTGGATCCCCTTTGAATGACACCAAAAACTAAGCCAATTATTGAACTAGATCATTTTTTATGCTGTGGCATCATTCTAGGTGAGGGTAATATGCTGCTCAAGGCTAGGGACAGCCCTGCCTGGGAAAAATATCAGAGCTCCATCACATCTCTCTTCATACAGTCCAGTGAGGCAGGTCTCAATTAGTTCACTCCAACATGAGCTATGACAGAGTCATAATGGTAGTTGTTGCCCAGAGACCGGAGAGCATGCGTGATCCGACGAATCCTGGCACCGGACAGGCAGCTGACCGCTACTTTCTCCTTATTTAACCTGGTGAGTGGGACATCAGTGTCTCACTATGGAGTTTCCAATGACAAGAAAATGTTGTTTGATTGTTACACCTACACCTTAAGGGCTTGGTAGGTGGGGCACTGGCGTTGCTGTGTATCTTGGGTGCTGTCGGAACAGTGTTGGTTGTAGCAGTCTTGTGTTTTGGAGGTCTCTCGAGTTTCAGTAAGATTTTTGAGAATACCTCTGTGTATGCTGACTTATGTGTTGGTGTGTACTATATGTATGAGTAGTGCTACTATGTGCATGAGTAGTGGTGGGTGAAATGGCAACCTCTTCAGTGTTACGGTTTTGAGGGATTCAAGATTCTTGATGTTGATATATCTCTCGCTCTCTGTACTAGAGTGAGTTATTAGTAGAGGGTTGTCAGTTTACATGAGGCATTTGCTACACTGCCTCAGTAGACCCAAGTCAACAAGGCTGGCAGGAGAAACGGATGTAGTCAAACTGTCCATAATTTTAAATTTGAAGAACTTATCACAACGGGGTGCTTTCAGGACTGACCTAGGAGGTGCTCTGTAGATGGGTATTTCTGATGGGGTTTTTGGCCAGTTGTTTAATAGGTCACAGCTCACTAGCAATACTTCTTAGACTGGAAATGTACTAAAGAGGAGGACTACACTAATGTACTACAGCTGTTGTCTTAACTGTTATACATGCAGTTCTAAACAGCTGCTCCTGGAGGGGCAAGGGATTTTTTCACTCAAACGTAAGTTAATCAAGGATTCCTCAAGCATCTCAATTTCCAGGAATTTTTTTTTTTGCACATAATCAAGTAGTGTGCCTGAGGAGTTTAATTTTAGTTCAGACAGAGGCTAAAGTGCAAGAGACCTTGCAAGAACTCAATTTAGGAACCTTGCCAGTGACACTTTTTGCTCCCAATCTCTGTGTGTAGAAGGCTGCACAGATAGACTTCCGCAAACAGGCACCAGAGTCTTGAGACCATTTCTGCCTTGCCAGTAATAATCTTTACACTGGAATTCCAATCTTGAGGGTCAGGTTAGTCAAGCTAGGAATGAACTTATGAATACCAATACTAGGTCCCTTAATGGCTCAGAACACGAGGTACAGATCTCCCAACAAGAGTCTGAATAAAGGGACACGACTTCTAGACTTTTCTGACAGCTTAATTTTTTTTAAGCCAGTAATCTTCTTAGTTAGGAACAACTGTGGTATTTCCAATTGTTTGACATGTCTAGTGAGGTACATACTAAAGGGGCACTGTACTCAATAACTGGTCTAATCAAATGCTGAATTATAATTTTACAAACTCTTTGCATCCGGAAAATTTCTCCTCAGGAAACAGCTACACTAAGGACTTCCCAACTACAGTTATGTGATGATCAAAGGGAAGGGAATTATCAACCAAGTATCAATGTCTCATTCTAGAGTGGAGTACTGCTAAAGTCGTATGCTGAGGGCAGAGATAGTTAACCAAATGCAACAAAGCTACACTTAAGCATTTAATTTAAGCCTACTGCTGGCACTCCATTTGGTAACAAGTGTGAGATCTTTTTGGAGTGCTTGGGTGTCATAAGGCAACTTAACTCCTTCCAGTTGGCAATCATCCAAAAACTTGGTTAGCCAGAGGTCTTGGTTTGTGGTCTGGAAGTAAGAAAATATGACAAAAATAAAGGGGTCCCTAGCAGAGAGGACTGTGGATCACCACTAGTTACCTTCATGCTTTTTGCTCGAGCAACTACTAACCACACTATAAGGGTTCTGTCTTTTAGCCAATCTGCTATCCATCTTACCATAGCGATCAGTCTGTAATGCAGTGAGCTTACTATGCTAGCATGGGGAAGTGCGTCAAAGGTCTTTATCAGTTTGAAGTATGCCACAGTCAACAGCAGGTGTTTCTCTTTCAAAGAGGTTGAACAGATTCATTACACTGGATCTACCCTTGATATAGCCCAACTACTGCAAATTTAGCTTGGTTTTTTTTAATGCCTCAGCTAATCAAGTTATAAGCAACCCCATGGCTCTGCATATGAAAACTCAGTGTGATGGGCATGTATTTCCTGTAGTCAGTGGTGAGGCCACTCTTGTGGAGTGGCATCAGCAGAGCTGTCCGCCACATATCTGGGGCAAAGCAAGTGGCAAGTTAAACAGTTCTCCACCAGGGCTTGCTTCTTATTTACCAGCCAGGTATATTGTCAGGTCCCATGGAGGAAGACCTTAAAGTACATGATCTTTGGTGACGTCAATGATTCGGCCCGAGATCTTTAGGGATAACTGGACATTTGAATAGCATTTTCCAGGGTTGGCACTGAATTTGTTATAGCTAGAACTCTGATAATATCTACTGGGTCAACACAGATGGTACAATCATGAATAAGTTCTGGGAAATGTTGAATGTTACTTCCGTTTCCTAATGTAAAGTTTCCTAATGTAACTAAAAGGACTTCTCCTTAGCTTAAGTTTAAAGACCCCCTTAGTTGTCATAAATATTAAAGTAAATATACTAATTGATGTTAAGCTTGATTTTAGGGTCCTCAAAACTGCTGTACACATTTAGTGTTTTTCTCTCTCATTTTATAGTTTACATTGGTGACCACTTGGATGTTTAGCATTTAAACTTTCTATTATATTTAAATCTGGTAGGTACTGTCAATTAATTCTTGGGCATAGAATTCTTATATAGCTCCCTGTCATGGGACCTTCTGGTATTATGCTGGATAAGTGGATCTTGAAACTTCACAGACATTGATATTTGCATATCTGAAATCCTCCAAAATAGAGATACCTTCAAGTTTGGAAGCGTTAATGATGAAGGTTGTAGTTTATGATCACACAACTGGAGAAGAAAATTCCAGAGAAACAGTACAAGAAGCTGTATTCATAAGGACCAAGCCAAGATTCTGAACCCACTAGTGGGCTTGTTAAGATGTTAAAGGGAGCTTTTAAGAAATTTAAGAACACTTGGGCGTAACCTACATAAGGTGTAGAGGTTACAGTTTATTGACAGCTCTCCCAAAATTATGGTAGTTTAGTGGTTGACATTTGAAATGCCAAGGGAAGTTTTTGGCGAACACTAGTTGTCGAATGACAGTTGGCCGACCCGTGTTGCTGATCCTTCCCTTGTGCAAATTCCGTTTCAGCGAATGCTCAATGCGTTCGCAAAGATGAAGTCAGTCATTTAACTAGAGATCGCTCGGGAAATTTACCCTGCTCCCCAATGTAGTGCGATCTCGGAGTTGGAATTTTTGGGGGCTTGCCCCCCCCGCAAAATCATCACGTTATGTCTTGTGCAGCGTAGGACTGCACTCTACAAATGTAGAGTAAGGACGAATTCACAAACGGAGGTGTGTTTGCGACACTTTGACCTTGTCGACATTACGTATTCAACTTTTTAGTCGACATTTCAGGTGGTTCTTTTATGCGAGTGTTGACTACATGACAGTAAACCAGTTTAGTTTATACGGAGTTTATCAATTACATTTAAGAACACTGTGTGATTATCTGGGGATATAGAGGGTTATCCTGTAACAGGCTATAAACTGATTGTTGTACTTAATGCGATTTGGAGCTCCATGACTACTTTATGGGTCCCTCAGAATCTGTTAAGAGATGATATAGCCCCTGACAAATATGGAAACGCCACTACAGTTGCCAGCGGGTCTGAAAGCATGGCAGGTATAAATCTAGGAAGAAAAGTACTTAAAGTGTCAATAACTGCACAGACATGGATACATAAAAATAACAAAAGCTATGAGGCTGGCAAAGGAGGGAGACAAGGAGGCTAACCTTCCTTCATTTGAAAGACAGAGTAAAACAATTCAGTTAAATTAGATAGTTACTGGACTTTACTATAAAGAAAAAAAAGACTGTGTGCTACCCAACTACTGAATATACACAATGCAAAACAATTACTGTTATTTGCAATGTGCAGCAACTGCAAGCCAATTTTGCTAATACAGTAGCTGTGGGCTGTTACTCCACATAGTGGGCCAGTATAATTGTGCAACTGTGAGCAGCTGCACATACTACATACAATCCCAATCACCCAGTAGTGATTTGGGAGACATTCACTGGTACAGTGAAAAATATGGCATCTATACAGTGCACAATTAAATGTGGCTGCATGAAGAACAGCACCATGCAACCACAGGCAACAAAGAAAAGCTGACAAAACTTGGTCAATAACCACATAATGATCTTCAGCAGAGGTTTAAGTGTCAGTGACCCAACAGGTAGCTCATCTTCGGTGCAGAAGGCTGTGTACTCTACTCCCACACCAGGTAGATCGATAGCTGACACTGCAATGTAGTGGTGGTGGGGTGCTACCTTTGAATGACATCATAACAAGGTCCAATCTGCTCAAGTTGGTGTTAGCTCAGGTGGACGTAAAAAAAACATGGGACATATCTAAGAGATTAGGGGAAGTTACCAGATGCCCTGGCCAAATTTCCCCTAGTAGTATGAATACCACCTTGGTTCTACCCTAAGAGAGGCCACTAGCCTAGTGGTACCAACCCAGACAAAAATTTTTTTTGGCCAGGTTCTCTTTCCCTACTCTCACTACAAGAGAGATCAAAGCAACTCTTGGTTAGAGTACTGGAAAAATCCCTGCAAAAGTGCACAACTACTACCATAAAAACTCATTAAGAATACAAAAGTACTTAACCTTGGCCTTGTAGGACTTATTTTTCCTTTTCTTTTTTGTCAACTACAGTGGAAAATTGTTAATCAGTAGGTTTGCAGCACAGCACATAGCAAACGAGATCTAGTCTAAACAGATAATTAACACAGAACAGAGGATTCTGAAAAGCTCAATGGCCAATACCAAAATGACACTCCACACTTTTTACAGCAATCTCCAAGGTCTAGAAATTTCACTCTTTACTATCACTAGAGAGAAAAGACAATGTTTAGCTAGATTACTTGAAATATCACAAAATTGTGCATGGCAGTTACAGTAAAGCTCAGGAAGAACACAAAACGTTTTAAAGGGACTTAAGTTAAATACGGTGGGGAAATGGTCATAATCCATAGTTTTGCAGCTTAGCATGAAGAAGCTCTTAGCAAATGAGATCCAGGAATGTATCTGCCATTGTGCCAACACATGACTGCTAGAGCTTTCACACTTGCTAAGGCCTTCTTGCAGGTGAATGAAATGTGCTGGAGGACACCTTTCTTATCCCACATTATCAAGGGTTTAAGAATGTTCTTGGGATAATCATCTGGAGGACAAAAGGAAGTCTGCTTTCCCCTTATTATCCAAGTCTTCTGGTATGGCATAGTACTGGAGCTCAAGTTCTATATGGCAAGTTTCTTAAGTTATTTCTGGAGTCTTTAATGGAAAATGTCTTCTGAAGAGGACAAATTCTTTTGAGGACTGAGATGACACCTTTGCTGACAAACTCTCCTTTAAACAGATAGGACTATCTTGCACAATTTAGCCTGTGTGGTATATCTGCAAGGTAGAAAGAAGTGATTGTCCCATTCAATTCAATTATGGGCTTAGGTACAAACAACCCCCTCCCCCCCACAAGGCATGTAGCACTGCAAGCAACTAAACCAACCAGAAAGATCAAGCCTTTCTCACCAAAAAGCTCTCATGCGTAGGTACCCTTTGCTGTTCTACTCAGCGTCAATCGGGCAGCTAAGAGGTGATCGCTGCTTAGCTTTTCGGGCTATAAGCCTCCCAATAATCTTAGAACTTCTTCACCTCAATAAAACTAATGAGAAACCAAATATTTGCTCTACAAACCTAAATTATACAACCACATCACCACCACAAGATGTGACAGGTATCTAAACCCAATGTATCCCACGTTTCTGGAATAAGCTGCCTTACATATCAAATTGATTACTTCTCTAGCCACCTTTAAAGCTGCCCTGGATGACTGGACGCATGACTTCAAGTTTATCATAGGTATGTGGGGTAACTCTACTTCATTGGGGACACTTTCTCAGCAGTACTGGGTGACATAGCCGAGCTTACTGTCTCCTGGCTTCTAATACAGAAGACTGTCTGGTGGACTATAACTTGTAAAGGGAACGGAAAGAAGAAAAAAATACTGCTGGGGATAAGTTTATGATACAGTCTTAAATGAAATGGTACTTAAAACAGCAGTTGGGAGGAGATGGCATCATAGCATTTGGAACAAGAACCACCTCCTCAGGCAAATCCTGAGCCAGGGGGTCTGTAGTACTACAATTTTAGGGACATCTGGGGTAGCGGCCAACACTGGCCCTTTAGCCCAGTTTGAATCAGAATTGGAGAGTAGAAGTGACACCACAGAAGGAACACAAAGTTTGGAGCGATAGGCCTTTCCCAGTCATCCTCACTAGGGTTTTTATGACCTTCCCACCCTCCTTCATTTATCCCAGCTCTTTTCCACGTAGTTAGGAGGGAGGGAACCAAAGGTTTCCAATTTCTCCAGAATGTCTGCTAACACAACACCCTCTAACCCATTTCTTTCACCTGCACCTGGCATCTTTAAGCCTCTACACATCAGGAATCAGCTGTGCTGCTAAAACAGATAACCTGTATGCACTTTTATAAAGATATTAACCTTAGCACTTGGAGCACAAATGCACTGCTGCTCAGGAACAGCCAACAAAACTGTGTTAGATTTATTATATCAGGCAACGCAAGATCAGGTCTGGAGACACATGGCTGTGGTATGCAGTGAAGGTGCTTATGAACAGAGCCAGATAGATTATCAAAATTTAGCACTCTGGGTAATCAAGGCTGCATTAACCAGACTCTTAGCTGACAGTACTGGGGGATTCCAGATGATTGATAGTACTTAAAAAGAACACCCTTCCCTTGAATAAATAAAATAATAAATGTTCACGTCATTGTGATATTCTGTATTATATTAACTCAAACTGAACAAGTGCTTATGATTATATTTTATACTACCCCACAAAACAGCCAAAGACACCCACAAAGCCATGATCTTGTTTAAAAGCTTTTCCTTTATGCTCAGATTTAATATAGAGTCACATTTATATAGCTCATGCTTGACAAAGTACTTTTTTCCCCTTTCATCTGTGCAAAATGTAAGCGTCACGAGTTGTCTTACAGCCTCTGGAGGCTTTGTGTTGATGGCCTTAGTGCTCTCTTGTGAAATGGCAGCATCTGTTAACCATTTATTGTGTGACTTAATAGTTCTGCCAGTTCTCAATTCTGCTTTGAAAAAAAGAGTAAGGAGGAAGATAAGGCCAAACTTGTCAGGTTGTTGTAGCTGCTCTGCTATTCATGACCAACAGTCATTACTTCAAAGAGATGAGCCTTGCAGTATTCATTTTATTTTCTATCAAATTATCTGCCGTTACAAGGACAAAATAAAAATTTCTGGCCAAAAATAAGAATACTTAATATGTCTAAATAATGATGCAATCTAACACACCCCCCACTCTTCAAAACATTATAACTCTGAACCAAAAAATCCACATACTTAACACAACATCAACAAGAAAGCATCTCAAAACTGGGTGGTTAACACTAAACCACAGAGGATGCTGGATCTGGCATATGTCACACAGACTAAGGCAGTTTCCTTTCTGGAACAATGTGACATATGTGAAGAGGAAAAAAGTTGAGTGCATAATATATATATATATATATATATATATATATATATATATATATATATATATATATATATATATATATATATATATATATATATACACATCTATGTACACACAAAGGAACCATATTGGGGGGAAAATTGATGAAGAATTTGTGCTTATAGGCACTTGATAAACTGAGACATTAATGGGGGGAGAACAGGAAGGCAGTGCTTTTTTCTTTGGGGCTGAACAATGGCAAGTCCAGGGTCAAGGTTAACAGCCTAGGAAGACTCAGTTAGCCAAGTAGCAAACTGTAGTGAGCACATATCTGGACAGCTCTGCAACCACAGCAATTTGTATTAGATATATTAAGTCACTCGATACAGACAAGTCATTCACATCACACATCTGCACAGAAACTCAATACATACCATGAACCTGTGTACACAACAGGTTTACTTTTGATTAAGAAGACTTCTAGACAGACAGAAATACTTGGGGAATTAGATGCTCATTTCTAAATGAGGGAACAGCCTGGAGTGGGGGTGCTGATGCAAGATTTCACCAGGTTATGAACAGTAATACAATCAGGGAGAAACCTGCTTGTACACATACCCAACTGTTTTCTAAAAAAAATGTACGAACCCAGAATCACTGCAAAGAACAAAAGATGCAAAGAGCAAAAAAATATGTATATATCACCACATCTTACCAAAGGAATTTGTAAATGGTGACACACAGCATTACAAGCACACAATGAAATGGAAACGTGGAAGATTAAAGCCAGTGTCTATGCAAAAGACCGAATTTAAGATTTCCGTACAGATAACACTAATACTGATGAAAGTCTACACTACAACCAGCAGATTACTCCACAGTTTATCTAAGTCGCTAACCTGACAGAATGCCCTACTCAGTCCTGATGCTATGCTGCTTGCCACTTACACAACATTGTTTTCTGCTACAGTAACAAGTTTTGCATTTAGACTGAACAGGTTTTGTTAAGCAACAGAATGGATACAGCACAAAAGATTACCACAACATTGTTTTCTGCTACAGTAACAAGTTTTGCATTTAGACTGAACAGGTTTTGTTAAGCAACAGAATGGATACAGCACAAAAGATTACCACAACATTGTTTTCTGCTACAGTAACAAGTTTTGCATTTAGACTGAACAGGTTTTGTTAAGCAACAGAATGGATACAGCACAAAAGATTTCCACATAAAATGGGTGTTTATTTTCAACTGCTCGACTACAGCTCAAGTGCAAAGAAATATCCTTTACGCATTGAAATTTGTTTATGTTCCATCAATGTTGGATGTCCAGTTTTTCAGCCAACAATTATAACATCATCACTAGTGAATTCATAAGTGGGAATTTCCAAGTTGTAAGGAGCAGGACCCTTTCTAATTCTACCAGAAGCATCATAATGAGACCCATGACAAGGACAATAATAGCCACCAAATTCTCCAGCATTTGCTATGGGGACACAACCCAGATGAGTGCAAACTCCAATCAAAATGACCCACTCCGGTTTCTTTACTCTGTCTAAATCGTGCTGTGGATCTCTTAGCTCAGCCAAACTGACCTGCCCTTCTTGCTCAATTTCTTTCTGGGTTCTGTGTCGTACAAACAATGGCTTTCCCCTCCACTTAAATGTCATATTTTTGCCTTCAGGAATTTCAGATAACTTGACTTCAATCTTTGACAATGCCAGGACATCAGCAGAGGCACTCATGCTTGAGACAAACTGTGTGACTAAATTTTTAGCTGCATAAGCACCAACCACTGCAGCAGTTCCACTTAGCAGGTAGGAAAAGGCTCTTCTAGAGTCACCGCTGTCTTGAGAAGATTTCTTACTGTCCAACACTTCTTGGCGTCGGTAATCTGAGAAGTCAGGAACTGTAATATCACTGTGTGCATAACGAACACTAGCTGGAGCTGCAAAAACAAATAATGAAATTATATACATTTTTTAATTTACATTTTGTTTAATTTTTTAAGCACTTGATATCGACAATACTACAAAACACCAGTTTTGAAGCATAATATTCCAAACTACACATTGCTGAAAAATTACTGTATCAATGCAAATTCATCCCTACAGAATTTCACATTTTTCTATGCCCAAACTTTAAAAACTGACCTAAAACATAACCCTAACATAGGGCCCAGAAAATATAGTGTACCATGTTACAGTTATAAATATTTAAAATCCATTAACCATACATACAATCCTTACCGAAAATGAAGTGCATTAAAATACCAGTGCACCATATCTACAACATTCCTTGATTTGAAGATCAGCCAAAGCAGGCAAAAAGAAAGGCAATGGCATTCTGTAGAGGATGGATTTCCACGGTTGCTGTAGAAACATCCACGCACTTTTCCTCTGTAATCACTTTAGAAGCAAGGCCATGGTAGATGACAGCACTACTCATGGCACCCAACTTTCAGCCAAGGGAAAGAATGGGACGAGTTATCAATCCTCCCCCCAAAAAAACGAATGGGCCAAGAGGAGGCTAGATGGTCATGTTTGGTAGGGATGTCAAAAAAATTATAAATTAATGGAAATCAGGTCTTCATCATAGGCCACTAGGACCAGAAATAGTTTACATGCCAATTATTTTGCCAGACAACTCCAACAAAACCGAGGGAAAAATACAAATTACCTTGCATAACCCATTATGCAAATTAATATTCCATCCTGCCTAAATTCATAATTCACCATTCTGTTTGTCATCCTATTTTAATCACGGGACTTCAGGGATAAAGTACACTCCCTGAAATAGCTCAACTGCTGTGAGTGGACAGCTCCAAGTCATGCAGCCCTCTTGGGGTTATAGATAAAACAGTCCTGTGTGATCAGTTTGTTCTGCCTTGACTGCAATACCAAATATCAAATGCATGCAAGCCCTACTACTTCTGTCAAAGGATTGTACTTAACATTTCTTTTCTGACACTACTTCTCCTCCATATCCCGCTACTATCGGACAGTCTTCTCAGAGACTGATTAATATTTGGCAGTGTGAATATGCAGTTTACCAGTGCTGTCAGAAATGTGAATACTTCAGTGCAGAGTTTCAGATCACCAAGGAGAATTCATGGTGAAAATGTCAGTACTGAGGTGGGTCACTATGTGTGGTTGTTAGTTCCTGACAAATTAATTTAAATAGCAGTTTGTCTTCAAAGATGTGGATTTTTTTATTGTGTTTTTGTCCCCCCAAGCCTAAAACAATGAGGATTAATTTTGATCTGGACTGTGACTGAATTACATCATATTGCTACCACATTGTCCCTCACAAACATGACTAATTGAAATGAACTTTTTTTTCCATAACACTTACCATATTTTAGTACACAACCATTAAATTTTCATTTAGTTGCACCCACATCAACAAAAAAAAAAAAAAAAATACTTTTGAAGGCCTAACTGATCATTGTTTCTGCATCTTGAACAATGTACATAAATGTAGCTCAGAGATTATGTATTTAAAGAGTAGGGTCATACAAGGTTAAGATGAGCATGTATAAAACTGTCAGGTTTCAGTACACATGCTACAAAATCAGCTTAAGGTACATGCAGATTTTGATGTAAACGATAAAAAATACTGTCACATTAACATTCCAGGTTTACAGTAGCTCTAAAAACCTTAGTAAAACAGGTCAGCTTTCACTTTCACAAAAAGGGACGGCATTATACAACTATTAAACAACAACTCCTAAGGAAACAGTTCATACACTAAAGTAAAAGGGGATGCTAGAATGCAACAGTTACTGTCTATGTAATTAAGAGTAATAAAGTCAATAAATGCATATTCTTGAAACAGTCAACGGATGCAGACTTAAATACCTTCAAGACAATGCCCATAAGGTAGGGAGGAGGAGTTTTCACATGTGGGGAAGGCGTTACACAGCCAATTGGTATGAAAAGGATCATCCTTAACAACAGGACAGAAACCTAAACTGGTCATCCAAGATGATCATCATGAATTTCCCTGATCACTGAAAACATCCAGCCTTTCGCATAGAGAAATGACGCATTCACTGCAACCCAAAAAGAGTATCTGTATGATCAAAGGATGCATTAATTAAGAAAAAAAAATGCCTGAGAGGTGGGCTATGGACAAAGAAGGCTATGATTTGTTATAGATTTCATAACAAAAGTTAATCGTCAGTAAGTAATGCACAAAAAAGGCTCATGTAGTATAAACAATGCAACCACTAGAACCACCAACCCAGTATACCACAGATCAGAGCATCTTTGAGATTTATAAAACTCAAATCCACACCAAGCGAAGTACCAAGGCAGAAATGTAAATTCTTTACTCTAGATGGTAGCAAACAAAGAAGCACACTTAAAACCATTTTAAAAATAAGGTAGTGAGCACTTCAATAAGTCAATCTGACTGTTTTTATTGAAGTACTCACTATCACAGGAATTTGCGTCTGCGTTGACTGACAGAAATAGATAACCAAAGAGGAAGAGTCCCAGGACCAATCACTTAGGGACTGCATTCTGTCAGCTAGTCTGCTATCCAGTGAGTAACATGGTTTCACATTTAAATGAATTAGCTTTCCACTGCTCCTAAAGCATGGAACAGTATCAAAGGCTTTGATCAAGTCCATGTATTTTGTGTGAACAATTTTACCAGTCTTGGTAAAATGTTAAAAAAACGCACTAGTTCAAGAGTCCTGCCTTCAACAAACTCAAACTGGTCCAGGTTAAGGTTTACAAAGATGCTCATGTCCTCACCTGCGAGGGTCACATTGATGCATCTCTCTACTTTTTAGAGAAGACTACAGAGTTTAATAAATCTGTAGTTGCCCTAGTCAGTCTTGTGTCCAGTTTTTTGAAGCTATAAGACTGCAGGTGCTCTCTACACCTTCAGCAGGAGTACAGTGGAGATACTGAAAATAAATAGATATAATGATTTCATCAAGCAGTGCCTGGTTCTAACAAAAAAATAACCTGGTACACTTGACGGCTCATGAAGCTAGTGTTTTAAGCTTTGGAGAGACTACCTAGGATGTGCTCAGAGATAATTGGAAGTGGGGTGCACAGGAATGCTTATAAGTTGTGCAAACTTGGAGAAAGTAGTAAAGTCTGAACTAAATCTGGCCTTTAAATATGCTGCCAATGTCCTCAAGGAGGAGTATGCGATGTCTTTGTATTAGTAACGAACAATCCTCAGAGTTATTTCTTAAAGTTCATGAAATAGCCAGTTATCCTAAGCATAAGAGGCAATTTGCAACAAATACTTGTCTTTTGAGGATACGATCGTTTCAAAGTTTGTTGCTAACCATTTTGAGATCTTCCCTACCTGATGCAGTGGTAGTCTTCTTTCTCCAGTTGTACCGTATGTTGATACCGCAGTTCCACAAAATGGGCATGCTCTTAAATTTAACACTATATGCCTTATGGGTCTCAATACTAACTTGGAGGTGGGCAAAGAATTCATCTGAAAGCTTATCTCTGCAAGAAAGGTGTCTGAATTTCACCAAATCAGTTAGCTGCAGTAGTAAGTTCTATCTTGGAGAGTAGTCTATTAAGATGGAGGGGTTTCAAAGCGACTTAAGTCTCACACCTAGAGTAAATTTTACTGCAAGACTGCAGATCTGACCAGTGATTTGGTAACTGTGTTCTCAGAACACTGATGGGGAGCAGCTGTGAGAATCAGGTCATTTTAGAGACTCTCACTAGAATTTAAGTGGTTGGAATTTATGGAACCCACAGATCTATGCATAGGTTTGTGGTGGTGTAGGTTACCCAGTTAATGCAGGACTGAAGTCATCTAAGAGGGTTGGAATTTATGGAACCCACAGATCTATGCATAGGTTTGTGGTGGTGTAGGTTACCCAGTTAATGCAGGACTGAAGTCATCTAAGAGGCCAGTGCTTGGTTCTATACTGAAGGTAGTCAAATTTATTAACATATGCCCATTGTATGCCGAGGTCAGAGTAGGTACTGCAGACGGTTACTATATCATACTGAATTTTGTTTATAGTCAGAAGAACATGGAGGACTTCTAGGTCATTGACCTGCATTGAAAATCGGGAGGTTAAATGGTTTCTTAGAACACAGCTGCCTACACCAGCTACAATGTCCCAATATGGCACAAAGTCTGGAGGAGAGGTAGGCATTAAAAACCCTCAATAGCAAGGGGTGCTCTCACTGTTTTGAAGCCATGTTTCAAAAATTATGTATATACCTACTGCGGTGGTGGTGCTGCGGTAGCGTTGTCGCCTCACCTCACAGTAAGACGTTATCCTGTTAGATTCTCAGCTAGAGCATCTTCTGTGTGGAGACATGCGTGAATGGTCATACCTTCATTGGAAGTTGTGCGTCAGGGCCGGCAACTCGGCACGTAAAAATCAACTGCCAATCATTAGCAGACCGGAGTTCCGCTGTGGTGACCCCCTAACCGGGAAAAGCCAAAAGACACAACAACAAGTAATCCCTGTAAGGATTGCAAGTTTTTTTTAAGGCTTCAAGCAGGGAGCAATGCTTCTTTTACATGACTTTGATTGCAGTTGGTTATGTGGGTAATATGAGACTTTGTCTAAAAAAGGCACTATAAGGAAGAAAGTCTTAGCCAATATATATGGAAGCTATGAGGAGAGAGATGCGGACCACCCCTAGAAAAGCAGCAGGGGTCATCAATCATTTCATACCAGGCTGACAACAGATCCCCTAAAATGACACCAGTAGACAAGATAAAAGCTAATACTTAAAAATGATTCTGCTTTGTTTGTGTTGGAGGTATTACTCTATGGGATGGTAGGATACTGCTCAACACTAATGAGCTATATTGACAGAGCTCCATCATGTTCTCTTCATATGATCCAAGGAGGTGTAATCAAGCCATTCACTCCCAAGTGGACAGTGATAAAGCCATGCATCTTCCTGGGATGAAGGGACTTCAGGGCAATAGTGACATTACATATCCTAGCACCTAAGAGGCAACTAACAGTTAACCTGCGTTTTTTCAGCCAGGTGAGTGGAGCATCTCTGCATCTAACTATGAAGTTACCTAGAACCAGGATGTCGCTAGATTTGATCTTGCTGCCTTAATATGTTAGTTATTGGACTTTTGTTGGTGTCCATTTCCTACAGTGTCAGAGTGAACTTTATGTTGGATGCCAGATGTTGATGCTGGGTTGCATGTAGGAGGCCAAATTGATAGTTTAAACAGATACCTAGTCCTCAGAGTCCTAGGCTTAGGTAAAGTTTCGTTATGGCATGAGCAAGAAGACTTCTGAGTGTTTGCACTCTTGTGAATCTTGCATAGGTGCATACGGTGGTAATCATACCGCTCAACCTCAAGTGCAAGAAATCTGGACAAAGCCACAAATAATTGGGGAAACAAAGGCCCAAAAATTAGGAAACTTTTTAAATATTGCCCTTACAGATTCAAAAAGTTGACTGAACAACAGGTTTTGCATTAGTAGGAATTTTCTAAAGGATATAAAGTCTGAAAATCAAACATCTACCATTATTTTCTGACTTCAGTCCTCACAGATTTGCCAGAAAACTTAAATTTTAGGAGAAACCGACCACAAATTATTAACAAAAATCTGGACAGTGGAGAGATATGGTGGTAATACACAGCTGAGCTTGCTATATATAGCTGGGATGATATGATGCTGCCTTCAGTTAAGTATTTTCAACACTTAGAGGGAGTGAGGATAAGGGAAGAAAAGTTGGTGCATTTCTTAACTGGCAGGGATTTAAAAAGGTCACAAGGCCCACACACACTACAGAAAGTGCTGAATGACCACTTGTGCCTCATCAGCAAACAAGCCTGCTCTCTAGAAGACTGACAGCAAGAATATGGGCAGATAAATTATCCTGTTGTGTGTACGTCTAATAGGCGGGGGGGGGGGGGGATAAACATGAATAGCCCTAATACTTGACAGCTTTAATCATGCAGTTTATGGCAGGATGGATCTTTTACTTCCAGATCTATTACTGCAGCAAGATTTATAAGGTATTCTGAAACCAAATGTGTAATTATTACTTTACATTACTGCCCTCAAAAAGGACACGAGAGAGATACTATTACCCTCAAGATTTAAAAGGGATCATCACTACCATTACCTTTCGATTTAAAAGGAATCGCCACATTTCCGAGAGATCAACCACAGATCGACTGCTTTTAGAAACAGAAAACAGAGAATCTAAATTTGACAAAAAATAAAAGGCATCCGAAATAAATGTTGTACATGCATATAAATAGTGTACTGCAGTGACCTGCATAGATTCCCACCCCCCTCCAACAAAACAAAATCAGAACATATTGGGGGGGTGGGGGTCAACCAAAAAAAAAATCTCTAGAAAATGAAAGGAATGTACTTCTATATACAGGTACAAGGGCATTAATTAAACATGCACGTACAAGGGCATTAATTAAACATGCTCTATCTACTTTCACTGGCTTGTGTGAGCAAGCACAAAATTATCATTTTAGTGAAATCACTCCCCTTCAGCTATTTAAATTTATTGGCCATTCTACTGTATTCCATAGTACCGGAATACAAAAGTGATCACCCCCTTTCAATCTATCTTGCTGTTTTAAAAATAGTGACTCTCCACTAAAACTTTTAGACTGGTAAAACTTAAGTCACCTACTTTCACATCTAACTTCTCTAGTGCACACTGCAGCGTTTAGGATAAACAATTTAGTTTTAAATCTTACCTTTAAGCATCCCTGTGACTAGCACTTGCTCTAATACCTGCTGGAAAGCACTATGAAGCCTTAAACTGATACAAGCCCTCACCTCTCCTTATTAATTAGGAGAAATTAATCATAGGTACTAAACAGCCTATAATTGCAACATACCTTGCTAAGGCAAGGGAAAACAGCTCCTGTACCTTTTCAAAAAAAAGCACCAAACCAAGCATGTCCAAGGGTCATCTTCTGTTTATTTCTCCTGTCTACCTGGTGATCTGGGCATACTGGGGCAATGCAGCAATTACTTCATGTACACAGACAACCCTCTCCTCCTACCACCCAACACTACAACCTGTGAGAGATGCACTTACATAGCCAAACTGGAAGCAAAGCTCTCTCTACCCAAGATTGTGCTAGACAGTGAAGACGAGAAGGTCAACACCTGCACTACACCTCAAGCAACACATAGCCCTTCTAAACTCACACCACCAACACCCACACATAGCAACACTAAATCCACATATGCGGAGGCCCTTAACTGTAACCTGCCCAAGCAACACGGACTTCCGAAGCTGAAACTCAAACACCAATCACAACCAAAGTGTCACACAGCTCACAACACCAGTGTGCCAACCAGCAACAGCTCCTAAGGCAAGACAATGTACCTAACACTTCAGTGTGCCTGACTATAGAGTCACCTATGACTAATGCCCCACTCACCAGGCTGAACAAGGAGAAACTTACAGTGAGCTGTCAGGTGCCAGGATCCAATACATAACTCATGCACTCAAGTCACTCCACAAGTACAAATAGGACTCTTGTCATTGTCCATGTTGGAGTGAATGACTTGAGACGTACCTCCCTGGACTACATGAAGAGAGACATGGAAGAGCTCTCGGATCATGTGGCCCAGGCAGGTATGACCCCAGCCCCGAGTAGCATCCTGCCTTCGCCCAGAATGATACCACAATACAAGGACAAAATGATAGACTTCAACAATTGGCTAAGCTTCTGGTGCCCTTCAAAGGGGATCTAGTATTTGTCTGCCTGGGACGACATGATCGACAGACCACGATGCTTTGCCAGAGATGGTCTGCACCTGTCACCCCTGGGACTCAGGTTACTGGCCAAGGCTCTTGCCACCCCTATAGTGCCTTTTTTTAGGCAAAGTTCAAAGGACAAAACCACCACTGTAACAGGTACAAACATGCAAAATCTGAAGGTAATGCTACTCAATGCTAGAAGTCTAAACCTCAAAATGCACTCTCGAGGCACTCCTAAAAATGGAGAACATCGATATCTGTGCAGTAACTGACCAGGATCGAAACACTAAAGGTGGAGGAGTGTCCATATTCACCAAGGATATTCACACCACCAGGTTAGTTGCCCAACACAATGCGTCTGAAATTCCCCAGGTGCAACTAACACTAGGTAAGACTGCAATCCAAATTGTAGCTTGCTACAGATCCCCCACTATGCCCCAAGATTCTCACTACACCTTTCTAAACATACTGGAAAATATTAATATACAACCAAACACCCTAATACTGGGTGATTTCAACTACCATGCCATTAACTGGGAAAACTACTAGTGTACCAGCACCTTTGCCCAACGGTTCTTGGAATTCATAAATTCCAATGCCCTGGATCAACTAATCCAGAGTCCCACCAGGGCTCCAATATCCTAGACCTGGTCATTACCAAAATGGGAAATTGATGCTCCACACCTATGGTCACCCCCCCGTTGGTCAGGTCAGACCATAAGCTAATCACCCTCCACATCCCACCCCCCCAGTAAGGAAACCTTCACACTTCTCCAAAGCCAGCTTCATGCTACTCAAGTCAGAAGTTACAAACTTCATGACACCCATGCAGACGGGAACTGAAAGTTCGACTGCTGAGTCCTACACTAAGGCACTGTACAAGCACATCCACTCATGCATGAATCGTGTCATCCCAAATAAAACCAAGATGTTCTCTTCCAAAAAAAAAAGGAAGCCAATCTGGTGGTCCCCTGTCATAAACAAACTTTACAACAAAAGGAAGAAACTGTTGCAGAAAAAGAGGAAAATCCCAAGATGCAAAAATCTCCCTTACCAGCCTCAGTAAATAGCAGAGATCCCTCATAAAATCCTCCAAAGCTAGTTACGAAAATAAAATTGCCAAAGATTCCAAAGACAACCACAAGGCATTCTATAACTATGTCAAGAATCTAAATGGCAATGCTCAGATCTGCTCTGAGCTACAACAGAATGGCATTGAATATATTGACCCCAAGGATATTGCCAATATCCTGGCAGATTGAGTCAGTGCCAACTTCACCCCCCTCTCACCCCCTAAACAGCCCATCTCAAAACCGGAAGATTGCCAAATTCCGGTAATAACGGCCACACAGGTAAAAAAAAATGCACTCTCCAAAGCTAAGAATACAGCATCCATGGGGCCAGACAACATCCCGGGCTGTGTACTACATGAACTACAAAATGAACTGGCACCTCACCCAAGTGTCATGTTTAATCATACCCTCACCTCAGGCTTCATTGCCCACTGAGTGGCACACAGCTACAGTTATCCCACTCCACAAGGGGGGATCCACCTTGGATCCCGGGAGCTACCGCCCCATCAGTCTGACGAGCCTGAGCTTCAAGGCCATGGAACTTATAAACAAAGACATTGGCAACCTTAAAACACTGGACCCCACCCAGTTTGGGTTCGTTAAGGGCCGATCTTGTCTCCTGAACCTGACTGACTTCTTCGAATCAATCTACAGAGCCGTAGATGAGGGTAAGGCAGTCCACACAGCCTATCTGGACCTCGCCAAGGCCTTTAACACCATCCCCCACTCTGGAATCAGACAAACTTATTAAGCTGGACATTAAATCCCTACGTCACTCGATGGGTTGCCAACTGGCTTACTGACAGAACCCACACTGTAAAAGTAGCTGACTCCAAATCCAGCTCCAGACAAGTGGAGTACCTCAGGGTTCAATCCTGGGACCTCTCATTTGGCATCTACTTCTCTGAAGTACAGGCCAACACTAAGGGACTCTGGCTAACAAAGTTTGCAGATGACTGCAAACTGGGAGCAATTTTTGAATCTCCAAATTATGTCGATAAGTGCCTTACAGAAACAGATGCTTGGTGCCAGAGCCATGGGCTCAAGCTCAATGCCAAGAAATGTATAGTTATCCCCTTTGAGAAAAAACATGCACCCATGAATTACCACATAGGTGGCAGTACACTAAACACCAAAAGTGTGATAGACTTGGGGACACAGATTAACAGTTGTCTCACCTTCAATAACCACATCGCCACAACAGGAAATCCTTCTATGTGGCACACCTCATCACCAAGGGCTTTTCATCCAGAAAAAAAGGAGGTCATTGTCCCATTGTACTCATCCCTCATTAGACCCATTATAGAATACAACGCCCTATTTGGTATGTACCTCTCAAGACATTACTGCAACAACTGGAAAGGCCGCAGAAATACCTCACTAAAAGAATCACAGGCCTAAAGCAGATGCCCTATGCTGACCGCCTTAAAAAACTCCAGCTATACTCTTGTCGCATATCGTCTACTCAGAGGCAATCTCTGCTTAACATACAAAGGCCATGTCAAACCCAGAGCTGTTGGACATGCTACACTTAAAGAAATCCCAAACCCTCAGAACCACACGCTCCAGGGATGTAAACCTTGTCATCACAATAAACAAAACATGCTGGAGGGACAGGTTCCTGACCCAGAGATTCCCCAGACTCTGGAACAGACTGCCCATACAAGTCACGCTGAGTGCCTCTTTGGCCCTCTTCAAAAAGGAACCTTGATGATTGGCTGGGAGAAAGGAAATTCACCCCGGGGATCACGTCAGTTGCCCTGCTAGACAGGGGTCCAGGGAAGTAAATAGTGTGGGAAGAAATAGCCAGGGAATTGTTCTGGCTAGGCTTGTATAGGCCCTAGGGCTGATAGCCTAGTATCAACCTATGAACCTAACCTATGAAAAACAATGTCACTCACTATGAACCTAACCTATGAAAAACAATGTCACTCACAGTAGCAGCTCCTCTATGAAGACATGTATGAAGAATAAACATCAAGGCTCTTAAAAATAAGGCAGGACTTACACAAGCTATGCAATGTTCGACTGAAAACGATTGGGTAGATTATAAGGAATGTATAATGTTTGCAACTAGGATTGTGCCAATGAATCAGCTAAATACTAGAGATTTTTCATGTGTGCATTGCAGCAACTGTCGAATTAAGTCCTTCAATACACTTTCCCCACATTAATGGAGTATATTTTCCTTTTCATAAAAACAAATCCCAAAATAGTTTAGTGTATCCCTTGAAGACGTCACTTTAGAGATAGGTCTATTAAAAGTGGGCATTTTAATTTCTCCAAGTCTTTTGGGTTTATAATGCTATTAAAACAGATCCTATATTCTTAAATCAGGATAGGATATGAAATTAAGAATAGTTCAATCTTTGATGTTAGAAGTGCTCTTCACAGCACCAGCAATGTGCCCACGAACAGACTCCTGCAATTCATGCAGAGCTACATATATTGGTAGCACACCTAAACAAGACCGTACATTCTTTAGACCCACTTTTCCTACTACTACTGGAACTGTCTAGGTATCTTTCTTCCACAATGCCTTTGTTTCTGCATATTTTTTCCATGGACTTCTATAATCTAGCTTTTTTATGCATCTATTTTTTTGAACTGTTAGTAATGGGTGATCCCATGTGATGTACACAATCTTTCTCTACAACACTTGGCGGTTCATGCTTCCAATGCTTCTCAGCTACTTCTATATTGCAGTGTTTGCACAATTCCCAATGCAACAATCTTGCTACAATATCGTGCTTTTCAGTTTACTGGCCCCCTGCAATGAATGTATCAAGACTGCAACAAGGTGTGCAACCGTTGCCCATCTGTTTCTCCCCATGTTCACTGGACTTTGCAATCCAGTACATCCATAGCCCACTATCCTATGCTGCTATTATCAACCTTTCATTCTTTGCTTTTAATTCACTTCTCCTTAACCATTCTTGTGTCAAATACTAAATCAATCAATGATGTTCCTCCAGACGATCTCTATATTGCTTCTCCACATTTATTTCAGTTATCTTCTAATCTTTCCGCCCAGTCTATTTTTTGGCAGAGTCATTTAAAAAAAAATCAGTTGCCTGATTTTTGTCCAATTCTGGTTTGATTGCGTTACAAACACAAGCTGAAAAGTGGAAGATTACACTGAACTCTTTAAAGCAGGCAAATAAAATGTTTACATTACTCAAAGCTTAATGGTGGTTGATAACATGTCTTCCATGGAAGACGGGCAGAAACATGAGTAGAAAAAAAAAAGAAATCTGGAGTCAGAACGGCTTTTACAGTAGTAGACAACTAAAAATAAATGACAGCATTCAGTGCCAAAACTGAAAATTATTAGCATTGCAAGAACCAATGCCAGATAAGAGTATGGAATGTTAAAAGAATGATTAAGGAAAAAAAATATGGAGAGATTTGTAAAAAAAAAAAAATCACAGAATGTAAACAAGGAGCAGAGAAGAAAAGTGAAATAACGTAGGTTATAGGCAAATATGTTAGCTTACAAGCACCCTTTCCAAGTCAGGGGGAAGTGTTTACAGTGGCCAATCATACTGAACTATGTGCATTAAATAGCTGAAACATTTCCAAATGCTAAAAAAAAAAATGAAAATGTAAATCACCCTTGCAAGATGTGTTATTAGTGGGGGTACAAACATGGTACACTTATCTTGCAGCACTATGGAAGAGTGACAGTTACATCTGGATCACCCTGAAAATGACAAAATTTAGTGATCGGTCTATATGAAGGCTCTTAAAGCTGGTACGAGGGGGGGGGGGCAGAAGTGGGGGGGTTCAAAGCCCATGAAACTGCTGGCCTAATAGATGACACATAAGGACTAAGATTTAAAAACGACCACAAAAATATTAGTAAGCAAAATGACCAATTTGTCAGACTGAAACAAGAAGCCAACCTGATAAATAGCTCCACCCAGAAAGTATGTTAGAACAATATGACAAAACAACTTAATATGCGAATTCGAAGGTTTACATTCATATGGTCAAGCGCACATTGCTCAACCACACATTTTACTGACTTCTCTGCAAATCCTGTAATGCTGTTGTAAAAATATGGAATTCGACATTTCCGATCACTCTACACCCTAAAACGGGTGCCAACATATCAAAAAATGGGGTGGGATTTTGCAATTTTGTAACACTTGCAATCGCATTTTTGTGATGTTGCTGCACTCCTTTTGGCCGTACCAAGTCAACCATATGCATGTACACTGAATTCCAGAAAATAATTCTTTCCCCAAACACGAGGAGACTAGAGTTTTCTCTTCAGTATAAGAAAATAACTTCAGAAAACAGAAACAGAAGATGAAGAGGTAGCAAAACACGGAATTAAATTTCTTCCAAACAATCAACACTGCTAAGAGGGTATGAAGTACCTTGATAAATGAATGGCAACACCTGCAGGATTGAGCCATATACTGAGCACTATATACTGAGCACTCAAAACAGGAGAATACTGAAAGAACCCAGAAAGCACCCAGATGGAGTGGGATCAACAAGGAGGGGGGTGAAAAACAACCACTCTTATGACCATCTTCATTTCTGCTCTTCTTGTTTCTTCAAAAGGGCTCCCAGTATTCCATGCAGCACAATGTCTGGCGTGGATAAGTCTAATCAACTTCTGTCAGAGTACCACAGCATAAACACAGCAAGTGGTATTGGTCTCTATCCTCCTTCAATATGGGAGCAAATGCTTTCACATCAAAGACGGCACTAAGTCCAAACTGAAATTTCAGATAGTGAAAGACTCATGAAACCAACACAATAAGCAATAAAGACATTGTATAGATCTTTAAGACATCTCAAAATACAGCATCATCACACCAACATTTAATCAGTGAAATCACAGAGGGGATATTGCCATAACTATGTAAAGAGGAATACGGTTTGCACTACTTTTGCAGTATGAGCTCCATCCAATGGCACCTCAGACAGCATAATGGTTGCTGATTTTCATGATAATGCTGCTGCCAGTTAGACCATTCCAGCATACACATGAACATTAAACAAAAGGCATGGCAGCAATAGTCTGGATTGAAAAGTGGAAGGCAATGCCAAGGTTCAAAAGTGCATAGAGCACCAGTAATAGCATCTGGTATGTATTTAGTCACTAATCAGACTCCTACTACAATTAAACCTCAGACTTGTTTTAACAAGAGAGCACAGATTCTTTGCAACTCTTCTGCCTTAACTTCTCTATGCATAGCACTCCATCTTTTTCAAGAGTGACTCCTTAAAAACACTGAACCCAGCTATGTCATTTTGCACCCTCCTACTGTGCACTGTAAAAAAGCTAACATGCACAACGTAACGGGAAGGTTTACATATGTCAAGACATAAGGGTTTTATAAGACTGGCTCTAGGTGGACTGTGCTCACATATGGTTTCAAGAATGTTGGTGTTAGCAACCAGGAGTGGGGTTAGACGTTAAGCCTGACAGAAAAGCTCTCTGTCAGGGTACTGGTGAGGGCGTAATCACCTTTGTCGCTGACAAAATGATGTCCTTTCTAGTAAGGACTTGCCCCTCACTTGGAATACTCATTAAGGGAAAATAAATGGTCTCAAAAAAAAAAAAAAAAAAACGAGTGTTTGATGATCTGAAAAAGGAAAAAAATTGGTGTGGCAAGTTCACAACACAGCAACGTGTGACAACGAAGTCTCAAGGCCCTTATTAGTTACTCTGTAATATGGGAGTCATGCGTCACTACCCAGGTGAATGCCAAATCTAAAGCATAGCTACCATGCTCTCATGAACAGAGAGAAACAAAAGCACAGGCAACACCCAGTATCAGTGGTCCTGTACTTAAATGTCAGGTGGACATAGTAGCAGAAATAATAGAAAAGCAAAAAAGACCCCAAAAGTTGCTGCTGCGGTGTGTATCTACATTGCTAGTGAACGCAGTTTATGAAAAGATGAATCTATTTCAATTCCCATTTTCAAGTGCTTACACATTTAGACTATAATCCTAAAAGAAACCTACATTGTTTGGTTGCGCATAAACAATTAATGAATGTGATGCAGAACAGTTTCAGTTTACTGAAAAAAAGTGTGTTCCAGGGTGGCGTCAATTCTTCCAGAGCACACAAAGTTAAACACGTTCTCCATGGTTAAACAAGACTTAATTTTCCCTCCCTCGTGGAAGTACTCAGTGGAAGTACTCAATTTTGCCCATTCTGAAACAAGGCAAGGACCCCCAACTATGTGCATCCTACAGACCCATATCATGAAACATAGATTATAAAATGTTCATATCTATCCTGGCCAAAAGACAAAAAGAACATATTACCCAATCCTAACACACTTTGATCAAACTGGCTTCATCTTACATAGAAAAGTTTGTGTGTCTTTCGGCTTTTCCCGGTTAGGGGTCGCCACAGCGGAACTCCGGTCCACTAATGATTGGTAGTGGATTTTTACGTATCGGGTTACCAGCCCTGACACACAACCTTCAACGAAGGCACGCCCCATTCACGTATGCCTCCACACAGAAGACGCTCTAGCTGAGAATCGAACGGGACAACGTCTTGCTATGAGGCGACAACACTACCGCAGCACCACCACAGCAGTTCTCTTACATAGAAAAGTGCACAACAATATTAAGCTACCATCTCTAATAGACATTGCAAACAAAACCAAGAAACAATAGACTATTACTAGTCTGGATATTGATAAGGCGTTTGATTCCCTTAGTTGGTCATACTTACAAAAACTCTTTAAAGAATTTAACTTTACTTCAGATTTCACTAAACTGGTATTAAATATTTATAGTGATTCTAAAGCATTTGTTAAGATTGGTTCATGTCTATCAATCCCCAGTAAAAATTCATAAGGGAACTAGACAAGGTTGCCCTCTATCCCCATTATTTTTCACTTTGTCAGTGGAACCTTTTGCTTCATTTATTAGAATGTACCCAAATATCAAAGGATTTTAAGTTAATGATGGATACTGTCCCAAAGTTCAGCTTTTTGCTGATGATATTCTAACATCATCCAGTGACATAGAAGGCTATTTACAACATATCATGAATGCCATAACTCTATTTGGAAAAATCTCAGGGCTCAATTATCAAAATAAAACCAAAACACTTAAAAATCAATAAGAAAATAGCAATTTGCAAAAATACAATATGTTCAACTGGGAAAAAAGACAGATTATCTAGGAATCTAAGTGGAATGAGACTTAAATTTAACTTCACTAAACTGGCAGCTATACTCAGTGACATGACTGTGGAACACAATGTTTTGCACCATGGAAGACAGACTTACATTAATGAAAATGATCATTTTGCCCAAGATTTTATTTTACATACACTCATTGATTTTACCCTCCTCCTATGAAATTCTTTAAATAGATTCCCTACTACTAACTTTTCTATGGCTCCCAAAGAAACCAAGAATAGCCTATACATGGCATGTTAGAGCATGTGACAGTAATGGGATTGGCTTTCCCAACATAGAATTCTATTCCACATCTGTTATTATTAATATAATACTACACTGGTTTTCATCCATATACACCTCTAGCTGGAAACAAATACATGAAATGCATACAACTTCCTCTGAGAACTCAAACCCAGGAAACATTTGGAGTTAACCAAATATTTTGGATACTCTGTGAATATTGCTTATATAATAAGACATTTAGCCACTTCTCACATGATACAAGCCAAACGTTTTATATTTTCAAAAATATAATCAACAATTCTAGTTTAAAGAACACCTTTTTCGTTACATTTCCCATTGCTTATACACCAGATTGCCTAGATACCTTCTATATCAATAAGATGCAGAATCTCAAAGAGAATAAAGTTTTGGCACCAGTGTATACACAATAAGAGCATCCAAACAATGAACTTTCTCTTAGCCAGATATAATGTCTGTCAAGATAATTGGCTCTGTATTCAATCTTTAAGACAGTTTGTTGAAAACAAAGTGAGTGTCAATAAATCTGGAAACTGATATTATACCAAGATAGAAGCAACTATTCATATGGTGTACTTCGATGAATACTGAACATAAATTAAGCACATCACCTGTATATAAAATCCTATGATTCTCCATAAAGATTAATGGTGAACCTTTATCTAATGATAAGAAACAGTTATTAAATTCAATAAAACACCATCATCTTTATATTGGAGACTATATACCTGGAGATTTATTCAGAGAAGCTTTAACACTCCACACAGAATTGACCTTATAACCAAGAGTACAGAATTGACCTTATAACCAAGAGTAATGAAAGCAAATGCTAGAGGTGTGGTGATATTCTTGAAGCCAACTAGGTTCATATGTTCATCGAATGTAGAACTCTCACAATACTGGAGTGATTTTAGACATTTCACAAAAGACCTGTGGTCTGATAACTGTCAAATTACTAGCTCTGATATTAATGTCCCTACCCCAAGTGTAATTCCTTGACATCAGTTACCTGTTCTTTGGGTAATTCTAGCTATTGCTCGAAAAATAATTACACTAAACTGGAGAAATAAGCAAGATCTTATGTTTACAGAGTTTATTTCAATAGCAAAATCTGTGTGTAAAAAAGAAATGTAAACTATTTATCAGAGATCATCAAATTTAACACACAAAAGGCTAGCTTGCCAAAAATTGGAGACTGTTAGATAAATATTGATTACCTTTCTTGGATAAAACAAATGTTTATCATGGATGTTTGTATACAGTGCAAATAATTATGTTTTTATTGTTTATTTTTAATACTTGATGTCCATGTTTATTAACAAAATTTAATAAAAATGTTTTTGGAAAAAAAAAAAAAAAAAAAAAAGAAAGAACAGTGACAAAAACGTGAAATGAGAATTCAAGGTAAAAAACACTCAGTTAAATTTTGGCATGTACAGGACATTGATCAACCAGCTGTATGTGCAAGTACCATATGGAAAAGACAGCATGCCATGCCATACAATGGAAAATTGTTCATCAAGAGAAAAACATGAGTCCAAGTACCGTGACATTCATTCGCCAGTACAAAGCATGGGAGAACTGCACAGAATTTTGTCTTGGTAATCCACAACCCCATTCAAAAGACTGATGTTAAGATTCCTCACTAAGCTCCAAAACAAAACAATAAGATGGATACCAAGAAAAGAAAAATGACTTACAGAAGCAGTACACCCAAGTATGTGCAGTGCTCAGAACGACACACGCAAGAGATGTACTTCTCCCCCCAACCCACCCAAAGTGGTCAAAGGAGGAGGCTGCGTGGGATCTGTGACCAATTACATTGAGTGCACTGCAGGTAAACAGAGTAATGCAAGCTGAATGTGTGTGTGGTGGACAAGCTGCATCAGAAAAAGTAAACTGGAACATTCTGTTTCAGCATTTGGAAGGTACCTCAAAACTATGCACTATGGACAGCCATCAGAACATGAGACAAACCAACAGTTGTGCCCTTAACATTGCTGCAGGATGGCCAAACATTACAAAGCATGGTAACTGGACTGCATTATTGAGACATTCACAATGTCGGGAGACTTCAAAGCACATCCATGAAGGAGCCTAAGAATACTTCCTGAGACTCCTAAAAAGTAAAGCACTAAAAAGGGAAAAGTGTGTAAGACTGTGTACTTAAACAGAATGTGTACTAGATGGCACACAACTGCCTGACAGGCAACAGAAACTAAATAAATAAAAATGCACCCATCGCATTCTGTTCTTACTATAATACATTTGTGTATACACATTATATATATATATATATATATATATATATATATATATATATATATACACACACACACACACACACATACACACATTATAATATATATATATGGATCTACTGTACTTCATCGAAAGAACACTTCTTCGAAAAAGAACAGTAAACCCACATTTACTTGAAAGTGCACTTAACATTTCAACGACCCGACCAGGAACACCAAAATAATGTTTTTTGCAGGGGGCAATCCCCACGTGCCCCCCACACCATACTTAAATATACCAACTCCGAGATCACACCATAGTGGGGAAACAGGTAACTTTCCTTTTCCCCACTGTAGTGTGCTTTGGCTCCTCAGTGTTCCTTAATGGTTTGCTGAACCGTTCTTCGCGGAAGTGCACTTTCGTGCAAGTGTGGGTCTCTTCTCTTTTTCGAAGTGATGTACTTCCGATGAAGAGTAGACCCATATAAATATATATATAAAATACACACACACCTCTATCCCACCATATAAATATATATATAAAATACACACACACCTCTATCCCACTTGTATAAATGTTCAAATATGTACACCATGCACACAAGGTACCACGCATTACAGTGATCACATTAAATTAACCTGAAATTTGTACCAAGTATTTAACTGGCTTTTTACATCACATAATATTACTGTTTACATACAAAAGGAATTTCAATTAAAAAAAAAAAAAAAGTTTCACCAGCTCCAATGCTTAAGAGATAAAGCCCCAATTACAGCCTAGGGAACCACAGTTAGATTTGCAGCATGGGCACTTGATGGAGCTGGCTGGCTGGCTGTGGAAGATGGGCAAGCTCATTTGGGGAGAGGGTTGGGCAGAGCAGGATACATAGTGCTACCATCTGCCAGATAAAGGGAATGCATTGCAGAGGCATTATGGTATGGACTTTTAACTCACCAAGCTAGCCTCTCAAAGAAGCCCTCATTATAAACAATTCAGTCGAGTAGAGTCTCAAAGGGAAAAGGTACTGTAAAGTCTGCGTGGTGATGGGGATAACTTGTCCCCCTCAGCAGCTGGAGGGATGCTTGAGGACTTGCAGATGCGGGGAGACTTTTGAACTTTTTTTTATACCTGCCTATTTTCTTCAAATGTAGAACTTGAAAATTTTCACTACTGACAGTTTCTTCCTACTCGTCCATAAGATTGAAATATACAACCATACTATTACTCACAGAACTTGTACAAATCCCTGATTTTAATGCTATGGACCACTGAAATGTTTAATTATCCTGTTAACACTACAAACTTCAATGCACTAACCACACTTGCTTTGTCTTGTCAGCCTCACTATTTCGTCCCCCCAACTTAAATAAATCCAAATCTACCTGACTCTGTGGAAGTCTTCTCATGAAATCAGCAAGCATACCTCCACAATGGTGTTAGGAAATGGAATGAAATGCATAAAGAATAGGTCTGCACTACTTATTCAATGAGAACTCATTTTACTCTATTTTGTGATGTGTTTCACATATCCTGCAAATCAGGTAGGTCTTAGCAAATTGGTACTAAATTTTGCCAGCTTTGAACAAAAAAATTTCTTCTGTGAATAAAATGTGACAGCTCAAATTACTTTTGTTCAGGCAAGCCGCTCAGCACAACTTCTTTCAGTACCTGCATTTTTTTTTAATTCCATAATAGTTAAATCAATATTGGTAAATTAAATAGAATTAATTAATTTACTTTGCCAATGGTAACTGTAGTATTAACAGATTTAGTCTCTCATTGGGAAATTCACTCAATATATCCACTACATGCCTTGCCTGGTCTGTGCCACACTTTCATTTCATTTCATACTTCTGTAGGTTACACATCACATGGTACCCTGTTTTTAAACACGGTTTGAATCGGTTAACTGACAGATGGTTTGTGTGACAGTTGAAGGAACAAGCTCACGTGTACCAAGGTACGGTCTACTAAAACTGCAGCACTGACACATTTAGTGGGACACTCAGGGTCTGCAGTCATGCTATCTACATCACTGATCAAATACTACACAATGGTGACTACCTTTAGGAGTGTATGGTACTTCTACACTGTTGCCTCTGGTAACCGCGAACACCTGCCACACCCACACAAGCTACATTTTACACAGCCACATAGCAGAATAAGACTCACTGGCTCACCAGGGTTACACCCATCTTAGACCAAATCAAGTGCCTTCCAATACCACCCTACCTACAGACAGTCATACACTACTTTCAGGAGCAGAAGTTAATGATTACCAACAACTGCTCCCCAGTTTTTACAGTAATCCTCCCTCCAGTTAGGCCACTTCATTATACACACAAAAGTTACATGCAGGTCACGGTAGAAAATGTTTGAGCTGAAAACTGGAAGACAATGCTGAGTTCACAATGCAACTTCAGCAGTAACTCTAAAAGTGAAGGGCAAGTAAAAATATCGATAAAGCAACAACATATGCTAGCCAGAGCACCAACTCGGAAAAGTAGAAGTCAGCAGTGCATCACTTAGATACACACACCCTTACGGTTGTATATAAAACCACCAGCCATGAGCACTTGAAATGTATTAATTTTATGTCAAAGTATAATTTACTACAACACTTAATAGAAAATGAATGAGTTTAAACATGAACAGAATTTTAACAGCCTACCCTGACCTATCACTGCAAGGAGCTAAAGACAGGCAATTTATTTCCTTACCCCCTTATTGCAGAAAGAAAAGCAATTTTGGGTGCCATTTGGGGCCTTCTTTATTTGGCAATTTCCCCATCATCACCATTTCTAGATCACGCATTGGGTTTTGAAACATCTGGTCTTTTCTGAATTCTTTTTTGTTGCATTCAATGGCAGTTTCCTTGTCATAGTGATAAATTATTCTATGCAATATAAACATCAGTCTGTAACAGTTCACTGTAATTTCATATCCAAGCACTTACTGAAAGGTACATCTACTTTTCAGAAAACAAAAAATGTATTTACAATTTTCCCACATTTCTTGATTACAGAAACATTCCTGACCTCTTAAAACGATGACCTATCACGTACTAGAGAGAGTGATGCCCCACTTTTCCCTTTTTCAACTTACTGGTTTAAAAGCCCACATTTGTGCTGGTTTCCCACCTTTCCTGTAACTAGACTAGTCCAGATACAGATCTGCTGTATCCAGGACCGTTTATAAGCTTCTGAGCCCCCCAAGCCTTTCTTACTACAGCACTCAACCTTCCTCTTTACCTAGAGAAAACAGTTTTTGTGCTTACTTTCCTCACTTGCTTAGAGAAAAAAAGCTCTTATACTCACTTGTCTAGAGGAAAGCAGTTTTTTATTCAGGCATGTCCAAGGGTCAGCTCCCAGTGTTCACTCCTGTATATCTGATGAATATGGGCATCTTGGGGCAATGTACTAATAGCCCTCTCCTCCTACCACCCAACACTACAACCTGTGAGAGATGCACTTACCTAGCCAAACGGAGGTAAAGCTCTCTCCAACCAAGACTGAACTTGACAGTCAAGAGGAGAAGGTAAACACTTGCACCACACCACATATCACACAGACCCACTAAACCTACACCACCAAAATCCACACATAGAAACACAAAAACATTCGCAGAGGCTCTCAATCTGCTCAAGCAACAGAGACCTCCAAAGCAGAAATGCAAGCAACCTCCACCCCCCCAACACAACCCACAGTGTGCCACTCAACCACAGCCCATAAGGCAAAACAATGTACCCAACACACTAAGTCATAGGTGACTATAGTCAGGCACAATGATGTCCCACTCATGAGGCTAAACAAGGAGAAGGTTACCGTCAGCTGCCTGTTGGATGCCAGGATCCACCACATAACCCACGCACTCAGGTCACTCCACAACAAGTACAAATATGACTGTCACTGTCCATGTTGGTGTGAATGACCAGAGACGTACCTCCCTGGACTACATGGAGAGAGACATGGAAGAGCTCTCCGACCTTGTAGCCCAGGCAGGTATGACCCTAGCCCTGAGTAGCATCCTGCCATCACCCAGAATGATACCGCAGTACAAGTACAAAAATGGACAAAGCTTCTGGTGTCATTCTAAGGGGATCCAGTATCTTATCTGCCTGGGACAACATGGTCGACAGACCATGATATTTTGCCAGAGATGGCCTGCACCTGTCACCCCTGGGATTCCGGATACTGGCTACGGCTCTTGCCTTTTTTAGGCAAGGTTCAAATGACAAATTGACCACCTTAACAGGAACAGGCAAGCAAAAACGGAGGATAATGCTATGCAATGCTAGAAGTCTAAACCTCAAAATGCACTCAGAGACACTCAAAATGGAGAACATTGATATCTGTGCAGTGACTGAGACCTGGCTCAAGGCTACAGAGAGCACCCCTGCATTACCAGGCTATAACTCATACCACACTTTTCAGCCACCTAACCTGGACCGGAACACCAAAGGCAGAGGCGTGTCCATATTCATTAAGGATATCCACACCTCTAGGCTAGATTCCTGTCCCAGAGACTTCCCATACTCTGGAACAAGCTACCCATCTATGTCAAGCAAAGTTCCTCATTAGCAATTAGCACTCCAAGAAAAATCTTGATAAGTGGATGGGAAATAGGAAATACATCCCGGGGATCACTTTGGTAGCTCTGCTCGACAGGGGCACAGAAAAATAATTTTCTTGGGTGGCGTAAGTCAGGGAACCTTGTTGGCTAGGCTTACTTGGGCCCTTTGACAGATAGCCTAGTACCTACCTATAAAGGGGGTGTCTCTAGTCTTCCCAAGCTACATTACAGCTATATTAATGGACTATGCGCTTCTCCCTACAAATATGCTCACACATATGCCTCTGAAGTCCCCCATCCAAGAAGACGTGAGCAGGCTGTGCATCTTCATCCTTCTCCCTACCCAGCTGGTTCCACCAGCACCTGGGACTCTACCTGAAGCAAGGTCAATTGTCACAGTTAGAAGCTCTATCCCTCCATGCCACTTTGCCTACACAAGTTATATTCAAATTCAAAGTAGTGATGTGGAAAGCTCCCTTAGAACTACAAAATAAAAATAAGAATGTTAAATATTCAAAGATAAAAACATTCAAACATAAGAACATACTCAGCTCTACCAAATTTACACACCTGTCAAGCCATCAGGTAATGATGCAAAGGCATTTTTTTTTGTATCTACATGGACACAGCAGATGCACACAAACTAAGCAATCCTTCAGTCATTGCCTTACCAAGATGATAAGCCAATATCAACATGAAAACATTAAGAAAAAGCATCACCAAACCATACAGACACAAAAACTTAATTTACTCTCTTGTCCTTTAAGCAAGCAATAACCAATGCCACAGGAAGTTCTTAATTCATACCGCTATTTAAAAAAAAAAAAAAAAAAAAAAAAAAAAAAAAGTTTGTCACAGCCAGAGAAAACAGGATCTAATTACTGGACAGAAGGGAGGGTTACATAGAATATTTTGATCTAAAAACGTTTACACAAGTTACTTGAGGAAGTTCTAACCATTTGAATAATTTAAAAGCGGAGCAGAGATTAAAATTGTAGGGCAGACTATACAAACCTGACCACACTGTTATAACAAGTCGCAAATTTAGTCCTTAGGGAGATTAGTAATGAATAGGGGATACATAAAGCAGAGAGAGAAGGTGTGTACTGGCGAATGTTACTTTACAGGAATATGACTAACATTTTTTGCTCCGTCGAGCATACCAAGTTCATTATTTTTTGTAAGAGATGTCTGCAGATTACTTGAGCTGAAGGGCATATTATTTGGAGTATCTATTATTACACCTAGAAGTTTAAAGAATAACTTCTATTGTGGTGTTTAGTGAGTGTAGTTTAAAATTACCTTTTTGTATAGTTAGAGAAAAATAAAAGTGTGGCTTTCTTTGGCTTAAAGAAAAGTTGGTTATAAATTAATTAGCCTCCTTTCTGCGAAGTTGAGAGAGTTTTGATTATAATTTGAAGTTGGGAGAGATATGAAAATGAGGGTAGAATCATCTGCATATCGAATAAAAATAGCAAGCTAGGAGAATGAATGTCTGAAGATTAAAAAGGGTCCAGAGAAAGTTTTGTGGATCACCAGTGTTGGAGAAAAAGAGAACAGAGAGCCATTTAACTGACTGAAATCTATCGAATAAACAGAATACCACTTTAGAACTGTATCTGACATGCCCAATGAGACCTTTTTTGAATTAAGTTTAAAATGGAAGACTGTATTGAAGGCTTTTGAGAGGTCTTGAAAGAAGGAAAAGACTAGTTTACTGCTCTCTCAAGATAATCCAGGAAAGATAAGAGGATGGTAGTAGTATTATGAGCTGTCCCTAATCCACACTGTGAATGGGTTAGAAGATTTTCTTAACGTAGGCAATGTAGAACTTGTTTATTCTCCAGTATTTTTAATCGGGGAGGCGGGGTAGCAATCTGCCTGAAGTTAGTTATTTCAGAAAAGCTATCACCTTGGCAAGTGGGATGGTGTAGAATTTTTTCCAGAGCAAGGGGACATTCGTGTTATAAAATCGATTCATACAAGAATCTTGGGACAGGGTATGCAATAGAGGTATAAGCAATCTTTAGATACTCAGAATATGATTATCAATATATGAGGAATAGGGCTGCAGTTTGTTTAGCAACTGTTTTATACTGGAGGTAGGGGTTTGTTTTATGAGGAATACGGAATTGTGAGAAGTAGGAATTTGTACAAGAGTACAGTAGGTATATGAGGAACTGTATGTAAGTGATGCTATGGAGTCAATAAAATGAGAATTTATCTGGTAGCAGTTTGGCTATCTGGGAAAAGATTAGGGGTTATGCCCCTGGATGTAGAATTATAGTGGACCATTATTTTTGTGGACTGTTTTTGGTTACATAGGGGCTTAAGTATTATTGCTTCCTGTCAATATTAACTTGTCTTTTAGTGGCATTACAGAGTTAACTGCACTGTAGGGAAGTAGTTTTCTATTTCTACCATGGTTTCCATACTTTATCTATCCTTTGATGGTCCTTTATATCCAAATATGGTGGTACAAACAAAAGCACCAACCACCACCAAACTGGGAAAACTGATCAAAGTGGACAAACGAAGCCTTGACATATATTACTGGCAAAACAGGGAAAAAATACATGCCCACATACAGAAATGAAAAATACATGCCCACATACAGAAATGAATGCATACTTTCTCAAATGCGAAAAAGGAAACTTCGCTAAACAGTAATATATGCAAAAACTCTAAAGGAAACCTGGGTGAAAGCTAACAGTGCACATAATCCTAATTGAATGCTGATAAATTACACACCAGAAATCAGCCAAAGAACCCAGCTGCATTGCAGCCCAATGACAGGATCACAGACTCTCCACTGAAATTGCTTTAAAAAGCACAGAATGACAACCGCTCCACGTTCCTCTACTAAATAAATCCAAATCAAACCAACAGTTTAATCATATAAAAAGGGTGTTAATTTCTGTTACGATGCATTAACCTATAATATATTCTCACACCAAAATGCTTAAGTAGCAATGCTGACAACTATCTGCCCAAGAGTCCATTGTAGTTTGAAGTGAAGTTTAAAACTGCCACAGTCAAGTCTTGTTCAGGTGGGGGACTGTGCAGGTGTGGGTCTGGCTAAAATACAATGACTTAACCGTGTGTCGTGGGGGGTCAAAAAATAAATAGTACTTTAGACAAACTTATATGCTGCAAAGGGGTGGTCTGTCTCCCCACTAGCATTCCTTCACACACTGCATATACAAGAAGACAAAAATAATCCAGTAAACCCTCTAATGCCACTGGCATTACGAATTCATAAGGGAAAAAACTGCCAGTATGGAACAATGGAAGGCTTGCTACTAAGCATCCTAAGTGTACAAAAACAGCATTTCACCTCTCCAATACCTCTGAAGCAAAATCCACTGTATAAAGAACACCTTTTCCAACTGAACCTATACTAACCCCCTTACTCTACATAAACAAAAAACATCTTATCAAAACAGCAAAACTAACCCTTTCAAATGCCTACATCTTACCCACTATACGTTACAGCTCCCAGCTCCCAAATTCTCACCAGCCTCAACACTGGACTACTAAGTTAGCAACAGCTTATAACATTGCCAGATTTGCTTGCCAAAATTCTAATAAATCCCATCACTGTCTCTTACTAAAAGAACAAAATTGGCTAGAATTACCTAACCTGCTTCGGTATAAATCAGTTTCAGATTATTCATTCCATTCTCTACAAACCCTCTTTCTGTCCAACTATCTCATCTCTAATCTCTCATTACCTACCCACTGGATTACTCCTCAGTTCTGAACAAGGCCTACTAAAAATCTACAAACCAAGGACCAAAATGGGTCACCTAGTCTATAGCTTTATGCCAATGTAATTATCCCCAGTAAACACTCGCCTATAACCTTCTACTTCTCGTTTCTTCCTTCTACTTCTCTTGTTTCTTCATTCCCTTCAATAAACAAACTTATTACTTGTACCTTCTCCTCTTGGTACATCACTGTACAAACATAAATAGTAAAATATTTCAGTTATTTAACTATTCCACTACTATGTAATTATGAATGTATCCCTCTGATGAATTTATTTCTATGTAGTTCACTTGCCACAGTTTAATGTAGGACACTGCTGTATCTTGTTGTATCTTCCGGCTTTTCCCGGTTAGGGGTCGCCACAGCGGAACTCTGGTCAGCTAATGATTGGCAGCAGATTTTTACGTACAGAGTTACCAGCCCTGACGTACAACCTTCAACGAAGGTACGCCCATTCACGCATGTCTCCACACAGAAGACCCTTTAGCTGAGAATCGAACAGGACGTCTTAATGTGAGGCGACAATGCTACCGCAGCACCACCACCGTAGTACTGCAATAATGTGTGGCTCTGTAATGCAGTAATCTGTGGCACTGATGAATGTATTTAATATGTAAAATTTCTATTTTCTGTTGGAGCTTTTCTCCTCGGGCCTCTGCTGAAAATGGGCATTTGTAGCCCAGTCGGACAAACCCTGTCAACAAATATAAAATACATAAAAAAAATAAAAATGGAAAGCAGGTTGAACATTACCCACTCTACCAAGGTTTCCCCGCAACATAGTGTATCATTGTAGCCTTTTCTAATGTCAAGGTCACTCACAGCTTTAACAAAAACCTAATACTACGAATCTCCCAAACAATGCTCCACACATTAAACGAAATGGCAATTTGAGTGGTTATTCAATACTACTACCTCCTACAACTTCAAATTAATTATATAATTTGACAAAGTTTCCCCTTTACCTTCCTGCTAACAACATTGACGGTGCATTCCTACACAGGCATACCTCTCAACCACGTATATTTTAGCAGAATGTCCAGATCTTTACTTCTTATTTTTAGTACGTTCCTCGTAAAATTTGTGGCTTTCTGGCAAATCACTGAATAATGACACAGATTTGAGTTTCAGAGTTCATATCCTTCATAAAATGCATGCCAACATACAAAGTTGCTAGCACAACTAGACCTAATTTAATACGAGCAACAATTAAAATATGTCCTTATTCCATGCCCCCCCCCCCAACCTCTCACAAACAGTTCCACCTTATTTTATTCTTAATTGCAAATATTTCAAATACGTTTTCACTTATAATCATCATAACACCCTCCATATTATACACATGAGATACTGATGAAACTTAAAAATAATAAATTTAAGATCACAGCCAACAACTGCAGCGACATGTCACTTTATCCTTTCTAAATAAGCCTGCCAGCTTATAAATCTATAGTTAACCTTACCACCAACACTAGCTACAGCCACAGGCCCAGTTTTCGCAGCTTGTCCGTTCAAGGACTCACGGCATAAGAAAGGCTTCTTCAGATCTAGCACTAATTTTTCTGTTTGGGTGACAACTGCTGGAATCAATGGCTTTAACGGACCCGCTACACCATAAGACGTAGCAGACAAATAAGGAGCAAAAGCCCCCGAGCGAACGACTAATGACAGCATATCAAAAATCTTATACCACCAAAAAGGTAGGAAAGACTACGACCTTTCAGCGGCACGGAAAAGAATGGGCACTGTTTGATGACGTAAGCAAATTATGTTTAAACGTCATGCGTTCGCTTCATTTCGTGTAGAACACTGTCTGTGGAGGAAATTGAAATTTTTTTTTTATATTTAATGTAACAGTTGTTTCTTTTGGATTTAAGAGAGGGAATGTTTGTATCTCCCGTGCACTTTATTATATATATATATATATATAATCGTAGCTCTTTGTCGTGAACGCAGAAGCGTTAAAAGTTCAGCTATACAAAGCTCTCAAATTCTCACTTCAGAAACACTGTACTATGCAGACACGTTCAGCTTTGTTTTACAGCAGTAGTCCCCGTCCCCCAGCCGTTTGGCGCAGGAATGACTGTGCCACAGTGTGACTGACGTGCAGTGGTTGTGAGTTATGACCTAGCAGGCAAATGGTATATGATTGACATGTCATGCAGATTTGTCTGTGACATCATGAGTATTCAATGTAGTGCGATATCGGAGTTGGTATATTTAAGTAGGGGGTTTAGGGAGTGCAGGGGGCTTGGCCACCTGCAAAGGCAAATTGTTTAAAAGAGGCATCATTAACAGTGATTAAACAAAATGCACAAGCTAAAAACTACATCTGACAAAAACATCGACATGTTTCAGCATTTTACAACACCTCACCTGCTGCTGGATGTTGGACAGGGTTTGAGTGGGCCTTGCTACTGCGCATGGGGACTGTTGTAAGACACTGCAGACAGTTCATTGGCAATGAATAGCAAAGACATAGATAACCTTCAGACAAAATGGACCCAAGTAATTTTGGATTTGGTATCAATCTGTTTTGAGGCTACAGTTGTGAAGTGACTCAAGTAGTCCCGATAGGTCATGTTTCCAGTTCTTCAGGAGACATCCAAGGATATTGCCAGGGCCCACCAGGGCTGCCAGATTTCTAAAGGGACAGGTAGGGACCAAGGAACCCAAGGGTCCTTCACGCTGAGTGAAGGCCAAAATAAAAAAATATATATTTTATACAGAACACCAAGCAGTTCCACACCTAACAGAAGTGGCTCCGCTTTGCGATTTATGATTGGCCCTTATGCCGTTATACGATCCAATCAAAAATCACAAAGCGGAGGCTGTTTCAGGATTGTAACGGGCAGCGTGGTTCTCGGGATTGGGCTGCTGATCTCGTGACAGTCCCAGTGGCAACCCAGGGGGCCCACTGATGCTGTGTTTTCAGATTTCATCAGCTGGATATAGTTTGCTAAAATGAGAAAAACATGTTTTGGTACCATTACAAAGCGTACTATAATAAAATCTGTATAATAAATGATATACGGACACATGCACATAACTGCCCTACAACAGAGTGGTGTACCATTTGGGTTTTGTTTCTTTGCCACACTGGTTCCTTCATGACTCTTAAGCTGGATAAAGCTGGTAACTGAAAATGAATTCACACAACTCCATATGAAACATTCAAACTATATGCATTTATTAATGACAATATACACTAATAAAAGCATGTGATAAATATGCTTTATTATTTGTGAGATGTTGAGATACTTTATATCATTTGTGCATCATCAGTACATATGTAACAATCCTGTTTGCATCATCAACCCTAAAACAATTTAAGTAGTTACACTTCTCTTCACAAGTAAATGAAAGAAAATATATTACCACCTAAATCCAACCCTTAGAAACCAAATCTGGCATCTGTTTATAAATAACTTACCTAAAAAATGACTAAAATTAAATTACAGCATTACGTGCAAGCAGATTTTGTACAAATATGTCTAAACTAGCTTTATACTGCTGTTAGGCTGAGTAGCACAACACGACTTAGGGTAGTCAACTAAGAAACAGGCGATTTAGTATCTCTACTATTAGCTAATTAAGGCATCCGCTAATGTATATGACAGTACTGGTAAGAACAGAAGTGTTTCACAGATGTGGTTAGAGAATTCTCAAATAGTAGTATGACAAAGTATGGGCGGGTGCAAGAGCAATCAACTGTAACTGTGAGAATTGATGAGAGTCGCAATAAGTGGTGCACAGCAATGTCCCTATTAAGTATTACTCACTGAGATGGAAGTATAGGAATGTCAGAAAAGAGAATGCAAAGAAAGACCCAGGGAAGAAAAGAGTGGGGAGGGAGATCAAAGGTATATATTTTAGGAGGGGAACAGGTGCCCATTTTTTTCCAAGAAGGGTGAATGGGGAAGGATGTAAGAGGAAGTAAGGAAACTGAAAGAGGGTAGATGTATGGCAGCAGAGTCACACAAACAAACAAATTGACTTAAATCATAAGGTCCAAGAGGGTAGATCCTGACCAAAGAGGGTGTTGAAATGGACTGACACACATACCGTGATGGGGGATAAGTGATGATGGGGTGGCTTGGACAGCAAATGGGAGGGAGGTGACACACAAGGAAAGGGAATACTATGATGGGGGATAGGATGGGGACCCAGATCCAGATTGTGCTGCCATAGGCAGGGACCAGCCAGATAACAGTCACCACTCTGCTCTCCCCATTAGCTTCTACCTGAGATGGTACTTAAGTCAGTGGTAGGTAGTAGTGCAACTCTGCAAGTCACAGAACTGTGTTCTGCAGGTGACCAATATAGGTGTCAAGCTACCATTCCACAAATTCCATCATCACCTCCTCAAATTCCCACCAGATAATGAACTGTGGCCCTACCAGTGATGTAAACAGAATGTGCTGCAACACCCCCTTCTGGTGATCAACTGCCAGAGGTCACCGAGGATTCTTCAGGTGCAACCCCCCCCCAGATTCGATGGAGATGCAGAACTGGAGCCAGATTGTAAGCCAACAAGAAATGGACAGGCAGAATGAAGGAGCAGGAAATGCTAGAGTACCACAGGCAGATCTGTGGCTGACTACAGAAAATAGTAACACAAATGGAGAGAAAAAAAATAAATCAAAGATATAAAAGGATAATGATAAAAAGAAAACGAGGTAGACAGGAAGAAAAAAATAATACTAGCCTAACCCTTCATATGGTGTCCTGTACAGCCGCTAGGTATTACTACCAGGGGCCATAATGCTGACTATGTATAGAATGCCATAGCTTCCTTTTGGAAGATGTGAGTACAGTGTTGCTGTAGCATTATACCACTTGGCTTTGGGGGTGGAGGAGGTGACACTATTTTTGAGATGGTGCTGTTGGCCATAAGTGGACAAGAATGGTTTGTTGTGTACCCCTGTCGGTATGTCATGTGAGACAAAGACAAAGTTAGACCATGTGGATAGGGAGTGTATGACCAAATATGCAGGCCAACAGGTGTATGGTGCTAGTGTGGTATACAACAGCAGACAAGACAGTGTTGGTAAAACAGGCACCTGTCAGCATATTGAGGACAGCCATTATAAAGTAAGGTGATATCTACTGTAGAATACAGATGTTGTAATTTACAAATGGCATGAGTATGTCAGTTGAAAGTGACACAAGAATGGGTATTTGGTGGGGTGGTATACAGGCAATATGATGGGACATATACCCTGCATACCACAGGCCATGGCAATATCTTTAGCGTGTTACTGTTCTAATAGCCCTAAATGTCAGGCACTGTGTGGCAGTGGTAATGATATACAGGCATTCTGAGGTGGGCATATGTTTGGAAATATGTATGTATGTTTAGACTGGATGAATATGTCCTGTGTACATGTAGGTTAGCATACTACCATATATTTATGTATTTATTTCTTTTGTTAATGTACTGACATGGTCTTAGGAAGTATGTAGCAATGTTATATACCGGAGTTATAATTAACTCCATTGAATTATGCCAGTGGGTCATAGGAGGTTACTAGGCTAATGGTGTTGGGGCCCTTACAAGCCTAGCAAAGAGCTTATCCCAAAAAGAAACCTCAGTCAGCACCTGTTGCCCCTGTCAGTGAGAGACACAGGTGGAACCCCTGGTACAAATTTGTGTTTTCCCATCCACTCATCAAGGTTGCGCTTGAAGAGGGTCAGCAAGGTACTCTGCTTCATGTGTATGGGAAGTCTATTGCCTCTGGGAGACAAACCTGTCTCTCCAGCAGGTTTTGTGGATGTCACATATTAGATTCAGACCTTTTGAGTGGGCAATGTGCAAGGAGTTAGACTTACGGATATGGAGCATCTCTAGTTGGGCAGGGTCTGAGATTGGCTTGTAGGTGAGATACAGATCACCTCTGAGCAATCTGTATGATACTGAGTAGAGTGATAGTGATATGAGCCTGTCCGCATAGGACAGGTGTTGGAGGTCATGTATTCTCTTTGTGAGGTATTTTTGTGGCCTTTCCAGTTGGTGCAGATTTTTGGAGAGGTACATACCAAATTGGACGTTATACGCAATTATTGGTCTAATAAGGGAGGAGTATAGAGAGGTAATAACCTCCTTTTTTCCTGGATGCAATCCCTTTACTTATGAGATGAACCAAGTAAAAGGCTTTTCTGACCACTGCTGCTACTTGATGGTCGAACTGAGATTGTTGTCAACCTGAGTACCCAGGTCTCTTACCACAGATTGTATGTTTAGTGGGTTGCTGTTGATGTGGTAATCAGTAGGGGCCGTGTTTCTGCCGAATGATATGTTGATACATTTTTTTGCATTTAGTTTAAGCCCATGACTTTGGCACTGGTCATTAGTTGCTTTGAGTCCCTTTTGCAGTATATTAACATCATTTGGGGAATCATTGACAGCAACCAACTTACAGTCTGCAAACCTGGTCAGCTACAGGGCTTTTATCTTTGCCTGGACCTCTGAGAATGAGATGTCAAACAGTAGGGGTCCCAGGACAGATCTCTGGGGAACTCCACTAGTGACAGGTCTGCTATCAGAGGTGTAGGTGCCTATTTGGACCTTGAAGGTCCTGTTGGTGAGACAGTTGGCCACCTATCTGATGAGATAGGGATTTATGCCAAGTTGTTAGCTTTTTGATGACACCCAAGTGGGGGATTGTGTCAAAGGCCTTGGCCAAGTCAAGGTAAGCTGTATGTACTGACTTTCCCTCATTCAGCGCCTTGGTGACAGTCTCAAAGAAGTCACCCAGGTTCAACAGGCATGATTTGCCCTTGATGAATTCAAACTGGGTGGGTCAAGTGCATGGAGATTGCCTATATCCTTGTTTATGAGATCCATAATAATACGCTCCATGGCTTTACAGATCAGACTTGTCAAGCTAAAGGGGTGATAGTTTCCAGGGTCAGTAGCGGCAGCACCTTTGTGCAAGGGGATGACAATGGCAGTTCTCCATTCTGCTGGAATAAAACCTGTACTTAGGCTGTGGTTGAATAGTGTGCTCAATGGCGAAGCCACTTCTTGCTGGAGATGGTGCAGAATACAGCCTGGGACCATCAGGTCATATGGAAGTTGTGTTCTTTGTCTTGGATAGGGCCTTTAACACTTGATCTATGGAGATGTGAGGTGTAGGACAAGTATCAGGGATGTCGAAAGGGCCTTTGGGGGGAGAGGGGGTGAAGTTTGCATTGAACCGATCTGCTGGCAGGTTGGCTAAGTCAACAGGATCAGTGTAAGTGATACTGTTAAATACTAATTCGGAACAAACTTGGGCTTTGCCATGGAGGTTCCTGAAGAAGGCTTTGTGGTTTCCCTTTATTTCGGAGGCTAATTTCGATTCATAATTGGCTTTGGAGGTTTTCACTAGTGATCTAATTTGCTTGTTGAAGCTAAGGAGGGAGTTTTTCCAATTTGGAATTTGTTCCTTGTTACCCTTGGACAACAGTTTCTTCCTTTTGTTGTAAAGTCTGTTGATAGAAGATGTCCACAAAACAGGCTAACAGGTTTGTGCTTACACCATAGTTTGTGCTTCCTTGAGGAGCAGATTTTAGTTCTGTTGGGTATGGCTGAGTCCATGTAGTTGTACAGGTGCTTGTATACTGCATTGGTGTACTATTCAGCATAGTTGTCTGCATCCTCTGAGGGAGGTGGTGGTGTGAAGCTACACTGCAGCCAGTTCTTTAGCTTGATTACGGCTAGGGGTTTGGTGGAATAGAAACTTTGAACGAGACAGTCCTATGATCTGATCGCACCAGGAAAGAACATACTATGGGAGTGGTGCAGCGGTCTCCCATGTTGTTGAGAACCAAGTCCAGATGTTATCTCCCCTTGTGGTGGATGAGATGGGCTGGTTTAGTGCATTAGAACTAATGAAGTCACAGAATCATTGAGTGAGTGCATTAGTGCAAGAGTAGTTCACCCAGTCTGTGGTGGGGTAGTTGAAGTTACCAAGGATCAGGGTGTTTGGCAGTATCTTGATGGAGTCAAGTAGATCCAGGTAAGAGGGGTGCATGCCCTGAGTCTTGGGGGGGTCTATAGCTGGCTATAACTTGGATGGGTGTCATGTCAACTGTCAGTTGCACCTAGAGTAGTTCCAGTGCATCATGCTGGCAGACTGGAGGTGTGTCTGTCCTTAATGAAGATAGAGACTCCACTACCCTTAGTCTTCCTGACCTCATTTTGGGGTCGGAATGTGTGGAATGGGGTATAGCCCGGTAAGGCAAGGGTGTTCTCTGCAGTCTCCTTGACTGCACAGACATCGGCATCTTTCATGCTTCTTTGAAATACAAACCTATTCTGTAAGATGGCATGAATGGTACTCGCCACTCTGCATGAAGAGTTGTTCAATCCTCCTTTGATACATCAGTTTGTTCACTGCATTCTGCTCCTGAGTTGAAAAACCAATAACAAAAGCCCACACATCATCAATTAAATTACCCGCAGGAGCCTTGTTAAGTATATCTAAAATAATAAGTAACATGTTCTGCATACTATACATCTCAGCAGCACTCTCTGTGTTCTGTTCTTCCCACTTTCATAGATGGTCAAGATGGCATCTGTCCATGTTACTGTAACAGTGCCTGCACTGTTTACCAGAGTAGCAGATGCTGGTAGCAGCAATCCCCACATTGGCAAGGCTATGTCAGTCATCCAGTTTATACTAAAGACTGTTGTAACAGTCCCACAAGCACTCCCAGTGGTACAGAAATATTTTGCTCTCTTTAGAGGACTGTCTAGGAGCTCTGTAACTGCCAATACCTTAAGAATCCACTGCCAAGTATCAGGTGACAGTCCAGTGAAAATAGTAGCCCACTAATATCTGCACATATTGTTTCCATTGATATTTGATAACTGACTTAAGTCACCACCTTAATGAAACAAGTCATAGTGCCACCACAGCTTAGTGAGAATACACAGAGTTTGGTTGGATGGTGTTATGGCTTGAACTATGGCATGCAAGGATTGTATTATTTTATTTATTTATTTATTTAATATTTGTTTACTGGGAAAGTCCGACCTGACATAGCTCCTTTTTCAGTGGAGGCCAGGGGAGAAAAGCTCCATGAGTAACAGTAAAGTTTAATGCATGATTTACAATAATTAATAAAGTATAAAGTAAACAAAACATCATGACAACAAAACCTAGGCTTTGAACTTAGCTAGTACTATTTGTAAAGTATGACTTATGTCAAGATATAAGGCTAAGACAGGCCGGTAGGAATAAAAGATTAAATACAGGGGAAGAAGTTGGATATGGTTGTGGTATACTGTGATGTATAACAGCATTCATGAGGGGTTAGTACAGGAACATAGCCATTTATTTTTTAGATATGTTTTAAGTGATGGCTTAAAGTGGTTAGTGGATGAGACTGATAGAATGGAGTTAGGAAGGGAGTTCCATATATGAGATATATAGCTGGAAAATAAAGATTCTCCTGCAGTGCTGTTGGCCTTGGAGATGGTGAGTAAGTTCTTATTGTTAGAGTGAAGTGGTCTTCTGGAACTGTAAGGAAGGATGAGATTTTGCAGTGCAGGGATTTTGGTTAGCTGTGTTACGAATTTGTGAGTTAGAGAGAGTTGGTTGTAAAGAATAATGTTGGAAAGTTCAAGCCAGTCTAGAATCCTTAAAATTATGTGTTCTATATGGGCAGTCAGAAGAAAACTTAACAATTTTATTATAACATGCTTCTAGCTTAGATAGGTCAGTTTTCCTAAGATTAGTTAAAATTGGAGAGGCATATAGTAGAATGGAGAACAGATGGGTTTGTGCAAATGTAATTTTGGCTATTTTGGTCAGGAGCCTTTTGTGCTTATATAGATTTCCAAGTTTCTTATGGACTTTTTTATTGTTAGGAAGACATGTAAGTCAAATTTTAGGTTATTGTCTAATTCCACTTCAAGAAGCTTTGTATGGGTTGTCAGGGAGATGAAAGTATTGTCTTTGGCTATTATGTTAAATGGTAGGCATAAGATAGATGTCTTGTTAGATTGGAAGACTAATAATTTAGTTTTGTTTGGGTTCAGGATTAGATGACCTTTGTTAACCAGGTTTCAACAGAAGTGAAAGATTCCTGTGTTTGATAATGAAGAGCTGATAGAGAAGTGGCAGCACAGATAAGTGTTGAATCATCTGCATACTGTATTATAGAACCATGTGGAGTAGCTGTGTGTAGATTATTAGTAAAGAGGGAGAAAAGATGAGGGCCTAAGATAGATCCTTGGGGGACATCAATGGATAAAGGAAGGCATGAAGATAGGTCACCTTGCCATAGAAGAGATTGTTGACAGCCAGATAAATAGTTATTAAACCAAGCTGTGGCAGATGGTGAGAAGGATAGTTCAGTTAGTACATCTATTAATTTGGAATGGGAGACCATGTCAATAGCTTTTGATAGGATTAGAAAGATGTCAGATACAAAGTTGTTGTTATTCCTGTGATGGTTTACAGTATTAGTGAAGGATAAGAGAGCAGTAGTGGTACTATGTGATGGGCGAAACCCATGCTGAGTGTTTGAGAAAAGGTTATTTGTTAGTAAGAATTTCATGACCTAGAGATGAATACACCTTTTGAGTAGCTTAGAAAGAGGTGAAAGAATAGCAATTGGATGATGGTTTGTCAGTTCTGTGGAAAGTCCCCCTTTATGAAGTGGTATTACATGCAAGATTTTCCACAGTTGATGAACCTTGTTTTCGAGAATGGATCTACTTATAAGGATTGATACTGGGAAAGCTATAAATTCAGCTGCAGTTTTGAGGTATTCACTGGGTAAGTTATCTATGGCAAGTGTAGTAAGTTTTAGTTTCTGGAGTAGTTTTTCTATAATGGAAGTAGAAACTGGGGGAAAAGAGAACGAGGCATTATTAGTTGTAGACGTGGCTGGTTTGGTATCAGAGGTAGGGGGTTGCTGCTTGGAAAGGGCAATTATACATTCAGTAAAATGTTTGTTAAAAATGGTGACTATGCTATCAGAATTGTTGTGGGTGTTTGTATTTGGTGTTGTAGATTTTCCTGGGTGAAGTATTGAGTTTATAGCAGGCCAGCGTTTTTGAGGTTTTATTTGCAATGTGTTTTGAATGTTATGATAGAAATTTATTTTATCCTGTTTTATTTGTTTATTTATTTTTGTTGCCTTATTTCTAAGTTCCTAATACTGTTGTTTAGAAATGACTGTGTTAGTTTTACGCCATAGTTCTCAGGCTTTATCTCTAGTTTTCAGAAGGGCCCTAGTGTCACTGTGTCATCTAGGTTAATGTATTTGAGTGGAGTCCAATTGCACCTTTGTAGATTAGCTAGGAAGTTATCAAGATTAAAGTTAAGATTCTTTCTAAGTTGTTTAAACATAGTAGGTTTTGGTGGGAATATGTGTTGTCGTATAAGAAATGTGGGTAGGTGGTCTCTCAGACCATCAGGAAGGCAACCTGATTGGAATGAGTGAGAGGAGTTATTTAGCAATATCCAGTCGAAGGCTGATTGTTTTCTACTAGCTTTATCTATTCAGGTAGGGTCTTGAATAGTTTGTGTAAAACCATGCATGTTTATGTGATGGATGGGGTGATCTGTATCACATGCAAGCCAGTCTAAATTAAAATCATCCAATATGAACGTCTCTTGCCTAAGGGTACTACTTGCCCAATTCAATAAAAGTTCTATAGCTGGGGCATTATTTCCAGTTGGGATATAGCAGCCAACTATATTAAGTGCTTTTCTTAAATTTATAGTTAGTGTGGTATAGATGATTTCTGCATTGTCATGTTGTGGGGTTTTGCAGTCAAGGAAAGTTAAAGTGCGATGGTCTTTAAAGAGGATAGTAACTCCACCTCCTCTTTTGTTGAGTCTATCCACTCATAGTATGGAATAACCTGGGGCTAATATTTCATCATCTTTTGTACCTGGTTTTAGCCATATTTCAGTGATTGTTACTATGTCAGGGGAGTATGCGGCTAGAGTGGCATGGAGGATGTCTAATTTGTTGAATATACTTCTGATATTAATGTTCATTAGAAATAGGTCTGACTTTTTTCTGTTTAGGGTTGGATGTGTAGGGGTGTTGAGATTAGAGTGATTAGGAGGGTTGGTGTTATTTGAGAGTGGTTCAGGTTTGGGTGGATGTCACCACTAAGCAGTAGACTAGAGGCAAGGTTGTTAAGTAGTTTCAATTTCAAAAGCTCATTGTTGAATAACTGAGGGTTATAGTGACTATCTTTACTAGGTATTATTTTAAGTAGAAAATATTGGAGGCTAGTAATATTGACAAGTGTAGGAGAGATAGTGAAATATGTACATGGAGTAGTATGGTATGGTAGGTTAGTGGTGTGATGAAATCGTAGCTCTCAGCCAATCAGGGACAAATTTCAACAGAATCAGTGACAAATCCAAAAAAATCAGGGACAATCAGGGACACTTTTAAAATATTAGTGCTATTAACTTGAGATACTGACATATGAATTAATATACACTTTCTGAAGTAAAAGACGTCTATAACTCTTAATTATTCTCATTATCCATTAAATGTAATTCACCACCTTTCCTTCAAAAGTCACTAGTTTTAGGAGGGATTAAGAGGGACAGAGCCAAAATTCGAATCAAAATCAGGGACATTTGAGACAAAATCAGGGACAGTTGAGAGGTATGGATGAAATACGGGTGTCTGGAATGTGTTGTGGTGATAAATAATGAGGTGAGACAGTAATATGAGTGTAGTAAAAAGTGATAGGTGAAGCATGAACATGTTGTAGGTCTAGGAGGTGTAGTAACCAGGATAACAGGAAATGCGTGTAATTGGATGGATAGAATGAGGGAGTGTCATCCTAGTGAATAAGAGTAGAAGCACTGGGGCCAGGTGGAATATGGGGGTAGGGTAGGGGAGTGGAGTGAGCCTGAGGGGTGACAGGAGCGGGCAGAGCAAGTCCCAGCAGGAGGGAGTCCAGTAACACAGTACCTATACATTTCCATTTATGTACTTCAACACCTCTACAGGCCATAAAACTCTAATAGTTTTCCTAATTTTCCTGATGAGTTCATTGAACTGGCCTCACATGCTTGCGGTAGTTCACAAGTACTAAGTGCATGAAGTGGAACAAACCTATTAGCTTGGCCTTGGTGAAGTATAAAGTGAGATAAAAGTGTGGAGCAGAAACATTTGCTCTGAATAGGCTCATTAGTGTGATGACAGGGATAGGAGCCCTGAAATTCTGAAAGAAAAAATACTGCAGCAATTAGTTTGCTCTTCATGCTATGGAGGTTTGCTACTGAGCAGTTTGTAGAGTGACATTTTTTAAGAATAAGACCCTTAAACTCTTATCTGTAACTGTAGACAGAATTCACATTATGTAAATGATCGACAGGTGGTCCCTGCTGATAACTTCTAGCACTGTCTATACATGCTGTTATTGTATGTTGTTTGCTGAGCTATCCAAAACTGTGTTGGAGGCATGGGGTTGAGATGCTGGGTGTCTCTGACAATAAGTACGTTCTGTCTTGGATAATATGAATAGGTGTGTCTGATATGGCATGATACTTTAATGCAACATGGGACAGTTTGATATATGTTGTAGTACAAGGGAGTCATAGGCACTGGTTTAGACCAAAGTTTGTATCCTACTCATTGTTAATATCCTTGTCATATGTAATGTTCTGTTTGTCTAACTGACATATGCTGCCCTACATGTTCTATAGTGTCCTGTAAGGTAGGGTAAGGTTCCAGCTGTCTGGTGGACATTATTCCATGGGAGTCATTTAAGTACACCAGCTTTGATGTACATTAACTGTACTTTATGATCTTGTGGGGGGAAGGAGAAATTGTCACCTGTGTCTACAAGGGGTGTCCTTGCAGTGGGCTTTGTAATCACAGACTTCCATTATGTGACAACATAAGTCATTTGCCCATGTATTTTTAAAAATCACCTCCCTTGATGGTCAATGTGTGTTGTGAAGAGTGAGTGTCTTTTTGTAGGTGGAAGGTGAAAGGAGTCTTCAGTACCAGTGATAAAGTCCTCTACCCTGATAATGCTCCATGGGTGTTTACTGTAAACATAAATGTCTGCTTTTGGGAGTAAAAAAAGGAAAGGATGATTGTAAGATTTCTGTAGCCTTTTTGGGCTTTCTCAGACTACAGCCATACTATGATACTAATTGTCTGTATCGGGATTCTTGGGGGCTCCACCATACCCATGTGGGAAGCCTTAAATGGATAATATTAGTGGATTTCACTCAGATCATGAGGGATGTCATAATAAAGATCCCAACCTGCTGCTGGTCTGCACCTACAAACTAATGTCAGGGATCATATACCAGTTGTGTACCACACTGGGGCAGACATAATGAAGCTGGCATTCATTGTGTATGTTACTTTCTGGCTGTTGTCATATGATGCAGGCATTTGCACTGCTGGGCCAGTAACACTTCCACAGTTTAGGGAGCAGACATGATGCATTTAACAAAACTGGTATATATCCACAATTTCAACAGAGGAAGTTATGTGCAGCTGTGTCCCACAAGAACACAAAGCACATGAATGGGTGCAACAAATTAGATGCAGAATGATTTTAAGGTAATATGGTATGACAAAGAATCAACAGAGAAAGCAAAGACATATGTGTGTGTGTGTGTGTGTGTGTGTGTGTGTGTGTGTGTGCGCATGCACACATGAATACAAATGAGTACATATATGCATACGTACATGCACACACACACATAAATAGATACCCATACACAAAATACAATGATTGCACAAATTGCCCAAGTGGATGGCAAAAATATATATTCAGACAAGACAGATAACTCAAAAATGGAAAAAAAAATCATAGGGTTTTCAATTTTGGTTGCATTAAAGTACAAGCTTATTGAATTTTTGTGGTGCTGTCATAATATTTATATATATATATATATATATATATATATCTATATGGATCTAGGACTATTGAATGAAAGTTCAATAGTCCAAATCCAAAATACCGTAACACACTTTAACGAAAGTGCTTTCACTGAAAAGGCGTTTTCATTAAAGTCCATCCAAAAAAAAGAAACACTAAATCTTCTTTTATGCAGGGGCTTGCCCTGCAGTTCTATAGGAGGCGGTGCCCCCCACACCCCCACTACTTTTATAGTCTGACTCCAAGGTCGCACTACAGTGGGGAAAAGGGAATTCTCCCTTAACCGCACAGTAGTGCGACCGGCACAACTAGCATACATAACTGAAAGTGCTGCTTCGGCCGTAACACACTTTAACGAAAGTGCTTTCACTGAAAAGGCGCTTTCATTAAAGTCCATCCAAAAAAAAGAAACACTAAATCTTCTTTTATGCAGGGGGGCTTGCCCCCCTGCACCATTCATGTGGGAGGCGGTGCCCCCCACACCCCCACTACTTTTATATTCTCACTCCAAGGTCGCACTACAGTGGGGAAAAAGGAATTCTCCCTTAACCGCACCATAGTGCAACCGGCACAACTAGCATACATAAGTGAAAGTGCTGCCTCGGTGAACAGCACTTTCGGTTATGTATGTTCGGTGATTTCTGCTTCGGCAGAAAGGGCCGTCAAGGATCTGTATGGATCCCATGAATATACACACATATATATATATATATATATATATATATATATATATATATATATATATATATACTTGTACATATGGGATCCAATACGGTTTGCTCAATAGATTAGCTGATCAAAGGTACTGGTATGAGATTTTTGGGTTTGCTCAATAGATTAGCTGATCAAAGGTACTGGTATGAGATTTTTGTAATAGTAGGACAGATGAGAAATATGCCATTTCCTTGCTATTGTGTGATCACTGAGTTTTGTATGTGTGTGTGTGTGTGTGTGTGTGTGTGTGTGTGTGTGTGTGTGTGTGTGTGTGTGTGTATGTGTGTATATATATATATATATATATATATATATATATATATATATATATATATAATAAAACCAAACTCTAATAACTAACAAACGAAGAACTGTACTAATAAAAAAAAAAAACTTATTTCTTATAAACTAAAAGAAAGACACTCAAAGACAAAATTGATGCTAAATGCTTTCATTCTTTAATGATATCTAGAACTTCTTCAGAACTGACAAAATAATAAAAAAAAGTCAGGTATAAGTAAGGGGCACAAGGTAGAGAGAGAGAGATGTATCCATGACAGTAGGATATAACTTCTGAGAACACAGTGAGTAAAAAATTAACTAATCAGAATCTACAAATTTTGTACAGTTCTATATACATTAACAAATATTAGTATAAAGTGGGAGTGGTCAGACTCCCCATCTCAATGCACATTTAAGATTCAGGTTTTCATTGAGTCCAGGAGGGGTCTCAGCATTAAGTAATAACTGCCATTGCAATTCTTTCAGTTCAAGCAAAGTCTTACAGTCTCCAAAAAATTGGTTAACTTGTTCCTATATGAAAACATTTGAAACCAATAAACTTAGGGCAGTGTAAACGGTGTCTTCCTAGAGCATTTTTTTCATCTTTATTTCTGATAGCTGCCAAATGTTCTTTTACTCCATCAGAAAGCTTTCTGATCATTTTACTAACATAAAATGCTTTGCAAGAATTACACACTGCTACATAAACCAAAACTTAGAATGGCAAACAAAATGTTTTTTTTAAAAATAGACTGCAATGTTATTTATTTATTTATTGCATTTGTTTACCAGGAAAGTCCACTGGGCCTAAAAGAGCCCATTTTCAGTGGAGGCCCAGGGAGAAAAGCTCCGACAAGAACATAGATTCAGAAAAAAATAAACATTAATTGGTACAGAAGTAGAAACAGTGTTACACATAGTGGTTACAATAATATGTAGAGAATATATACATGTCAGGAATTTAGTTGGTTTGATTACAGTAACATATACAGAATATATACATAAAAGCAGGAATTTAATTGGTTGCCAGATGAATTCAGAGTGATAAAAACAGAAATAAATTAATCAGCATTATTGTGCCAGTATCAACAAGTGATGAAAGAAAAAAAAAATAAATATGGAGAAAGTATCATCAGTCACTAGTAGTAAAAAGCTTAGGAATTTAGTTATAATATAAGGAGAAGGAAGAGGTTAGGTTATAGAACAGGTACATAATGTTGCAGTGTTGAAACCTGAACTCAGAGCCAGTATGAATGTATTGACATACTACACATTTGTTGCAAATAAACATGCCCTAAGTGTCACTGTTCTGTACTTGTAATACAGAAAAATGTGGGTTATCTTTTTCAAAAGACATTTTCAGAATGGTGTTTTTTTTTCTGAAGGAAAAGGTAGAATTATTTCCTAAAACTTGGCATAAATCTTTACTAGCTCTAATGATGTTCTTTTCTGTTACTTGGAGCATGCATGTTTCAGTGTCGGCAATGGGTGATCAGTTTTTGGTCAATGTCTGGAGATGTAATATTTTGAAGACTAGTCATCTCATGTGTGTGTGTGTGTGTGTGTGTGTGTGTGTGTGTGTGTGTGTGTGTGTGTGTGTGTGTGTGTGTGTGTCTATATATACAGGCTGTCCCCGGGTTAAGGATGTGATCCATTTTTTAGTCTGCCCTTAAGTCAAATTTGTATGTAAGTCAAAACACATTCATACATATATATATATATATATATATATATGTATATACATAACAGAAAGTTTACACTGGGGATCACACCAACAGCACTACTAGATAGGGGACAAGGGTACTAGCTGCTAGTACAAGGGTCTAGGGAACTACTAAAGGGGCGGTGAATACTGCACAACGTGGCTGGGCTAATATATGCCTTCGGGCAGATAGCCCAGTACCAACTTATGAACCTATGAACCTATATGGTTCTTATTAAATGTCACTTAGTCAAGTGTGTGTCTCAGGTATTTATTTTACATTTCTTTGCATATAAAACACTTTAGTAACCCTTTCAAACAAAAAAAAAATCTTAAACATAATACTGTATACTGTAGCTAGGCTTCCTTACTTCCTATTAGCTATGTTTTCTTACTTCCTATCAACAAAGCTGGTTTAAGATATCTTGTTATTAAATGCAGTGCTTCTGAGGACTTTTTCACACACACACAAAAACCATAATTCTCAACTGTACAGAGTTTTGCAGAACGTCCAGATTTTTATCTTATATTTTTGGTCCATTTTTCATAAAATATTGGCTGTTTAGCAAAAGTAGTGGCAAATCATTAAAGACTCTCTCTCTCTTTCAGCTTTTCCTGGTTAGGGGTCACCACAGCGGATCACCTTGTCCGCTCATGATTGGCAGTGGAGTTATAAAATAATGACAGATATTTGAGATTCAGAATTCATACCCTTCAGAAAATTCATGCTAATGCAAAACCTGTTATTTATCAACTTTCTAAGTTTGCAAGGACAATATTTATTAAAAGTGTCCCTATTT